>NC_072739.1:156292812-156628612 GCF_026930045.1 Uloborus diversus
TGTTGGCTTCTAACATTTCTGCCTTTATAAATTAAACCATTCCCATTTATGTACATTTTATTAAATATTTAAACTTACAATAGGAATCATTGTCATGATAAATTATCTGAAGCATTCAGATAATGAGACGACAAATGTAAGGAAAGGAAATAGTTGACTTAGCGTTTAATTTTGCTTAGTTTTATTCGTTGCTATTTTTAGATTTTAAAATTGTGGTCCTTAAAAGTAAATGTTAACTGAGCTAGCGTGGAGATTTTTATTTAGATTGTGATGTCTACAGAGTTAGCATTATTTGTTGCTTGTTCTACAAATTTTAGAATGACTGGACGATTTTTTTTTCTCCTTTATAATGTTCATTCATGAAGAGTAGCTTGAGATTTATATCTTTGTTTATTTATTTTCATTTTTCTTTTCTTAACACTAGTGAACAATAATTAAAGTTTGCGTTGAGAAATAGTCGGTGGTCGTGGATGACAAGAAATTTTTAATGTTCATTCTTATCTAATCATTCTTAGCATATTTGCAACATTTTTATCCGATGTCTGTGTTGCCGTCTGTTCATGGTAGCTAAATTTTTTTTTATACATCATAAGAATAAAGGTTGTTATTTTAATTTCTAAATGTTAAAATTGTTATATATATTATTATTATTATTATTATTATCCAGTG
Organism: Uloborus diversus; assembly: GCF_026930045.1. Lineage (NCBI taxonomy): Eukaryota > Metazoa > Arthropoda > Arachnida > Araneae > Uloboridae > Uloborus > Uloborus diversus. The sequence continues at coordinate 156,293,482 of NC_072739.1, forward strand.
AAATAATGATTTTGGGAATAAATGTAGATGTTTTAAATTTATTGCTTTTTAATTCTCAACAATAGATCTAATCCAGGTAGAATTAAAATAACAACAATTGGAAGAAAAAAATCTTTTTGTTTGATTGGTTTTCATTTGGAATTAAAAAATAAGAATTTATTCTATTGTAGCTAGTTTTAAAAAACATTATGTTCTGTTTGTTAAAACTCAATTTGACAAATTGATTGTAATGTTCTTGTATTTATTTTAACCTTTTAATTGCAGATTCAATCATCAAAAAAAAGTTTGGAATGTAGTTAGTGGACTTACTTTCTCTAGTTTTCAAAAATCTTATGCTCCTAGATCTGGTGGAGAATCTTCAAATATGACAGATTCGAATGTGAATTTAAAATGGTTATCTGAAGAATGTCCTGAATTTTGTATTCCAAGCAAAAGCATTCAAATCCTCAAGGAACCTTCAGAGTTTTTTCAGAAACTAAAAGTAATATATATTTGTCTTTATGTAGATTGTACATTAGCTACTTCAGGGTTCACTGGCAGAAAACTTTAAGTTGGTGGTAATGACATCCAGAGGCTGTAGTTTCGTCGTTGGTTATGGACTATCTGTCGAGAATCTTTACTAATAATAAAGCTGAAAGTCTCTCTGTCAAGATCTCTGTGACGCGCATAGCACCTAGACCGTTTGGCCGATTTTCATGATATTTGGCACAAAATTAGTTTATAGCATGGGGGTGTGCTGTGCACCTCAAAGCGATTTTTTGAAAATTAGATTTTGTTCTTTTTCTATTCCAATTTTAAGAAAATTTTACTGAGCAAATTATCACAACGTGGACGGTAAATTACCAAGTTATAATAACATGGAATTGTACCATGGGTGAGCAAATAGCCGTAGCAAATTGGTGAGAAATTCATCATCGATCATTAGTAAATATACAGGCGAACCAAATGACCTTTTAATTTTCTACTACGGGCAAAGCCGTGCGGGTACCACTAGTAGTAAATATGCAAGGTGAAGGCAGATATTCTCTCATTAAAGCTGAGATTACCCACAAACTGGTTGCTAAAATTAATTTGACACACCAGTAAGAGTCTGCAAGCAGTGGTTGAGTTTAACACTAAAATAAAGGTGAAAGCTTGAGCTTTTATTATCTGAGCTTTTATCTTAATTTTAGAGTTGAACCATACCATTGCTTGCGAACTTTTGCTGGTGTGCAAAATTAATTATAGACATCAGTTTGCGGTATCTCAGCTTCAATGTGAAAACATCAGTCTCAAGCTTGATTGTTTTCGTTTCCAGATGATTAACGAAACTCTCTGGATGTCATAACTGGGCTGATGGTTTTTGCATGTAGTTCTGCCTTAGGCCTGGCTTAAAAGCGGTAACTTACTGCTTTTACTTTTAAGTGTTAAATAAAAGTTGACAGCAGCTTATAGTTTGGGGACTAATTTCAAAGTAAAGGGCACAAAAAAGGAAGTAAAAGGAGATGAAGTTACATTTTGTCTTTTGTGATGATTTGTAACTATAATTTATGTACTTTTTTAAATGAAAATCTGTCCTATCAAAATCTTAGGGCTTTATACCTCTGCGCAAGGCCGCCAGGAGCTTAAGTTTTTAGGATGGCAGAACTTATCAATTTTGCCGAATTAACTCCAAATTTTGCTGAATGATGATAATTTGACCGAATGTTACTCAAAATTTGCAAATAATGATGATTTTGCTGAATCGTCAGACAAAATTTGCCGAATAAAGACATTTTTGGGACGTCACTGAGTAATCTCCCATTGGGGCATCCCTGCCTCCAAGCAGAATGTAAAAAAATGAGTTAAATGAGTGGCAGATTTGCTAGGGAGTGTGGGGGCGGGGTGACCCCCTCTGTAATCGTCATTTTCTGAAAACAATAATATGAAATTGAAGAAATTACTAGCAATAGCTAAATCAAGTAAATTCTATAAATTTCTTTCAATTCGTTTTAGATAGTAGTGTAGTCGAGGATAGATGGCATCACCCATTTTTTAACTTTAGCCCGCACTCCCCCCCCCCTTTTTTTAACTTTAATAACACTGCGCGTCAAAAAAAAAAAATCCCATCAAAATGCTTTTGACATAATTCCTGCTGATTCTTATGTAAAATAACCCCATGAATCCAAATATTACTGCCCTTTTCCTTTATACACCACAATGCTTGGAAATGGCCCCAATTGTTTTCAGTTTTCGACAGTTTTATTTTTTCAGCATTTTCATTTAAAGATAAAGGGAGCGTTGTATTAGCAATTAACAATCTTCTGAGAGGCTAGAGAAATGCCAAAGTTCAAAAGCATGAACATTTGGAGCAAATTGGGAGACTCATGGGTGTATTCCTTCTTAAATATTTAAAAATTCATTAAAACCGATCTATTTTCCGTAGGGTCTTGTTTTACAATGTTTTCACTTATTTTTGGCATAAAACCAGAGTATAGGTCTGTGAGTCCCATGTTCGAAAAATGTTCACTTTGTAAAAAAAAAAAGCTCAAGGAGGGAGGGGGAGAGTAATTGACTCCCTGACCCCCCCCCCCCCCCCCACCTACGTGACGGGTCTGGGGGTGGCTTTTACAGTTATCAACCGCCACCCCCTTGAATAGACTATAAATCTGTCCCTGAGTTAAATCCTGATATTTTTTCTTGTTGAGGGGGTGGGAGGCAAAGAATGTATACTCAATTCATTGTATATTGAAAAACAATAAAAACCATTCTCACAGATCTATTAAGAACATTGATTTCTCAAAGCCAGGGGATGACTATTTCCCCCTTCTTCTGACCCCTCTAAATGAAGGGTTCATTTGGAATCTTTTCCTATATCTACATGATTATGTGTAATTTGCTGTGGGAAGGTAAAGCACCATTGTCTGCTTTTTTTTTTTTTTTTTTTTTTTTTTGCATTTTTGTTCCTTAATGTTTTTTTGCGTTTATTCCACAAGTTTGCTTTTTTGGTTTCCACTGAGGAAAAAAAAACATGAAAGAAACATTGAATTCCTGCATTTCTCTATTGTTAGTATGGAATCCAAAACATATTGTAACTGTATCTCAACAGTTGGCACCAACAAGACACAAGCTATAGTACAGCTTGAGGACTTTGTATTTTCCAAGGATGACGTTTTATTTCATTTGAAAAAATTAAAGAGACTAAGGCTCCAGGGCCAGATAATATTTATCCAAAAATTTTAGTTGAATGTGCAGAGGAATTAGCAGATGTATTCGCAAACATTTTCAATGCTTCTTATAATTCGGGGACAGTGCCAGAGAAATGGAAGCTGGCTAACATTACACCGCTCTTCAAGAAAGGGTCTAAAGGGAGTGCGGGAAATTATAGACCTGTGAGTCTAACTTCGGTGGTTTGCAAAATTTTTGAAACATTGATAAAAATTAAGATAGTAAATTTTCTAGAGACTAATAATCTATTGACTAGTTTTCAGTACGGTTTCAGGAAAGGTAAATCTTGTGCAACTAATTTATTACATTTCTATGACAAAGTTACCATGGCTTTGGACAATAAGAAGCCTCTAGATATTGTTTACATTGATTTTCAAAAAACTTTCGATAAGGTACCGCATGCTCTACTTAGCAAATTAGCTGATATAGGAATAGGAGGGAAAACTTTCATTTGGGTAAAAAACTGGCTGACCGGAAGGAAACAAAGAGTACAGTCGAGTCTCCGTATAGCGAACACTCTATTTAGCGAAGTTCTCTATATAACGAAGCATGTTTGGTGACATTGAAAGTTTCAATAAAAAAGCATGCAAATCTGTCTCTCTTTAACGAATATCAAATGGCCAAATTTCTCTATTGCGAAGTTTTTATGTGGGAGAAAGACGATGTTTCCGAAAATAGAAGTCTTTCTTCTGGTGCTTTTGGCGAGGATTACTCATACTACAACTTTCTTATCTTGTCTTTCAACATTCCTTTCTTTTTGTCACTTGTGTCGATGGAAGGAGAGAGACTTGAAAGGAGGAGGGAAGAATTCCCAGAGGGGGTGAGGTTTCTTGGAAATGTGTTGACCGGATGTGGTGTGATGGATTCTCACTCTTGAACTGACGTGCACATTTCGCTCATTTTCATCTTGCTCTGCAACGTGCTGCGTTGCTCAAAATGTCGAAGAGAAAGTGTTTAACCATAAAAGAAAAAATTTCGCTTCTCAATGATGTTGAAAGCGGCATCAAGAAGAAAGATGTAGCCGCAAAATATGGCATTTCTGCTAACAGTGTATCCACTATACTAAAAAATAAGGATTCCATTTTAAGTAAAGCTGGTGAAGTAGGGAATTCCAATGCAAAACGAGTACGATTGTGCGTGTATGACGACGTCGATCAAGCAGTTTTAAAATGGATTCATTCCGTGCGGGATCAGAACTTACCTTTGTCAGGTTCGCTAATTAAAGAAAAGGCATTGCAGTTTGCCAACGCATTAGGCTACTCAGAATTCCAAGCAAGTGTTGGATGGTTGGACAAATTTAAAAAACGTCACATGTTGGTGCACAAAGTAGTTTCAGGAGAAAGTGTTGATGTGTCGGATGAAAGTTGTGAGCAGTGGAAAAATGAAGTGTTAAAACCGGTATTAAAAGAGTACCAGCCAAAAGACGTGTTTAATTGCGATGAAATGGGACTCTTTTTCAAATGTCTCCCTGATAAAACTCTTACTTTTAAAGGAAACAAGTGTTTTGGTGGAAAACGTAGCAAAGACAGAATTACAGTATTGGTTACTTCAAATATGACAAGGGAAGAAAAGCTGAAGTTGCTAGTTATTGGGAAGAGTAAAAACCCTAGATGTTTCAAAGGCATCAAATCCTTAGAAGTGAACTATCAGAACAGTAGAAAAGCTTGGATGACAGGCGAAATTTTTGAGAAGTGGTTACTTCTCAAGTGGACTTTGACAAAAAGTTTGGGAAAGAAAAAAGAAAGATTGCATTATTTGTAGACAATTGCCCATCACATCCACCTGAAGTGAAATCCAAAGTGAAGAACATAAAACTTATCTTTCTTCCTCCAAACACTACCTCGAAATTGCAACCGATGGATCAGGGGATAGTTAAAATTTTAAAAGTCTACTACCGAATTTTGCGAAAAATGATTGCCTGTGTTGAAGAAAACCAACAGTTTTCTAAAACATATGTAGACTTGAGGACTTGCATTTCAGAATTGTCTAAAGCTTGGCAATCTGATGTAAAAGTCACAACAATTTCCAATTCATTTAGAAAAGCTGGATTTGCGAAGGAATTTTCATCAGGAGAACAAGAACAGGAGTCTCACGTGGACAGTGAGCCAGATGTTACAGAAATTTGGGACGGTTACCGTGAGAAGAATAGTTTTACAGATGATGTCAGTTTAGAAGATTTTTTAACAATTGATGATGGTTTGTCAACTACTGGTCATTTGACGGAAGAAGAAATTCTGGACTCAATTGTAATGAGTAATGATGACAATGATGAGGATGAAGATCAAGATACGGAAATATACTACCCATCGAAACCACCCACATATGAGATCAGAAAAGCTTTTGACACCATTCGTTGCGGATTGCAATACCAAGAAGATGTTCCAGAAGAAGTGTTTAAATCACTTCACTCTTGTGAAGAATTTTACGAAAAATGTGTTTCAAAAGTGCAGCAAAAAATCACGGACTATTTTCAATGCAAAACTACTGTCGTTGACGAAATTTAGGTATGATTTCTTTAACCTATTTATGTAAAAATTTACTAAAATTCACCAATTGTGCAACAGATGCAAGTGGCATTCCTAATTAAATTTTAGTTAATTAATTCATTTAGTTTTATTTTTTAATTTGTTACTTATGTTAAATTAACTTCAAAATACTCAATATTTTTCGTGTTTTCGTGTATATAACCTTAAAAAAAAAAGGATTTAACTTAATGTACATGAAAAATTAACCATAAAAATTTACTACTTTCTATATAGCGAAGTTTCTATACAACGAACCTTTTCAAAGGTCCCTTGTGACTTCGTTATATGGAGACTCGACTGTAGTTGTAAGGGGAAATTATTCTAATTGGAGTGAGGTCTTAAGCCGGGTTCCCTTGAGGATCAGTGTTAGGGCCTGTTTTGTTCATTGTCTTTATGAACGATATTCAAAAAAATATTTCTGGGAACATGAATTGTTTTGCTGATGATGTCAAAGTTATGGGGACTGTAGAAAATGAAGAACAAGCAAATCAGCTGCAAGAGGATCTAGATCATATTACGGAGTGGGCTGATAAATGGGGTATGGCTGTTAATGTTGGGAAATGTCAAGTGCTACATTTAGAGCATGGAAATAAGTGTACAAGTTACCTATTATTTACAAGGTTCAGTCATTAGTCAGGCAGACAAAGTTACTGATCTGGGGGTCTTAATAAGTCAGGATTTAAAGTTTAGCCAACAGTGCAGCATTGCTAGCAACAAAGCCAATAAGATGCTTGGGTTTATCAATAGATCTATTTCAAACAAATCTAAAGAAGTTCTTCTGCCCTTATATAGAAGTTTGGTAAGACCCCATTTGGAGTATGCTGTTCAGTTTTGGTCTCCTTATCTTAAGAAAGACATTAATGTATTGAAAGGGTTCAAAGGCGGGCTACAAGGCTAATAAGTGGACTTTCCCACTTAGATTATGATTCCAGGCTTAGAAGGCTAAAAATGTACAGTCTTGAGTAAAGAAGAGACCGAGGGGACATGATTCAGCTGTTTAAATTTATTAAAACGAAAGATGTTACGGGGCTAAAGTTTAGCACTGAAAACAGGACAAGGGGTCATTGTTTTAAGCTATTTAAATCTCAGGCTAACATGGATATTAGGAAAAATTATTATTTAGCAGGGTAGTGGAACCTTGGAACAGCTTACCGGAAGAGGTGGTAATGAGCAAAGGAGTCAACAGTTTTAAGAGGGCCATTGATCTTCACTGGGGATTGTAAATTGACTAGGAACCAGTCTAGCTGGGCCCAGAGCCTGTTGCTGGTCATCACATTTGTATTTGTATATTTCTTCAAATACCTCAAAAACTTATTTCTCTACTGTACTTTACCTTCCCGTAGCAGTAATATATGTAACTATATTATATATTTAAAAATATTTTCAGGAATATTCCACCAGTGCTAAGAAACGAATTACCCTAGCGTCATTATATATTGGTACAGGTGTTTTAGAGAAAGAGCTTGTAAGTATGCTTTGTTTATTGCTGTTAAAAATGCTATGTATTTGAATTTTTAAAGTTTCTGATTCTGTAAATTTCAAAAAGGCCCTCAATAATGTTGCTTTGCATGTTTGAGCTGATGGGTTGGAGGAAGCTGGTTTGAGCTGTAGGAAGTTGTTGAAGACAGTTATGTTAGCACTCTCATCTTCAATGAGATGGCGTCTTCCTCCAGCTAGTTTAACTCTCATTCTAGACTGATGATTCCATAACAAGGATGGAACTGCAGTTCCTATATGTGATAATCGGGCTGTGGGTATATTGTATGTAGATCTTCCCTAGCTCTGGCTTAAGAGCAGTAACTTACTGCTGAATAACCAGGCTTTGCCTTCAATATATGAGTTGAACGACACCATGCTTGGCAGACTCGCTGGTGAGATAAATTTAATTTATCTACTAGTTTGTTGGTGTACTCAGCTTCACTGAGCTGTCATTTTCCTTTAGCTTAGTTGTTCCCAATTCCCAATTCCAGTCTATAATAAGGATGAAACGATCTTCTCTGGATCTGATAACCAGCCTATTGGTACAGTCAAACCCCGGTTTAACAAATTTCGCAATTTACCGAATTTTTCTTTTTCCCCGACTAAAATGGATGCAAAAGCTCCTACTCACCGAATAATAAACCCCAAATTAACAAATTATTTTAACAGCAAAAAAACTTTTTTTTTCTTTCTTTTCTTTTTTTTTTTTTTTCTGACTTCGATATTATAAATAATCCTGATTTAGCGTATAAAAGTTTCAGTCCCGATGATTTGTTAAATCATTGTTCGACTGTATGTTGCATGTAATTTTGTCTTAGCCCTGGCTTCAGAATAGCAACTTACTGCTGAAGAAAAAATTGTAGTTTTTTAAAACTTTACCTGATATATATTGATTTTGCTTTATTTTTTTGAGAGTGGACTGACACACCACAAATTACTGCCCCGGGTGACACCCATAATAGGAACTCACCTGTGTATACCAGGGTTGTTTGGTTTAAACCATGGTTTAAACCAATTGTTTTTTTTTAAAAAACTATGCGGGTTTTTTAAAAAATGTTTTTTTTTTTTTTTTTTTTTAAGCCAAAAAAAAATCCATTTTACAGGTTTACATTGATTTTCCCACACATATTGAAAAATTGAAAATTCCATTTATGCTAAGTTCCTAGCTAAGTTGCAGAGATAAATACTAAAATTGCAAAGTTGCTTCTTCAAAATGTATTACAAGCTTTAATCAAAAAAAAAAATAATTAATATATTTTTTATTTCATATATGTGCCATAAAGCAGATTTCAGTCAACTTCCATCATTATGCTTAATTTGCATGATTAGTTAAGATTTACTAAGGATTGAATCTTTTATTGTAGATGCGATCCATTATATTGCTCACTCCTGTTGCAGGGGTGTGACATTTTTGCCCATTTATTTGCACTTTCCTGGAATTTTAACTTTGACTTGTAAGGTAATCAACAGTCTAACTTAATTGTTTGCATCTAAAAATTAAGATTTGTTCTGCAGGTGAACACAAATAATATTTTTTGAATCAAATTTTAAAAAAAAGTTTATACTTCACGTATGTAACGTTTTTGGCAAAAAAAAAATTCTTGAAATAGAATTTTCTACACATTTATTTGTTCTAAAGAGTTTGCATTTAATATTTTTTAAACTTCAATGCTGGATGCAACATGTATGCCAGTAAATAAGCTGTAATTTAAGCCATCTTACACCAATTTTTGTATTTTTGATTTTGTTCTTTGTTTTAGCGATAGTCGATATCTTTTCCAAGTCTTTCCAAAATAAGAACAGAGTCGAATATAGAGCTGCACTTTTTTTAAACTTTGTCAGTACAACAGCAATCAATTTTTTGACTGTTCAATCATGTACTGTTGTACATTTTGCTTTACTTCAATATTTGTGACATTGTGTATATAAAAATCAGCATTACGTACGATCAGAAAAAAAAATATGAAAATTGTTCTTTTGAAAAGATTATGCTTAAAAATATGACTTTTACCTTTATTCGATAATTATTCATATTATGTTGGTTTTATAAAGTTTTTTTCTTGGATCTTCATTATATTTTATCTTAACCCGCATCACAACCACTTCTTGAAGTATTTCGTATCATAAAGGGTCTATATATACATGCATACTAATATGTTAATCAAGTCAAACATTTCAATCAATATTTCCCCGCAGAAAGCTGTTTTAATTATTTAATTTAGTTTAAAGATTTTGTTCTTATCTCTTTAATTAATCAAGAAATTAGGTATAATGTGACTATTGAATAACTGTTAATTACATGGAATCTTAATTACCTTCCCAAAATTAATTGTTTTTCTCGCAAATAGTATTTAAACCGAAAACAACCCGGTTTAAACCCAAAAAACCTGGTTTAAACCAAAAAAACCTGGTTTAAACCAAAAAAAAACGTTTTTTTTTTTGGTTTTTTTGAAAAAAAACGGTTTTTTACCAACCCTGGTGTATACCATTAAACTGAGAGGCGAAAGGTCATAGGCCAAGCACTAGTGGGAAGCAGGGAGAAGAAAGTGAGCTGCCTCTGACTTACTTTCTGATGTACATATCTGAGGTTAAATGCAATGACAAGCATTAATGGCAGTTTTTGCATCCTTGACCACCAAAACTTCAATGTTGAAATAACCAATACTGACATTAATAACCGACAAATCTCCATACGGTAAATAAGTTCGTATGTCTTTCCATTGAGCAGATCTTCAAATAAACTCATATTTTTGTTACAGAAATATTTATGGCTAACATGCAAGATTCAATATTCAAAATAACAAGGGTGCCCAGCTGGGGGCATGATGCAGACTGTGTCATGAAAATGTTTAGAGGGATTTTTTGGGGTTATTTTTTCTTTTTTGATGGGTTCTTGGTATGGGGGGGGAGGGTAGTAGCAAGAGTTTCACACTTGCTCCTGTCTGGAATGGGCACCCCTGCAAATAAAAGTAGAATTTAAATATTATAAAGCAGCAGTATAATACTTGATATCAGTATCCTTGAAAAATCAATATTTTAAGTAACTTTAAAAAAGTTTATTGGATAATCGGTGAAAGTGTATGATATGTATCCCCAAAATTTCAACATTTACAACTTATCTGCTGACTACAGGGTGAAAATTATGATGCTTGAAAATTTAAATAGTGTAACTTTTCAAGATATAAAGTGCATCAGAAGCATAACAGTGAAGAAAGACACAATGAAAAACAGAATTTTCATTGAGATGTCCAATGTCTCTCTCCAAAACGTTGATACTTTAAAATCTATTGTGATGGAAAGAATAATGTAGAAGGAGAATCCATTAGTAATTCATCATGTCTAAAACTCATTTATTATTCTTCACATTTTTTTTTTTTTTAAGTCAAGTTCATTAAATTTTCTATGTCTAATTTATTTTGAAACTAAATTATTTTTTAATTAAGGTAATTTGTGTGAGACTTTTATTGCTGTAGATCATTACTTGTGTAAAGTTTTTAGTATAGTTAATCCAAAAAAAAAAAAAAAAATTAATTGGTAAAAACCACTTATCTAATGAAAAAGATATGTCAACCATTAGCTCACTGAGTTTACTGAAAACTGACCTTTAAGCTGAAAGGGTCAACTAGCTTCTGGTTACTCTCTAAAAATTTGAATTCTCAGGTTTATATAGAATAACTCCAAATTTTCTGGAGTTTCAATTTTTATAGGTTATTTTTCAATCATGATTTTATTTTTCCCAGAGGAAAACTATAAAATCTGTTTAAAAGTGATTATACCTTTCTAATACATAGCTTTTGTGGTATGGCCAAGCAAAAGTAAAATCATGTGCTAGTCGAATTTAGAGCATGCAAGAAAGGAATCTCTCTTGAAGGTCCAGATATAGTGTGAAAAAGTATGTTATGTTTTAACAACTTTGGGGCAATTCATTAATTATGTAAGGGTCCCAAGGGGGAGGGAGGTGGAAAAATCTCTATATACCCTTACTTTGGGGGGGGGGGAAGCCAAACTCATGCTTACGTAATACTTTCCAAGTCGAAGTTTTATATTAGAAATCGCGTGGTCAAGTGGTTTGGCAGTGATAATACTTCATTTTTGTCAGGTAGGTAAAAAATGGATTTGGATTTGTTTTTTATTTGTTTTACAAAGAATGAATAGCATAAAATAGAATAAAAGAATCGCACCATGTATGGCTTGTTTTATTTTTAATTAGTTTCCCATCATATACTAAAAAATGTCGAAAACACATTCAGTCTAGATTCCAGCTTTTTAGTAAATATTTCTGTACCCAAAAAGGTTTAATTTAATAATAGTGAATTTAATAACAATTCCAGTGATCTAAGCTTTGTTATTTTGAAAAACTAAATGGAAACTTACTTAGGAATAGGGGAGGGGTTTGAGGTACCCTTACATGGGGGGAGGGGGGGTCAAAAATTTCCAAAATCATCCTTACATAATTAATGAATAGACCCTTATGTGTATTATCAGGGCCCAATACAGGCTGATTTTGCTACCGTTTTTCGGTACCTTCACAAAAATCTTGTTTTGAAATTGGCACTTTCACAAAAATCAAGTAATAAAATCAGTAGCTTCACAAAAACATCGAAATTTTCACAAAAATTAGCATTTTAAAATATAAAATTTGTTTCTCTGTTTAAAACAAAATTTACTCATAAAATAAAATTCTAAGCAGGTTTATATGAACAATCGCTTAAATAGAAACCTTTTTGTAGTATTTTAACTAATTTTTAGCTGTTTCTCGCCTAAGTGTATTTATGCAATATTATCGCAATCTTTCAACATCTGTTTTGGGAAACCATTTTTCTCATAATTTCCTATATTGTACACAGTACATAGCCTATTAAGCTGAAATTACAATGGTATTTTTCATACTTCTTAGGTTTTTAGCTCCCCCCCCCCCTCTCCAAAAAATGAAATCTGTTAAAAATAATACCAGATTTACACTTTTCGAACTAAAATTTCACTTGTTCTACTTCTCTTTTACAAAAATTAGGATGCCTCTAAAATTTTACAGAAAGAATGCTGATAAAAAAAAAAAAAAACTTTCACAAAAATAGAATGATGCAATACTTTCACAAAAATAGGTAGCGAGAAAAAAATCCCAGATTGGCCCCTGTTTATGTATTTTTTACAATTATAATTATAACTGCCTCTTTTTTCCAATGCATTTCTGACTTTATTATGTAAAATAGCATAAAATGTATAATGATACTTATTTACACTGTTCTATGTCTTTCTAGGTTTCTTGCATACAAAATTGTCTAGATGTATCTAAGGGAAATGTTAAAGTCCATATACTTGTGGATTATACCAGAGGTTCTAGAGGAAAAGAAAATACACGCACCTTATTTCTGCCTCTGCTGAAACTCTATCATCCTCAAATGAAAGTATCACTTTACCATACTCCAAAATTGCGAGGTTTTATTAAATGGCTGTTACCTGAAAGATGGAATGAAACTATTGGCTTGTCCCATTTGAAAGTTTATCTATTTGATGATACCCTTTTGTTGAGCGGGTATGTTTTTCTTCCTTTCTTTTTTCCTCTTAACTTAAGTGATAAATTGGCTTAAATAATAGAGATAGCAAGATAATTAATGAAGTTGGAAAAATTGATACAGCTAAATGGAAAATATACTTACAAATAATCCAACTAATATGGTTTATCCAGTTTCTATCGAACTTTGCCATTTTTTTTAGGGCTTATCCTTATTCTTTTTTAAAATATATTGATGCCATGCAGTAACATCTCACTGAGTTTTTAAGAAATTAAAAACTTATAAATTTGATTTAGAAAGCAAAAAACATAGTTAAATCTTTTAATTTTCACAGATTATCTTTTCATATATAAAATTTGACAGCTAACATTGATTAGGCATATTAAACATATTTTTGTTGAATAATATATGAGATTGTTCAGGTTCCCCACATAGTAACTCTTAAAATATGGATAAAACACAGTTTGTGGAAGTATTGGATAAAAATTTTACATTTTGGGGAAATTTTAAGTTTGAAAATTTTCTGCACACCTGCAGTAGAGTGCAAAATGCCTCAATACACAACAGCAAAGCCATGAGACATTGCAATATTAACCAGAAAGTTAATGGCATTTCCTACCAAAAGCATTTCAGCCGACTTTTAATCTGGACCCTTTGGTATAAAAACCGGTGTCCCTCTAGTTGATGTCATGTTCACTCTTGACTTTGTGGTGTTGAACGCTAAAGCCACTCAGTAGCTCCAATATTGCAGGTTTCAAATTCTAAGTCTTATTCTTTGTTCAAAATTGTAGACAAGTCACAAAAACAATGTGAATTTAACATAACTAACATTTATTAACATAAAACAAATAGAATTATAACCATAAGAATGGTTCTTGCTGGTATTATAGGGACAGCGGCTCAAATCTAAATTCCTAAATCTGATCTGAATCTGAACTGAGATTCTTTCAATTTAAATCAGGGTTTGCCATAAAACTGGCGAGATATTTAATCTCCAAAAGAAACTAAAAGGGAGATTTAACAAACACTCTTGCACTGATGGCGGCAGGGGGGCTCCAACATAGTACTTTAAAATATCCAGGGACTCCCAGCCATCCAGGAGCAATGTCCTCCCTCTAAATCATATGGGGTGCTCTCAGAACAAGATCCCTCAAAATGAGATCGAAACCTCTCCCAAACAAACTCTCCTCTAAAAATTTTAATGTCACAGTTTGAACCATGGATTCAACCCCCTTGTGGGCACCCTCGGAAGTAATTTTCAATATTTTTTTCTCTACTTTTGATGAATTTACGTTGATGAAAGGTTTTATTCATGTCATAAATCATATTTCAAATTGTTCATATGGAAAAATTTGTATAATAGTACTTATATCAAGATATTTTACAGTGTTATAGTTTGATTTGCTATTTTTAAAATCTACATCGTTTGTAACATTACCTCGGTTTTAACTTTTGTCAATACTGTGGACTATATTTAATTACAGTACAATCTAGGTTATCATGACTAATTGGGACCAGAAGCAATCCAAATGAATGAAAGTCTGAATAATATGGGTAGGAGGCAAAACAAATTCTTAAATAAGCAATCTAACCTTTTATTACATTAAAAGAAAAAAAAATGCTGTGTCACAAAATTACTTAAGATTGTTTCCCGCAAACTCATTATCACCTATAGTTCAGCTGTAGTTGTGTTAAACTAATACTCCTAGTATGCCACGGCGTTTGTTAATTTATTGCACAACCTATGCAGGATTTTTACATTTAATCAGAATAATAAGCAGATGTGTTTGTCATACTTATAATTCAGCAATCATAATTTAAAATTATTATTTATTTGAGTGTAAAACTTTTTAAAAACTCTATATATTTGATACAATAAAAGGGGAGGGGGGAGGGGACAGAAAATGTGTGCTATTGTATGTAGTTTGATTTGCTATTTTTAAAATCAACTTTGTTCATAATGTTAATTTCAATAAATACTGTGAACCTTGTTGTGGATGTTGCTACAACATGGTTAATTATAGGTTGCTCTCTCTCTCCCTTTGTCTTGCAATTTTTTTTATTTACATATTTATTTTGCAGGGCAAACTTGAGTGATCAATATTTTACCAATCGACAGGATAGATACATTGTATTTCATAACTGCAAGGAGTTGTGTAATTATTTTGATCAATTAGTTTTCACTGTTTCATCTTTTTCTTTCAATTTGAATCCTGATAATACTGTGAACTTACAGGATGGCTGGAATATTCATCCCATAAAAGGTAATTCTTTTCGTTTAATAAGTGTTCCATTTTTTAATTTACAATTGTCCTTTCTCGTGACATCTACATTTTTAAATCATAATATTTAATTTAAAAAATTTATGCTTGATTTATGCTTTATTTATTTGTTTTATTTATTTTTTGTTTGAAAAGTTTTGAAAAAAAAATAGTATTAATATTTGAGAAATATTGTTATAACAAATGTTTATTAAAATCTATAATATGCATAATTTTTAATTGCAAGAGTTTCTTTCAGTGCTCTACTGTTATATCTTGATGACACTACTTATTAGGAACATTTGTAAACCTTATTCTTACAAATGTTCCAAATGAACAGTGTCTTATTGCATTCTATTATTGTTCCTGTTTTAGAAGCAGTTAGTGGCATCATATCACAGAATCCTCCGTTATCTTTCTCATTTACCACAGTCGAGGTCTTGCAGTGTCTGTCTGTAATTTAATGGTTGCCTGTTACATATATTCTCACAAATGTGCATAGCCATCAATTAAAAACTATTAATTATGACACTTGGATTTCGACATAAAATCCCTATTTTTCAAAGGCTTTCCTCCATTGAAATTATTATTCAGTGCTTCATCTCAACTTTCCGCAACAATGCTTTTATTAAAATGTATAGCGAGTGAAGAAAATCATTGAGATGAAAGATCTGTTGCAATTTTTTTTTCCTCGAATATGAACAGGTAAAATTCTTGTTTTTGTTTTAAGGCTTTTCCTGTAATCAGGGGATTTAAAATGTTTACTTTTTGGGGGGGGGGTTTCGCAATCTGCCGCAAAATTTCACTGACTTTTTTTTTGTTCAAGCCTGAGTGTTGAACTCGCGTCAATTGACATAACTTTTATTTTCGAGGTGGACCGTGCAAAGCCAGGCGATGCAGCTAGTAAGATAAAAATAACTGATGCTTGATTTTTTGATACTGAGTTAATAAAAAAAAACTTTGAAAAGAAAAAATAGTGTAAAAACCTCATAGTGGTTACATTGGAATCGTCCAATTGTATTATAGTTTTTGATGTTATTTCACACATAAAAAATTGTTGCTGTTTCATAAAGAAGGAAGGAAGTTTGAGGGAAGTGGTACATTTAGAAGTGGTTTGCCTACAGAGTAGCGTACTTATAATGATGTTGACTTAAATCAAAAGTATATCAACTAAACATTTTTTTTACTAATATAAATATGTATTTATTACATATATTTTGTTTAATTCATAGGTAACTTCAAGAAGTTCATTGAGAAAGCCCAATCAAAGTTGGAAGAATTCATACAGTTTTCTAAAAAGCAACAGTCATCAAATAGTATTAAAAATACGTCAGACTTTCAGAATGATACTTTTGTGTATCCTCTATTACAATTGTATACATTTGGTATACGACAAGATGAAAAAGTGACTGAAAAGTTTCTTTGTTCAGCTGAAGATTCATCCCGTATAAAGTTAGCTTCCGGTTATTTTAATCTAACTAATCACTACATGAATATTATTTTGAATTCTACCAAGGCTTTATTTGATTTACTTGTTGCATCCCCAAAGGTGAGTTTCAAATAATATGCATTGCTTTTTTTATACCTTTTCAAAATCGAATTAAAAAATTCTGGGTATAGCATAGTTGTTAGCAAAATCCAAACAAATATGGGTAGAAGAAATGCTGTTTTATTTTTTAAAAGATTAATTTGTGTCAACTGTTTTAAAATCTTTTGAAAATTATATTGCCCCTTATGTGAATGCTGTTCAAAAATTCACTCTCTTTTGAACTGTGTTCCATAAAAATATATTGATATTCTGTTGGACTTTTTGTTTTAAACTAAATGATTGTCTCAAGTTGCAAATCACTGACAAACTGTGTCTATCCTACAAGGCAGAAGTCAGCAGCCTTTCTGGTGTTAAGAGCTATTTTTTTTTCAAGTTAATGTGTTTAAATAAGAGTCAAAAATCAGCAGTATCATTAATATCATAAAAGATTAATTTAAATTATATATTGCGAAAAATATCTATTGTGCAACCAAAACATATATTTTATGTAGTAACAGAACATATAATTCAACATCTTAAAGAAAATAGCCAACTTTTTTTAACCCTTAGTTAAAATAAACCTAATTATAAAAAACTAATTTCAGTGAATTTGTTTCACCATGTACTAGTGTTCGTTGATTTAAATCAGCTTGATTTAAATCGTGATTTAAATCATGATTTAAATGATTTAAATTTAAATCATATATCACAAATTTAAATCATGATTTAAATTTAAATCATGCAGTTAAGATTGTATAAGGCAGCATTGTTAAATTTAGAACCACACATTCTAAAAATGCAAAATTAATTTATAAAAATTAATGCAACTGATTTTAATCAACGATTTTGTTAAAAAAATCACTTGATTAAAATCAATTGATTTAAATCAATGATTTTTTTAAATCATTGATTTTAATCAAGTGATTTTTTTAACAAAATCGTTGATTAAAATCAGTTGCATTTATTTTTATAAATTAATTTTGCATTTTTAGAATGTGTGGCTCTAAATTTAACAATGCTGCCTTATACAATCTTAACTCCAACTGCCAAAACCTGCATAGATCCCTCTTTCTGTAACAGGTGTGTGTAACAGGTTTTCAAACTCTTTCAATATTGCTTTTACTCCAAAATTAATTGTTAAGAACAAAATAAAAATTTGCAGTTTTTCTCATGCATCATGACGAATATGTTATATTAAGAAAAATAATTGTTCAACATATTATTTTACACTAAAAATGACTTGATGATGGAAACCTTATTTTTTAGCAAAGCGTAAAACAAAATCACATCTTCTCTAAACATTATAACATATTAATAAATCTTTAAAAAATATTGAATATTTTAAATACTTTTCCTATTTTTAAAAGCAAGCTGAATGGATTCATTAGTTCAGATTGCTTCATTATCAAGGGTTTTTTTTTTTCCTTCTTCATCCCAATTGAGCAATTGAATCAATTTCAGAACTTTTGTTGACTCTAAGCTGATGAGCATAAAAAACTGCCAAATTTTAAGAATGTTTTCTTCTAAAAAGTATAAAAATTATAATTCTAGGAAATAGTGGTATTACTGTTTCTTAGAATTGTAGTGGAAGAATTGGTGGTTGTAGCTAGGAGGGGTGAGGGAGGGTTGACCTTTAATTTTAATTTGAAGATTCATTTGTGTAAACAGATCTACGTAAACTATTGTTAAAAATAGCTACTGCCATGAAATGAAAATAGCTAAAAAGTTGCTTTTTCATGTTTGGTATGAAATATATTATGTTAATAAATGTAAAGTAATTATTACCCTCAAATTTTTAAAGATTTTTAAAAAATCAAATAAATCTGATTTAAATAAAAAAATCTGACTTTTTTGATTTTTCCAAAAAAATCACAAACTCTGCCATGTATCTGTGGGGAAGCTTCTGTTCTAAAATGCCGTGTTTGTTATTAGTGTTTTTTATTGGTTTTTAATTTCCTTTTTGGTTGTTTGACCTCTATTTTACTAATTAAACTATTTACTGCTCCATTGCATCACTTTTTGAAGACAGTAGATCCTTGTTTTACACGAGGATTATGTTAAACAAAAATGCTGCTTGAATAAAGACTTAATAGTAATGTTGAAATAGGAGTCAAGTTCCGTATGTTAAAAAAAAAACACTTGCATGCTAGTGATTGATTAATACATAATAAGTTTATTTTGTACCTTTTTCGATGCATATGCACAGCATGCATGAATAACATGAATTATCTTAGTGTTTAAATAACAGAATTTTTAAAAAAAATACTAAGCACTTTTCATAATGCTGTCAAAAAAACAAATCTTTTCTGGGTCAGAAAAGACAATTTAAGTATTCCTCTAGTTTTCAAAAATTCCAAGAAAATAACACCACAAACGAAGAAAAGTGCGGCTCAAGTCAAGAAGAGAATTTCTTATCATTATCTAGCTTTCAATCATTACTTTGAGTGTTGAAACATACATATTTTTCTTATTGGAAAGTTTGGTTTGAAATGACCAGAACCACACTTTTCTTCATTTGTGGTGTTATTTTCTTCAATAGCTTTTATAGATTTGCATATTTTCCAATAACATGCTCATTATTACAGTGGAACCCCAATTGTACACATTCTGTTGTACTTGTGATAAAAAATGCATCAGTCAAGAAAATGTAAAATCAGGGGCTGAGGTAAAAATCAAACAATGTTGTTTAAAAAATGACTCTTTCTCCATGGACTAGTGGAAGAAATCCGTAATCTTTACTTAGTTTATCTTTCACTTATAGCACAACCTGTACGATCATTTTATGCAAAAATGCTTCTTGGTTTGCATTTGCAAATACAAATTGTTTTAGAGTTTTTTGTGCTTAGACAATAAAAACAGTAAAATACAACAGTAAAAAAATACCAGAACAGCTTCAAACAGATAAGAAGCAAATTTAGCTCAAATAAGACCAAGAAAATGTGATTCTTGTAGAGGAATAATGATTTTGACCTGCTTCAAGAAAAAGGTATTAAGTGCTTTTCTTCAAAGTGGAATGCAGAATGTTTTAACATCATTGGTATAGCAGTATTCATGGACCAGCAGAAAATGATGTTGGAAGCGAGATAACGTCTGAAATGGCAATGTAAAATTGGGGTTCCACTGTATTATTAGAGTATTAGGTTAAATTAGGAAACATATATTGTACCGGATCCAGTGCGACTTCCAACTTTCTTGAAATGACGACATAGTTCTTGAGAAAACACAGGAGATTTATTTACACTATGTACAGGAAAGATGGTTAAACTGCTAAATTGATCATTAGCAATTAAGCAAATATCAATCAACATTGTAAACTCAACGGTTACACACGTATTTACATCCAAATACGAAAAACAACACAGCAAAATGCCTCGCAATAAACAGAGCTATTACACTCTCAGTACAACTTCTCAAACGAGACTGAATTTTCATCATTCGGGACGGCTATTTATAAACATCGAAAGAAAATTCTCAAATATTCCACAAGATTCCCGTAAATCGTAGACCGTTATCTTATTTCTTTCCATTCACAAATTTTCTCATTCAGAAATAAGGGCACCGTATACTTCAGCCGAAGGTACGGGGGCTGTTTATTCATTACAAGAAACTATTTACAGGCTACGTTGCTACAATAATTTTAGATGAAAGATAATTTAATAAACTCCAAATTTAGCTAGATTACGACAAATTAATCATAAAAATAATTACTATTTACAGAATTTGTAACAATATATATATTTGGTTTTATTAAAGGTGAATGGATTTTATGGAGCCTCAGGTGTGTCTGGAGCAATTCCAATGGCTTATACTCATATAGCAAAGACCTTTTTCAAGGAAGTCATTAAAAATAAACAAGAAAATAGAATAAAACTGCATGAATATGAACGATCTGGATGGACATTCCATGTGAAAGGGTTATGGTACTATAAACCAAATGCAAAGTTACCATCAGTTACTTTTATTGGTTCTCCTAACTTTGGTAAGTATAATTTTCTGTAATACTGTACCAAAACAATGTTCTATTCTTCGGAGGTGCCCAGAGGAGGGGATTATGGCACAAGTTGCGCCATCTAAATTTACAGGGGGGGGGGGGATTTTAACTTTATTTAATTTATTTAGTTTGTGTGCCTGTGTGTGCCATTGGCATAGCACAGAACTTTTCCAATAAAATAACAATAATAATAATTAAAAATAAATGAATAAAAAAAAACAAATAAAAAATATTTTAAAAAGTAAATAAATTAAAAAAAAGAGAGCTAAAACATTTTAAATGGAAAGAGGGTTGAGAAAAAATAAGGGGGGGGGGGAGATTTGTGCCTTTGAACTTGGGATGGGTGAGAATGAGCATCCCTGCTGTTCTTTGCCATCACAAAGAACAAAAACTTTTATTATGCATGTTAAACTGTGAGCTTTTAAAAGTGCTCAGCTTATTAACTTTTAGTGGAAGCTCAACCAGGACATGTGATAGTTCTTGAAAAAGCATATTTATCTTGTGCAACATCAAGAAGAACCAAAGTTAAAAGTAACTTGTTTATTATGGCTATCTTTACTAATAATAAAGCTGAAAGTCTCTCTGTCCGGAGGATGTCTGTAGGATGTCTGTGACACGCATCGCGAATAGACCGTTCGGCCGATTTTTCATGAAATTTGGCACAAAGTTAGTTTTGTAGCATGGGGGTGTGCACCTTGAAACGATTTTTCGAAAATTCGATGTGGTTCTTTTTCTATTCCAATTTTAAGAAAAAAACTCTTAAATTACGAAATTATTGTAACGTGGAACCGTAACATGGGCACATGCCAATTGGCGAGATACGAAATTATCATGAATGTGGAACTGGTAACGTGGGTACAAGCCAATTGGCGAGAAAATTTCGCCATACATTATTTGTATATATACAGGCGAACCAAAAAGACCTTTGAAATTTTTCTATTACGGGCAAAGCCGTGGCGGGTTTGCCACTAGTGATTTATTCAATGACATGTTAACCACATTATTGAGAACACCCTCTTTACGATATTAAGTAGCTCATTATACTTTAAATGACTTCTGAAGCCAACATTCTAAGTCAAAGTATGAAACGTTAATCATATTGAGTTATATTCACGTCAAGGAGCAGTAAGCCGAAAAATGGACCTGACTCAACTGAGCTGCCGAAAGAAACAACCAAGTCTGACTTGGGTTGAAATTGAAAGGGAAGAGAATGAGGCAAAGAGCCGGGAGCTTAAATGCTACTGGCAAACTTGCATATTCTGCTCACGCGAACTTGTTGCAAGAAGGAAAGAACAAATGAGAAAAAACTAATGCAAATTAAGGTTGCCAACACTTTTGGAAAATAATTTACCTCCTTTTGTAACAATGCATATGGGCAATTCTCTAGAAAAATGTTATTTTGCATTCCAATTCTTCAACTTTTTACATTGGATGCAGTTTGGCATTTTTTAGAAACACAATATACAGTTAGCTCTCTGTTTAACGATGCTCTATTTAACAACTTTCTCTATTGAACGACGACTTTTCACGGTCCCAGATGGTTCAGTATAGTGTTAAAAGCATTCTATTTAAGGATGCTTTCTACTTAAGGACGATTCTTTGTGATCCCTTGAAAGTGGTTAAATAGAGAGCAAACTGTATATGCATTTTTGTTAAACTGAAAAAGGTCCTAAAACATCTTTATTTAGAGGTATTGAGGGTTAAATTTGACAAAGATTCATTATGCAATTTTATTCATAGTTTTCTTTAATTTGTATTCATGAAAAAATTGATTAGTTAATACTTCATAAAATGTATCATCTAAAGTTAAAATAAATGTACTAAAATACTAAAGTGTTGATTTTTTTTTTCAAATAATCATCAACTAGTTTTGCTAATGAGCTAAAGTTAAACTTATCTAATAAATCCTCTATAGTTGAAAATATTAGCTTTAAAAAATCAAGCATCTAAAACAGGAGTGACCAACCTTTTTAGCAAGAGTTCTGCTTGCACTCACTATTTTTTCGACTGAAAAACGTAAGAAATTGAAAGAAAAAGAAGTTACCTTTGAGCTAATTATGTGATTTTGTACTGAAATAATATATTTTATCTTTAAGTCTGAGTAACGGAGAAGCTTTGTGCAGGAAAAACTTGTCGATTTAGGACTCTAATAAAATGCGAGCTAGAGGTCGTATTTTGATGAGACAGTGCGCTTCATGGTCAGCAACAGAGCAAAAAGCTTTTTGATGGGTAATACAATATTTTAATTAAAGTTTTCTTCCGAATAATTTTCAAGCAGTGTAACAAAACCTTATGTGCTGCCAATCATTCAAGAATTTGTGCAAAAAATATCTAATTTTGCCCACATTGCTTTTGTAACTTTAATTACCTTTTTAAGTTGTTTAAAAATGTCTTCTTTTGGAGTTGAAACTAGTTGGCACGAATCAAGAAGTTATTTATTGGTAGCAAAATTATCATTAGTGTGACACACAAATGCACTTAACTGTGCACTTCCTGTTATGTCACAGTTTTCATTCAAAAATAATGATGCACTTGCTTGACACTTGATGAACAATGTTGTATTTCAGACAATTTGTCGGCCAACTTCCTTGCCTATGTCAACTATGCAATGCATGATTTAATTAACAAAACTGTTTATAATGTTTATCACAACATCAAAGAAGCATAGACTCTTACATATATACATGGGTGATTGTGAGTTCATCAAAAAATACCTGAAAGTTTCAAAGCGAGAACGGGGGGGGGGGGGGGAATCTTTGGCCCCTATTACTTAAGTGCACCTTTGCCATAGTATTAAACAGTTCTGAGTCAAAATATTGTGTGTACTTTTGATTAAATTTTTAATGGGTTACAAAGTTACTTTTGAGCTAGTGTTACACAAATTATCTTGACATTTGCCCATCTTAAGGGATAGGTGTCCATCTGAAGGCTCTTGCAGGTATATTTGATAAGTATTATATAATTTTAAAAAATGCGGAGGCAGGGAGATAAAAGCATAACAAAAACAAACATAATTCCGGTATTTTCAGACATAAAAATACCGGAAATTCGGTAAAATACCGGAACACAATCACCCCTGCATATATATGCAGAACTGCCACGAAAAAATCGTAGATTACAACTTTAAACTACGCGTTATGAAAGCGGGTCCAAAAATTACAATTTTCTGTTTTTTTTTTTAAATTTATAATCCCAAAAACGAAAAAAAGAAGAAAAAAACATAAACGGCATAAAAACTAAACCAGTGAGTTCAGAAAATCAAACTTCTACATGTGTGCTGGCTGTTTCTGCGCATAAAAGATGTCCTATTTGCAATAGTGATTTTTCAGTTGAACATGGTGGTCATGATGTTTTACTTCAAAAAGATATGCCGACTGGGTAAAAGATACAGCTAATAATCTATAAGTCGGTTTTTTAAATTAATATTTAAACATCTTAAAATATTCTGTATAAAAAATTTTAATTCCGTATCACTATTTTTTGTACTGCTGCTACAATTTTGGATTTTCAAAAGTTCGCAACTCTGTATATAAGTAATAAACCCAGGGTCAGCTCTAGTAGTTTTGCTGCTCCAGGCAATGTTGACAAGTCTGCCCATTATTCTTAATAATCTATGTACAGCATAACTTCGATGTAACGATTGTCAAGGAGCTGGAAAAAGCTTTCGTTAAATCAAGGATATCGTTGAATCGAGGAGCATAGACATTCAATGCAGTCAAATCCAGACCAGTGAAATGTATTAGAAAATCGTTAAATCAATATTATACAGTGGACGCCAGTTAATTGATTAAGTGATTAATTAAATCAGCCACTTTAATGAATCAAATTTTCAAAAACAGAATAAAATCCAGCTTTATTGAATAGGCCGCTTTATGGAATCAAAATTGCTCAGAACAAATGTGATTCATATAAGTGGCGGCCACTGTATTTATTATTTATCAAGCATACTCTCACATATTGCTGCAATTTGAATATAAAGGAAAAAAAATCTACAGAACAATTTTTTTTTTTTTTTGCCATCATGAAATTTTCCACCCCTGAAATCTGCTGCCCTAGGCACAGGTCGCCTCCTACTCCATTAGTCGGGCCTGAATAAATCTAATGCTGCATCATAAAAATACTTTTTGATATTTGAGATGCTGAATTTCTTTCAAATCTGATATTATTTGAACATAAAATGCTTTCTATTGAAGGACTAGAACAATGGAGTTTATAAGTTAAGTTACCGTTTTAGTTGTAAATAAAATGCAGTACAACATCATTTGTCTGGACTAACTGAGATCAGGGTTGCGAACCTTGAGGAAACAATTTGAGGAGCTTATGTGGTGATTTTGATGAGCATTTTGAAGTTTTGCTCGGTATTTTATATAAAAGTCAATAACAAAATCAAAAAATAGTTTTTGAGCTTTGATAGTCAGCTTTATGACGCTCGACCAGAAAATGCAGAGCAAAATAACTTTTTTGCAAAGCTGCGGAGTTTCGCTATTTTTGCGAAGGAACTCTGCAAGATGCGGAGCAGTTGGCAAGCCTGTCTGAGATCAAAAGTAATCCGGAGAGTTAAAATTTTGAATTATCTATGTTACCTGGATAATAAACAAAGCAAACCCTTAAAGAAGTAATCTTACCATTTATTGAAAAAAAAAAAAAAAAAAACAGGTTATGTAAAAAAAATTACATGCATTGTTTCCTGGATGTTCAAAAACATAAAAATATTGTTTTTCATATCATTTCTTAACAAAGAGTTGGTCCACTGTCTTCTCATCATTTCTTAACAAAAAATTTGACCCAGATTAGCCAGATCAACAAGGGTTGGATAAATGGTTTTACTGTACCTCCTTCCTTCTATTATGTTTTAATGATTTGCTTTTATTTTAAGGATATCGGTCTGTTTACAAAGATCTTGAAGCTCAAGTCGTTATTGTTACTGAAAATAAAGAATTGCAAAGACAACTACATGAGGTATGTAACAAAGAATTTTTTTAATATCAATACTTTAAACTAAATATATTTTTTTTCCTAAACACCCAGTATTTTAAAGTAACACTCTTCCTTATAAGAAGATTTCAAACAATCCATTCAAAAATATGTAATATTTTTGTTTTCATAAGTGGCTTCTTTCAAGGGCGCCCATATAGGGGGGCAAGGGGGGCCTCTAGCCCCCCCCCCCCTTAGAAATTAGAACTTCCTTGCTTTTAGTGCTTTTTTTCTTTGCAAAAATGTAAAAATATTTCTTCTCCAGCCATTAATGAATAATTTATTAAAAATGTCAAATTTTGATGATTCTAATCTGTCCTGAAATCGGTTTCGATGGGGAAAATATTCTGCTAAACCATGATTAAAATATTTGAGCCCCCCTTACAATTTTGCATATGGGCGCCCATGGCTGCTTATAATTAATGAAATTTTAGATAAGTGAACATAGCTGTATGAATCAAATATTAAAAATTTGTTTATGGTAGCAAGGTCTTCTCATCCTAAGATAAGATAATTTTGAACGTTATTGATACAGAAAACAGGCTGAAATATTAATTTATCATGAAAAAAACCATCTTGCTTAAAAGCAATTGATGCTTCTAGCAATGTAGAAATGTCTCCTGTGTATGTTATTAAATGTTTGTTATCTAGTAGGAAAAAAAACATTAGTAATTGATGTTCAATTTTATTTGTTCAGAAATTGTACATTTCATTGACATGAGTTGTGTGTTAAAAGCACACCAAGTTTTAATTAATGGTCAAATATGGACAACCTTAAAGAATTTCCATAAGATTTGTGTTTTCTAATGCTGCCTTTTCAGTGCTATTACTTTAAAGTTGATTGTTCATCATCAGGAGTCTCAGTGTTACTCCTTTTTTTTTTGCCAAAAGTGGTGAAAAAAACTTCATAATGATGCCTTATTTATGAAGTGTGATGTAGAATTAAGGAAGTTACGGTGTTACACGTAAAAGAGAGAAACTTTTGAGAAGCAATTTTATTTATACTGTCGAAAGCTGAAAGTTACCTTTTTATTATATTGAAATTTATTGGTGTTAACTAAAAGTTTTGCACCATTTCCGTTTTAAAATACTAAGTAACTGATAGTAATAAGTATAGTACTTAGTACTGCTAATTCAGTGAAATCCCGATATGACGAATACCAAAACAACGAAATATCCATTTCAACAAAATAAATTTTCAGTCCTGATTTGATTTTCCTTTATATTCTGAGAATAATCCTTGAACTCCCTTATTACTTATGCTTAATTTCGTTTAAAAATTTTAAGTATCTAATAGCAATAAGTGTAGCACTTAATACTGCTAATGCAGTGAAATCCCATTACAGTGAATGTCAATACAACAAAGTATCCAACAACAAAATAAAGTTTCAGTACTGATTTAATTTCTATTACATTCCGTGAATAACCCTTCAGTTCCATTATGGCAAAATTTCCATTACAACGAACAAAATTTGCAGCCTTTCGAAGTTTGTTATAACAGAATTTCACTAAATACAATTTCTTTTCTCACAATTATACTTATAATAACTCTGCCTTTAAATAAAGCATATATTTTTCTTTTTTCAGGAACAGCAAACATTTTATGATAGAACAAATTTAGTCAATGAAAAATTATTTGAGCGACCAGATCGTAAAGTTTCATTATGGGTCAAATTAGTGACTTTTTTCATTAGAGATTTCTTCTGATGTTTCTTTTCCTGTACATTAAGTAAATATTTAAAAGCTGTTTTACATGTTATTATCTAGTCATTCATTGTATAGAAATATCATTTCACCATGTTTTATAGTTTGTTTTTAATAAAACTATGTAATTTGTTTATGTATGTTTCTTTTTAGTCTTTTAAAAGATTATAATATTTCATATAATACCTCTGTAGTGTTGAAGAAAAGTTTGATTTATAAATTGAAACTATTTTTAAACAGGTCAATAGGTAAAAAATATGGATGCTATAAACCGAGAAAACGATGAAAGATAGAAGAACTGAGACTTAAGTGACTGCCATCGATAGGTTCGATTTGAATAATTGTGAACAACTGATGTATATATTTTTATTTTCGACTGATCTGAGATAAAAGCAATGTTTTACATTAGCTTAATTTCTGTTTTTCTTTGTAGAAACGCTGCAGCAGCTTTGTTCTACTTTTTATTATTGAAATATGATTGCAAAAAAGAAAATTTGAATTTTTGGCAGCTTGAACTCATATGGTGTTTCTCGTGATCACCAGTGTGTGTAGGGCATAGAAGCCACTGCCCAAGAGTGATCCAGCTTGCGGAGGCCAGTAGACAGTGGAGTTTGAAGAGTTAAGTTAAGCCTTGAATGAACACAAACAATTTGTAACCATGGCGACAAAAATTCACCCTCTTAATATATATTAAAACAATGAGATAAACTTATTCTCATCGTCATGGTAATGAAAAATCAGAGCAACATCCAATTTGGTCAAGTGAGGATAATAATTCACAATAAATTGCTCAAAAAAAAAAAAAAAAACTGCAACTCTTTGAAAATTAAGCTGTGCAGTTGTTTGCAAAAAGAATTTTCATATAAAAAATAAAAGTATGTTCAACATAAATCCCAGTAATTATTGAAGTTTTTTTTTTTAATCCAGTTGTGGTATCAATTGCACTTTAGTAAATTGCTTTATATATGAAATTTCTGAGTTCATAATTGCCTCAAAATTTCAAATGAAGGGGAGGGTGTTCCCATACTTGTAAACACACATTTGGGGGAACTGTGCTGCTCAAAATTCAAACTTTCATAAAAACAGACAGATATTTAACATGAATTTTTAAGGAATTGTAAGTGCTTAAAAATGCAGCCTATGCTTAACTTTTACCTTGAAAGCTGTTTTTCTTAATAATTTCAAGTTATATATCGTCGGCATTCAGGCAAAAGTCACTTAGCCCAAAACTCCAGTTTTAAGATATTGTAAATTTAAATTTTCAAATTGCAAAAATCATTTTATAGATCCATAACTCTTACAGTACAGTCCACTCCCGCTACAACGCGATCCGACTTACGCAAAATGGCTATAACGCGAGTTTTTCAGGAGCAACAAATTTTAGAGCTAAAGCGAATTACTGGCTCTCAACACAAAAATACTTGGAAAGGAATCGTGATGCTAAATTTCGAATTGTTATTGACTTCGTGAATGTACTTTCATCCTTTCAGCATTACTGACTTTTTTGTGCTAGTTTTCACATACCATACTATAAACATAGCTTTATTAATTTTATCACCACTCCTCATTTTTCCTTTATTTATTCTAAATATGAAAGATGATGAAATATCATGGCACCTAAGCACGCTGTTTCATCTAAAGTTTGAAGATGGAAACAAAAAGCGAAAGTTTGCAACAATTTAACTCCTTAAGACCAAGGCCGCCCGAAAACGGCTTTGTAGCTTAGATCCAAGAACCCCCCACACCAGCCCACTTAAGCGAATGCGGGAGTAGTGTGCAGAAAGAGACCCCTACTGCAAGATTTCCCCAAGGAAGTTTCTTTCTTCTCGCCAGTAGTCATTTAGCAAATGATAGCGACAATTGCATGAATGGAGAGCTGCTAATGACTTGAGGTCACATGGTATCCTCAAAAAATGAGAAAAGACGGATTCCTTGTACGATTGCGTTTTATTTTCCGGCACTTTTAATTCTCACCTTTTTATGCCAGTTTTTAGAAACAAATGGTATTTTGGGCTTTACAAATTTATGAACGAATTATCATTAGTAAAAATGATACAAAACAATGTTGATAAAGCACACAATTTGCAAATAATTGCATATACATGCTTCGGGATTACAAGGAACCTCAAAACACGTGTATGCAACTACTATTTGCAAAATTTTGCCATCTAATGAACTTTTTTCTCATTATTTTTATTTTCAGCCTAAAAGTACTTATTTCTTTCCAGTTTTAGAATTTCAAAAGTAACGCTTAGCAAATCAGAGCTAAAAAGGTATCTAAACAGATCTGTCAAGAGCTTGAATGGACCATTGAAAATAAACTGTCCCCCCCCCCCCCCCCAACCCACAACTGTTACCCAAACAGTAGCGCAACAGAAAATGAGATATGAGGTTATAATAACATTAAGAGATAATAACTACATACACGCACACATATATATATTATGTATGCATGGTCTAACCAACTCCAAGGTTCAGGTCGCTTGGATGACTAAAGAAAAAACCTTGGCAACTATACTCCCGGAATGGGAGAGAAAAAAAGACTTATGTTACGATGTTATAAAATTTTTAATCTAGCGAATTATCACTTTTCCTTCTGAGTTTAAAATTCTGAATAAAGTCATACTTACTAGCAATATGTTACAAATTTGCATTTCTAAAAATTTAATCACAAGACAGCATTTTCTAATTTTCTACTGAACAACATGTCACTCACGCTCAAAGCAGTATTTTTTATGCATACGTACATATCTATCTGTATATATATTAAAATATTGAAATAAGATGTTCTGTGTTTGTCGGCCTCGCGACAATCGTTAAAAATCTCTAACAATGAAAATCTCAGGAAGAGTTCAGTTAAGGATGAGATTTAATTATAATAATACTCTCTCTCTCCCATTGATCATCGATTTTGTGCATCGCAACAGTATTTAATGTTGAATAATGCAGCTTTTTTTTAAAAAAATACGGTAAATTTTCAGCTCTTTACGTAAGAAACGGTAAAATTATAAAATAAAAAAATAGTTTAAGACAGTTTGAAGGGTGTTTAAAAACGTCTAAAATGATTCGGTATGTTAATAAAAAAAATCATATACACAACACTTTTCCACAACATGAAATTTCGACTTACGCGAGGAGTCTTCGAACGCATACTTGCTTTAGTCGGGATCCGACTGTAATTGTGTTAATTTTTAACATCATGCAATGACTAATTAAAGTTTAGCTGTTTTTTTTTTTTGTTCCACAGATTTATATTCCTATAAGTGGGGTATTCCATTATCCAATTAAGTGGGGACGATTGTATATGAAAAAAAGACTTCTCTTAAGCATTCATTACTTGGACCTTAAAAGCAAAAAAAAATACTAAAGGTATGCAGAATAATAAATATTGATCACTGATCCCATACTCTGAATTAAATATATACATAAAACTCAAGATGCAAGTCAAATAAAGCATTAATAAATTTTTGCTTTATGATAGACATTTTAATATTTAATTTAACAAACAAAAAAAAAAAAGTAAATTACCTTTTTTCTTTTTTTTTTTTGTATTTTATATATTTGGGTATTGATTTTTGCAACTTCCATTTTTAAAAAAGTAAAATTCCCTATACTTTCTAGGTTTATGAGGAAAATTTCAAAATTACCTGTTTTTTTTTTTTTTCAGGTTCCCCTGTAATGTGGCAACCCTGATATAGTGTTGGGTACAATGAAAAAACTTTTAATACGCTGTAATCAAAAGAGCATATTGAAACAATTTTTATTTGATGCAAAATTATCCCCTCCCCCTCCCCCATGGAGATATAAGGTTTTTAAATCTTCCAAAGATTTAAGAAAAGCACCAAATTTTCAGACTTGGTGAGAAATTGAAGGTACTTAGCGATTTCACCGAAGTTATTCAAATTTCTCCACAGTAGCCTACATTTTTGTTTATCTTCGAGAGCTATTTGTACATTCCACTCTTTGAATCCCATCTAGTACACCAGACAATGTTAAAAATGGGTAGGATAAATATTTCCCAAAGTACAATGTTGGTTAGATTGATTACCATGGGTGGACCATGCCCCAACATTAACTATGATTGTTTGATGAGAAATAAAAATTAAAAACACTTCATGATAAACAAAATCGAAATAATAACGAATAAATTTGTAATCAAATGGTTAAATGTTGTAATAGTTATGAGAATAAAACAAACTGAAAATTTCACTACTTTATTTTAATATATACATGAATAGGAAATATAAATTGATTTCAACAAAACTGAACTTTTCAGATTCCTAAGATCTATTTTACTGCATTTCCTGTTCAACAGAATTCTGATATATGCTTCAGTAGCCATACCTAAATTGAAAACAGAAGTAAGAAATTAACACATTAAACTCAAAAAAGGTAAAATTGAGCACTCTTCAAAAAGTTACCTGTAATGAAATAGATTGCAGACACATGTATCTCATTTTACGTATTTCAAATTTTCATTCATATTTTGAAGCTTTGTTTAGGCCTTATCAACAGCTACATAAATCTTTTTGCTATAATTTTAGTATAAAAAATTAATGACTTGTGATCAGGATTTTTAGAAATGTGCGAACATTAGTTCTAGTTGTCGAGACGTATAACTGTAAATATTGTTAAAGATTTTTTTTTAATGGACCATTTCATTACTTTCTAATGAAGCCATTTTTAAACATTGACAAATGGTAGTAAAATTCAATATTTTTGT
Organism: Uloborus diversus; assembly: GCF_026930045.1. Classification (NCBI taxonomy): domain Eukaryota; kingdom Metazoa; phylum Arthropoda; class Arachnida; order Araneae; family Uloboridae; genus Uloborus; species Uloborus diversus. Next base: position 156,325,366 of record NC_072739.1, read on the forward strand.
ACAAAATTGCTTAGATGCATTTATGAATGATCAAGAATTTCAACTTTTCAGTCATTTAGCAGTAGTTCATAATAAACTTTAAGTTTTGAATTAAATGCAAATCTTCGTCATTACGTAAGTTGGTTTCAGCCTCCACATTTGAATATATGTATATAAAAATATAAGGATGAGTCTGAGCAAGACTTCAAAGCTTTACTGGGTGATAGAAAATATGTGAACAAGCCATGTATACGAACATATGGTCGCAAACGCAATGCTGACTTGCACACAAAGCCAGAAACTGACGGATGTGAAACGAGTCTCAAACGTATTACAAAGTCCATTTTGTACAACATTTTAGTTTTTAAGAAAGATTCAAATCTGCCATTTTAAGTTAAGAGCTGTGGCTTTAAAATACACATGTTGCAATGACAACACAGCGATTGAAGAAAACCTTGTGAAACAGCTCACCTTTGAGATGGTTGTTGCATTGTCATTGTGGCATTTGTAATACAACTGCAGGCTACAAATTTCAACAATTACTTTTAAAGCTTCTTAAAAACTAAAGTGTTGTGCCTTTAGCTTCAAAGTAAATAACTTCAGGTATGATGTAAAGGAATTATTTTATTGAAATACAGTACAACATCATTTACCAGGGCTAATTCGGGCCAAAGGCAATCTGGATAATCGAAAATCCCGAGCAATTCTTGTAGTATGGGTAATATGCAAAAGCAAATAAGCTAGTGAGTAACCATTTATTATGACAAAAAACCATGTTCTGTAACAAAATTATGCAGAATTGTTTAAAAGATATTAAAAAATATCAGAACAATTTTTCACATCATTTCTTAATAAAGAATTAGTCCACTGTCTTCTATTTCTAACACTTATTGCGTCAGAATAAAGCTTGATCACTCAAATGCTTTATCATTAATAGGTCGAAATAAAAAGTGAATGTTCAACGTAATAATAGTTATGTTCTTGCTATCATTATTAAAAATTATCTATGAACATATCTTTTATATAAGGCCACAAATTCGATCTGGATAATACAGATAAACCAGGTTCAACTGTACATTGATTTTGTAACACAATTGAGCTTTAAAATGAGCACAAATGATATTTATTGTTATTACACAATTTTTAATCATAAGTTTTGTTTAAAAAAATTTTAAGTATTAAAAGTATAGAAAGGTGAATAACTAAAAGTAAACTTATACAAAAAGAGAATATATAACTACAAAATGTATAGTAAAATGAACCTTTCACTGCTTTAATTACAATTCATAATTTTAAGTTAACTTTTTTCTTCTTTTTGCTCATGTTGACTTTAGCGAAGCTTTATCTCATGTGTACTGCTCAATGGATAAACAAGGAAACCAAAATACCCCTGCAACAAATATATAGGGAGGGACTAGAAGGACCTAAGAAGGGTTGTGGTGCAGATTGCATCTTGAAATTTTTAGGGGAATGTTTTTAGCCAGCGTGGCGGCAGGAACTTTTCCCTGATACTTGTTGAAAAAAAAAATCTTAGGTTACTTTTGTGACAAATAACATTAAAATGCAAAAAACAATTATTAATTTCAAAGTATATATGTGTGTAACTTTGTTTTAAAATAAAAGAATTTTAAAGTCTGAAAAAAAAAACAACCTTCGTATAGTCTGAGGAGACAGGGAAAAATGCGATGGCAAAAAACAAAGTTGATTTGCATTAATAATTCAATTTTAGCAACTTCATTAAAAATGCCAAGTTATAACTAAATTTTTATGAGTATTAATTTTAAAAAACAAAGATTTTTTTCTTGAAATCATGATTGCAGTACGCTAATTACTTCAAGACAATGAGTAAAGGAAAGGGAGCTAGGTCATTAATGACGGCTTCCTCTTTGCCTGTAGGGTTGTTTATTTTGCGTAGCATGGAATGTGTGGAAGGAAAATTTAAGCTACATAAAACAAACAACTTACAGACACATAAGCAATCTTAGAAAGTTCATCCTATGGTTAATAAGTTAATATTCAATACTTGGACCTTGAAGAAAAAAGATGTACTAATATGCGGCAGTGTATAACACAGGCCAAAAAAAAAATTTTTTTTTTTGGTGCCTAGGATTTTATAACTAATTTAAGCTATATTTGGGTCGCTGAATCTAAATATGAAATCAGTTTTTCTCTATCAGCTCTACTTTTTTGGATCAGTGATCAACTGATTACCCATCTGATACTAATGAAGGTGATAGTGATTATGAGGGCATATCATCAATTCCTTAAAGTTTCAACCAGGATGAGTTAAATGACCTCACCAGACATCTCAACCAGTCAAAAGAAGCTGCTGAATTACTGGTATCTAGGTTGAACGATAAATATTTACTGGAACAAGGAACCAAAATCCCCTTTTACCGTACAAGAGAAAAGGGTTTGCTACCCTTCTTCTCTCAAGAAGACAATCTTGAATTTTGTCACGAAATTAAAGTGCTCCTGGAAACAATGTCTCTTCCTAAATATTTTCCAGATGATTGGTGCCTATTTATTGACAGCTCAAAGCAAAGTTTGAAATTAGCCTTTCTACACAATGGGAACAAATATGGTTCCATACCAATTGCTCACTGAACGAAAATAAAAGAATATAACAGCATAGGTTTGGTCTTGGAGAAGATAAAGTATCATGAACATCAATGGGTGATTTGTGTGAACTTGAAGATGGTAGACCTTCTTCTCGGACAGCATATATCCACACCAAATATCCTTGCTTCTTGTGCCTCTGGGATAGCAGAGACAAAACACACCACTGGGTCAGAAAAGAGTGGCCTCAAAGAGAAAATATGGACATTGGGGAAAGGAATATCATTAACGACCCCTTAGTTGCACTGAGAGAAAATCATCTTTCCTCCACTGCATATCAAACTGGGCCTTATGAAGCAATTTGTAAAGGTTCTTGATAAGAACGGATCGTGCTTTGCATATATAGGGGAAAAAATGCCTCCTGCCTTCGTAAATTTAATGAATGAGGCGGAGGAAAACTATGTTGAACTGGTAAACGAGATGCTAACAGTTTCAAATATCTTGGGTGTAACATGAGCATTAAGGTGCACTATTTACACATTCACTTAGACCTTTTTCCTGACAATTTAAGAGACACCACTGAAGAAGGTGAAAAATTTCACCAGGATATTAAAACTCTGGAGGACCGCTACCAAAGAAGATGGGATATGCACGCACATAATGGCAGATTACTGCTGAAATTTAAAAAGGGATTGTCCCATAATACATTCAAGGATGTCACGGAAAAGAAGCTTCCAAAACGTTCAGTGAGTAGTTAGTTTCATTGAGTACTTTTTCCGCGTTCTTTGTTTATTATAAACATTCAAGAATGTCACGGAAAAGAAGTTTCGGAAGTGTTCAGTGAGTAGTTGGTTTCATCAATGATTTTTTCCTCTATCTTAGTAATATATCATCATTTTATCGTATATAATTAGTATATTGTGTTTGTATGTATTTATTATTATATACAAATATAATAATTTTTAAATTTGATAATAAAAAATCCGTGTTTAGTATATTTATTTGATCCATGGATTTAACTGTAAATAGTGGACATGTATTTCACTAAAATGTTATATCTCCGATATTCAAGCTCCTAGGCAAAAGCTAATGCCATATTTCAATTCAGGGCATCATATTCATATAAAATCAACTCCAAATACCCCGGCACCAAAATGTGTGTTGGCCAGCGAATCGGACCTCATTAATTAATTAATTTTATTTTTTTTTCAAAATAATTGGTAGAAAATGCGTAGGGAATTAGGATACTTAACTTTTTAAAGCAAAAAAAAATGTTCTTCATTTAATCAATGTTTCCTGAATGTTTGTTATTTTTTCAAAATGCCCTGATTAATAAAGTTGCCTGACTTTTCCCTGATCTGTTGCCACCGTTTTTTTTAGCTCATTGTTTTCACCTTTTTGGGAAGATTCCTGTTCTTGGAGGGCTCTGTAGTACTTGAGGGATGTGCTATTGCACTTGGAGTGAGAGTAAGCGCACCCCTGAAATATATAGAACTAAAAATTTTTAGTCAAAGCCAGTATAACTAGAAAGTTAGTTGAAAAAAAAAGGGTAACTGCTAATATTGAAATTTTAGTAATGAACAGCTTTAAAATTCAATATAATACATTTAAAGAAAGATAAATTTGATTTGTTTGTATTCAGTGAAGAAAATTATAAAAATTTACATCTCGTAGCTTACCTATTCATAGATATCAAATCTGTCTGCAACATATCTCACTATATCTTTAGGCCTCATTAGTCGATCTGAGTGTTCATCTGGTATTTCAAAATCTGTTGAATCAAAATATACATTTTACAAAAAAAGGAATATACATTGAGTGACAAAATTAGTCAGTTAAAATTTAACACATAAGAGGCACTAGCAAACCAAAAAATATCTCTAATGGGACTGAAATAAGGAAAAAATATTTCGGGGTAACATACAATAAACGTATTTTATTATTTATTCAGTTTGTCAATGAAAAAATAATATGCAGTTGAAAACATTGAGCTGCTTTTGTGGGAACACATGGAAAAAAAAAAAAAAAAAAAACACTGCTGTTGACATAATTGCTTTCTTTCTTTTTTTTTTTTTTTTCTGGTTTTAAAAGTGAAAAGCATTCTAAAAATAAGTAGGATTGGTTGGGGGAAATGGGTCACCCTCCTAAAACTGAAATATGGATAAAGTTTTCGAACTTTTTTGCACTAATCATGCTAAATTTCATCACAGTGATTGGTTTTGCATATATTTGGGTTCCGTGGAATTTTTTTCTAGGTCATAGCACTTAGTCAAAAAAAAATTTTTTGCGAGTTCAAGCAACATTTTTCAAAAACGTTTTTCCAGGTTAGTTTTTATTATTTTTTTATGATACTTAATTTTTCACTTATAGTTCAACTTAAAGTTCATGCAACAAGAATTTTTGTATAAAATATTATTAATAAGTATTTAAGAGGAGAGGTACCACTTACCCCATAAATTTTTGCTAAAAGGGGTAAGCTCTCACTATGGGTTAAGTGGATCCCCCTATAATATAGGGGATTTCCAAATCAAAAGGGATTCTGATTAAATATTTGTACAAGTGAAATACAAGACAACTATGATGACCTAGTAGGAATTGATAGTTCAGCTACAAAAACTGCTAAAGCTGGTGATTATGTATTTGTTAAACTTACATCAAAGTAAACCATAAAGTATTATATAGGTCTAATGTTGGAAGTTGATGATACTAATTTTTAAAGAAAGTTGCAAGAACGAATAGAAAGTGTGAATTTTTATTGGCCTGGTGCAGAAGAGGTTGGAATTATTATTGAGGATGAAGTTCAGTAAGATGATAGTTCTTTAAACAGAAGCAGCCATTTAGTGTTTACAATTTCTTTTTTAGCTTACAGTTTTGGTTAATTTACCAAAATCGACCTTAATCAGCTGTATTATGTTTATTGAACACACCTTTATACGTTAAAAGTAAAATATGTACCTACAGGCTTTCAATAAATTTCACAGATGTAATTGTTTTGTTTTTTGTTTAAAATTTTGCTGCTATATAGATTTAGAAGATAGTAAATATCTCATAAATAGATGTGTTTACGAAAAAATAATTCATACAAAAAATGTACATACTTTATCAAGTAAAACCTCTTTACCTTTTTTTAGATATGCTTGATTTAAATTTAAATAAAAGGGGGGTGAACCACTTACCCCTTATCATGGAGCAAGTCACCCATCCGATTTTTTTTTTTTTTTTTAATACAATTGTTAAGAATATTTAAAGCTTTATTTTAGAAAATGATGATAAACTTTAGTTCATTGTTAATGTCTTCGATAAAATAAGACAATGAGTTTAATTTTTTTTTGTTTTAAAATTTTTGTATAAGGTTTCATAAAGGAATTGTTCTCAAAAGGGGCCCCATTTACCCCAACCAACCCTACTTTAAAATATTTTTTAAATATTTATTATTTGAAAGTCCCTTAATTGACTCTTACACCCAAAATAAATGAATAAAACTGGTAGCTTTCGGTATAAAAACTTCAATACAAGTACCAGGTGGAACTAGGTTCTTTAGATTGATCCAATTTAAAGAAAAATAATTTAATTTCAGGTGAGTTTTAGGTTGATGAGTTTAGTTTCCTGTTGCGGCCAACTCCTGTAACACTAGAACTCTTTAATTTTTAAAAGACAATTAAGCTTCAGATTTGAAAAAATAAAAATGTTTAGGAATGAAATTTAAAATTGTTATGCAGTTTTTGAGGGGAGTAACTATAAACTGCAAAAACAAAATAGTGTAAAACTATTTTCAGTTAAATTCCTATTACATAATACAGTAGGTGCTGCCTAATGTGATCACTTTGGGACAAATACCATTTGATAATAACCGAAAAGAATGAAGGACACAACAACATGATTTTTTTCAATTAAGAAGCAATTATTTTTACAACTGCAAATTAAAATGGCAATGAGTCAACTACATGCAGTTTTAAATTATAAATTACTAAATTATCAGAAATGAAAAGCAGTTTTTCCCACCGGTTAAACTATTTGGTCAATGCTACAAAGTCTTGTTTGCCCATTTTTCAAGCAAGATCTTCTGTTTTTTGTTGCATTAATGGATCGTTTATTCCCGTATCCTTTTCCCTAACATTCGTAAATCAGTTTCAAATCAAATTCACTAATTTTGCAAATTAAATATTAAAAACGCAATTTCGCATTAGTTTTTCTAGAGTTTTGAAGATTTAGATTAAATAAAATAAGAATTTTACTGTTAGTGTTATCGCAATGGTTGAAGCAATCAGGGTTGATGTACGCCTTCCAGTGGTAAAGTAACTATATACAGTAGGACCTCGATTAAGCGAGGTTTCTGTTCCAAGGTTCATACTCGATTCTATTTGGTTGAAAAAATTTCAAGACTTTTTCATGACTTCATAAAAATTTTCATGACCATGTTATATTAAGATAATAGTACTATTTAATATTAAACTTGCTAATTTTTGGAAATGAGGATCAGCAAAACTTCCATGTGAATGCCACTACCTCTTAGAAGCACTTACTTGTAATTGAAAAAATATCAGTGTACACCTAAGAAACTAAAGTTACTAGCAATAAGTTACTGCCCCTAAGTTAGGGCTAAGGCAGAACTACACGCAATATACCAACATACACACAATATTTCTGGATGAGATAACCGGGCTGTCTGGCACATTGCATGTAAACTATTCTTATTTGTTTTCATCATATACATTGAATAAAGTAAAAAATACAGTGAATGGAATATAAATGCTTAAATGTCTTTTTTTTTTAATAAACAAGCAGAATGATAATGAATGGGACAAAGGTTGAATGAGTCATTATTACGTTTCAATAAATTTGCTTCAAAAGTTGCCTTTTAGTGTGAACAGTGAATTTAATCATCCACATAACTTGACAATATTTTGATTATTTAAAGTAAAGCCATTCTTAACTAAATGCATGATTCTATACCAGATATTTAAAAAAACAAAAAATCAAATGTACTGGTTTACTTCTTTGCACATTTTCAAATGCATATAAATTAAGAGGTTCAGAAGTTCTAGAACCTAGTGTTTGATACCTGACATAAAAGTAGCATTATTTCACATAGCTTAGTTTTGGGAGGTTGTAAGTTGGGACTCCTGTTTTAGAGTGTTAGAATTCCCCAATTTCTGTATTATATCGCCCTTTGTTTTCTAAAACCTTCAAGAAAATAAGATGAACTTTGATAAATTTAGTAATCAAGTTTTTACGAGTGATGGAAACGAACTAGGATGCAATTGAATTGCAATTTTTGAGTGGGCGAAATCAAGAATGCGCAAGTTTGCTACCACAGAATATAAAATATAACAAGTGTAGAAAATAATGGTAAATTCAGAAGTAGTGATGTCCAAGTACCAAAATCACATTGCAAAAAAAGACAAACGGCTGCTACAGAAGTGGATGCAATGAGATTTCAAAATTCAGATTTGTTTCAGGAATTGTTCAATTTTCCAGTTTTAATAGCTTTTATGTGCAATACTGTTAAATCACTCAAGATTTCTACTGCTCTTTTCTCATTGCCCAGAACATTTTTCCATGACCGAAAATAAATTTCCGTAACTTTGAAATGAAAATTTCTATTTTCCATGACTTTTCCAGGTCTGAAATTTGCTCTCTCTCCCCCCCCCCCCCATGACTTTCCAGGATTTCCATGACCTGTACGAACCTTGCTGTTCAACGAGCCAATAAAGAAGTCAATTTTTTTTAAATGTAAATTTAGTATTAAATAAATAGTGTTTAATACAAATACTTACTACAAATTATTTTCTATGTTAATTTTTAGCTGTGAAACATTATTTTTCATTCATTTTTATCTTTTAAAAATATTCTATTGTATTTTTAATTAATTCATTTTAAAAAGTTTCGATCCTGACACGTTTTTTATTCAAAGTTTATATTAACAGAGATTTCTGACATCCGAGGCCCTAGTGGTCCTAATTAGCTTGGATAATCGAGTTTCTACTGTGTTGCAAAAAATTTAGATCTCTATCCAAGCACATGCGCCTAATTCAACTTTAAAAGTTGTTATGCTTGGAAGGACACACTAACTTTAAGAGAAATGGGGAGAGAGAGAATGTATTTCCTTACCAAATTCATCTTCTATGGCAATTATAACTTCTACATGGTCTAAACTGTCTAAACCAAGATCTTCATAAAAGTGCGAATTTGCAGTTATCTAAAAAAATAAACAGCACATGAACATTGTTTTATAATAATAAAATTATAATTTCAGCAAGAAGCAAACTATTCATTCTGAATCAATTTTTTAAAAAGGAGCTTTTCATTTTTGCCTTCAGTTTTTGGACAGTTTTTAAAAAAGCTCTATAAATTACCAATTTATTTTGAGGCCAGAGGTATTAACCCGTTCGGGACGAACGACGCATGTTTGCGTCAGCGGCGGCTGCTCATCCCGTCCGAATCACGCGTATTTGCGTTCAGGCGTATGCTACTCAAAAATCCGAGCGATGCTAGTGCGTGGCTCGATTTCAGAACGAAATGCTTACTATCAGATGGCGTTACTTATCCATGTTCCGTCCAGGTGATTGGTCGAGAACATTAGTATTTCTCTCTCTGACGTCAGAACGGGGTCCGTCAAGTGATTTATTGGATTTCGTGAAAAAAATATAAACATGTGCTAGCAAATGAAAAGGGAAATGCATACTCATTTCGAAATGGATGTTTCTAGTTTCGATTCCATTCATAATGGGATTTCATGAGAGATATTCTAGAAAGGGGTTTTACTTTTAGAGTCATTTGTGTATCCATGGTGAACACGTCATCTTTACGAGGAGGAAATATCTAAATTTATGACTGATCCATCTATGGATCTTTCGGACGACATTGAAACAACTATAAATAATTTTTATTTTAGTTCTTCATACAGTAGATACTTTCTAAAATTATACACTGAAAAATAAGGCAAAGAATTTAGACGGAGATGTGTCATTTGCTCGAAGCAGAATAAAAGACTTAACACTATTTATGAGTGTAAAATGCGCATTGCTCAGCGCTTTGAAATTTTTCATGCGGCTTTAAAATATGAATTGTTACAATATTCTTCAAGTATTTCACAAAAATTAAGCGCAAATATTTTTCCTGTTTTGTGCAAAATATATTGACTAATTTTAATAATCTTAGTTGCAGTAAAAAACAATATATTTTGTATTTTTTGATTATTCATTAAATTTTTTTGTTATGATTGAAATTATGACATACGTATTTTATCATAAATTAAAAATTAGTTTCATTTCTACGCGAAGTGTACATTTTATTCATTGTTATGTAATGTATACTTTCCGAAACTGCGAATTAGGCTTTGCGGGAGAAATTGCCCCGGCCTGTAAGCACAGTCCGCGTGTAACAGCTGCCGTCCTGAGGGAGCGCTGGCTTCAGCAATCTGCCGTCCCGAACGGGTTAATAGAGCCCAGATAATAGCCAAAACAAGTGCTATTATACAGCATTATGTGACTGCTGAATGCTAACTCCTGTGTCACTTGAACCATTACTCAAAATATTTCTTTTGTCCCTCTACTTCTCACTGCATTATATTAGAGTGCAATGCACATAATAAAAAAAAAAAATCTAATTTGAATTCTGAAACTTTGAATTCAAATTATGTTTTTCGCAATCACGAGTTGCGACAAGACCCTACTCATTAGAGTTATTGTTTCTAGAAATGCCCCCCCCCCCAAGCATGTCCCTCCTCCTGGGTGGTTATGTGTGTATAGTTGTGTGTGTGCAGGCTTACGAGTGTGTATGTGTGTAAAGGCGCTCACGCGTTGATGAGTGTGTATGAGCATGCGTGTGAAGGACATGGATGCCACCACCCAGCAGAAGTGGATTCCAGGGGACAGTGCTCAGGAACAGAGCAGCCGTGCCGGTGGTGCTGCTGGTCCAAGCTGAAAAATAATCCCAACGTCAAGGACTGTCAAATGAGAACAATAAGCAATCGTGATTGCTCAAAAAAAAGACTAGAGAATTTATTTTCCAGGCACTATTTGATGGAATAATAACAGGGTGGCGACAAAAACTGTGAATAAAAGTTCCCCGACTCAGTTCACCAAATTTCACTGATTTACAGTACCAATGATAATGGTTTCCTTCCTTTGCCGTTCTTTAAAACCATTGCATATTAAATAAAATGCAGTGTGCAGAAATGTTTTGCACTGTTAATTAAAAATATATTTTGAAAAGATGCTCCTCTTTTTAGTAAAAATAGTATATTAAATTATCTACAATGAAATATTATAGGAAATCTAAAACAAATACTTTACTTTCAATAACTAGTTGGCATAAGAATTCTAAGAAGCTATTAAAACCACTCTTAAAAACATATTTCATCATGATAAAACTAAAAAGTTTACATGGAAATAATTTTGAACCAAATTTTCAAGCAGTACCTATGATTATTGTTGCAAAAATAATAAGTGTGATAGTGAAAGTATAGAAGTAATGTAGCTTTACTTATGTAAATAATACTGCTGTGTGCAGGTAAATGGCAGTAACTGCAAATTTTTCATTCTTCTGCATTTTTGTCATCTATTGTACGTCATATTTATAAATAAAGCTCGCTTATTTGGTTTCCGCTAAAAAAAAGATGCGAAAAAGATGTCTAATTCAAAGATGTCCCAATGGTTAGTATTGAATCCAATACACATTTCTTCAAATATCTCGAAAACGAATTTCTGCAGATACTACCGTTTACCTGCACACGGCAGAATAGACATATTTATGCAAAGTAAATTGAAACCTTTTAACAACCAGTCATATTGAGCTATTCTCTAATCAAGAACTTAGGTTTTAATGAATGAATACAACATTTTAACTATTACAAAATAATAAAAAAGGTAACTCAATTTCAAATTATTTCATGATTTAAAAAAATCTTAAGTTACTTTTGTTGAAAGGCAAAAAACAATCCATCAGTTTCAAAATCTATATGTATGTAACTTGGTTTTAAAATAAAAGAATTTTTACTATCTGAAAAAAAACCCTTCATATAATCTAAGGCTACAGCAAATAATATAATGGAAAAAAAACTAAGATGATTTTGATTTTCATTCAATTTCAGCAATTAAATTCACAACGTGAAGAAGCAATAACTTTTAAGCTTTTATTAGTATTAATTTATATAATAATAGAGTAACTTCACTTTGCACTAAGGCAGGACTGGTGACTAAACAAGCAACTACAACTATTTTGAAGCATAAGTAATTATTTCAACCAAATTAGAGGCAAAAACTTTTATTTTGCGATCGATTGTAATAAAACTGCGACTATTTTAGTGAAGTGCGACTAAAATTCACAAAAGCTACCAGACTTTACTTTTTTTTTTCCTATCGCTTAAAAAAAGTTTACAAAATGAAAATTTGCTCATAAGTTTCTCCCTATTTTCTAAAAAAAAAAAACTTTTCTATCAGTTTCTTATTTCTGTTATTAACAAAAACTCGATGACTTTTACTCATTGCATGGCTTGTCGTCTCCCCATTTTGCTCCGGAAAATTGTCCTTCAACAAGGGTTACAAAACTACTAACAGGTTCAATCCACTCAGACCACTGTGAATTTAGTTTTCCATCTGACCATTCTGAAATGAATGTTGTTTTACGCCTTCTAGCTAAAACATGCTTCACAATTTCGCAGCCCTGATAAGTATGTTATCTGGCTAGGAGACTTGTTTACTTTCTACCTTGGTAATAACTGAAAAATTAAGTTTACATAATTGTCATGTTTGCTTTTCTTTTTATAATATTTCATATACACTTCTCGACATTGAAAATGCAACACCAAGAAGGAGTGTTCAGAAATTTATGCAAATTTTAGAGTAGACGTACATTACCGAGTTATTTAAATGATGTGAAATGCGCAACTCTCTGACGCAAGTGAAGTAAGATAAAAGGGAAGGAACTTGCAGAATGGGCACTATTCGTATCGTTATTTCTGACTGGAGAATAATTGCAGAAATTTTGTTTTTGTCTTGGAGTATATGTGTAACACGAGAGAATGTCAGGCCAATGTCAACGAAGTCACTTCCATCAGATAGACGATTTTACGGGGGGTATGGTGATCGGACTGAGAAGGGGAAGTTGGTCCGTACATGAAATCACAGCTGATACTCACATGGAAGCAAGCACGGGCATCGGCTGTGCTAAAGATGGTAGGAACAAAGAAATTTGGCAAGATTGAGGGGTGCAGGGCAGCCAGAGTGACGTCAGAACACATGGATCGCCGCATCCACCGACAAGCTGTAGCAGACCCACAAGTCACTTGTTCCTTGATTCTGGATGCAGATACTCAGGTGCAAGATACCCTGAATGTTCTCATGTCAACCAGAACCATTTCCCGTCGTTTGGTCGCACATGGTCGGCAATCACGGCGTTCGCTAAGACTGCCATCGACCCCACAACATAGACAGCAACGTTAAGTATGGTGCCGGACTAGAGCGACAGAGATGACAGAATGGCGAAATGTCGTGTTCTCAGATGAATCCTGCTTCTGTTTATCCAGAGATAGTCGCCTCATACGTGTGTGGCGTCGATGTGGAGAACGATCTAATCTGGAAGTAACTGTGGAACATTCCACCGCACAACAACGTGGCATAATGGTTTGGGGCGCAATTGCGTACAATTCCATATCACCTATAATTCGTATTCAGGGCACTATGACGCCCAACAATACTTGTATGATGTGCTGCGGCCAATGGCAATCCCTTACCTTCAAGGGCTACTTAATGCAATTTTTCCACAGAATAACGCCCGACCACACAGTGCTCACATTTGCCAACATGCTCTCCAAGGCACATAGATGCTTCCCTGGCTACCATACTCTCCTGACCTGTCACCAATCGAACATGTGTGGGATGTGATTGGACGCCGTTTGCAGACTCTGTCCCTGCCATTTCAGAAGACGAACAGTGGCAAATGGTTGAAAGGGAATGGAGAGCCATTCCTCTGGACAACATTCGCACCCTTATTGACTCTATGCCTAGATGTGTTTCTTCGTGTATACGTCTCGTATTCGCGGTGGTCCTACATCCTACTGAGCTGACGCCCTTCTTGCTCTGTATTCTGCCTATCATTTTGAAATTAAGATCATTTATTTTTCCTGCTGTCTGTTTTTTTTTTTTTCCAAATTTCATCACTTTCTGATTACTCCTTCTTGGTGTTGCATTTTCAATGTCGAGCAGTGTATATAGAACTTTAAATGTTTATATATGACTCAATCCAAATATTTCATATGTTGATGGAGCACTAAACTTGATTTGGTGAGTTATTTAAGTAAGGTAATTCATGTTATTTAACAATATGTTTTGTTGCTTTTTTCTCTTTGGTGCATTATTTTACTTTTAATGACTTAATTTAACTATTTTGGCCGATTATTTTTCATTTTATTGGAGCTTTCATCCTTGCTCATTTTGTTTAAAAACCAAAAGACAAAATAATGTATGGTATCACCAATTAGTAGTTTCTATTATGTAACTTTAACCAAACAGGCGACAAAAAATAATCACCAAAATTTAAAATGTGCAGTGACGCACCTTTCTCAGAAAAGTACCGTCAATCAATCTTTATGCCATTACTTACTTTATCAGGATTAACTTTATCGTAAAGCTTTAAAACCAATAAGACACGCTCCTCTATATGATTCAAAGTCATCGGTATATGGAATGAGCCACCATATCTGACAACAGTATAAGAAGGAAGTAAAGACTGAAAAATAAATAGATAATAATTATTTACACATATTTAAAACTAGATTTATTTTTAATACTGTAACCCCTCTTTATATGCGCTTTTCGAATGACAAAGAAAAAGTATGATTTATTCATTAAAGTTCATATAAAATAGTTATCCATCCAATACACAGGTAAATTAGTAGGGATGCACCGGATATCCTGTAACTATCCGGTATCCGGCTGACTTTTTAACTATCCGGAACTATGAGATATACCGGAATATCCGATCAGGCAAGCCACTTTGGATCCGGATATCCGACAGTTTTTTGCAGGATATCCGGGCAGTTATCCGGTAAAAATGTGAGAGATATCTGGGGTTGATGTAGGGTTATCCGGTACGAAATGAGGGTTTAATTTTGAATTTACTTTTGCAAAAATTTCAGTTAAAGCTTTCACTGTTTCATAAACTTTTCAATGATGCTTTCTCTTTTAATTGCTGCTTCAAAAACAACCATATATCCAAAATTTTGTGTTGCGTTTGTATTTTTTCCATTTTTAGTTATACGTAAAAGTTTTCTCCCCTTTTTAAATTATTCCACTTCCGTAAAAATGAGTTGAAATCTACCTGGAAAAAAACCATCCACAAAAAAAAAAAAAAAAAATCTCAGAACAAACGTACAATTTATGTTATTGAAAGCATGATACATTTTAGAGGAAGGAGAAGGGAGGGTGGCAGATCGGGCAAGTGAAATTTTAATTCTCAGGCTTCAAATAATCTCTGTATGAACTAAAAATATAAATAAAGAAAAAACGGAGCTTTTTTTTTTCAGTTCGAAAAAATCTGTCGAAATAAAACAATATTTTAATGTTTCATTTTATATATAGCACAATTCCTAAATTAAAATATAGAGGCTCTAAAAAAGTACATTTGAATGTACTTAACATGTTTTTAAAGAAATGATATGTGGAACAAGTTTGATTTATTGTTTTGAAACGGCGTTGTAGAAAAATATGCGAACATGCAATGCAATCGAAATGCAGGATATCCGAGTCCGGCAGGTAAGGGGGCATTGGATATCCGATATCCGGCAAAATCACTATCCGGTGCATCCCTATAAATTAGCATTTGTTCTTTATGACATAATTTTGAAATGATTTCAATGTAATTCACAAATGTACTATTACCCAGATTAAAATTTAAACAATATCTAAATTTGAGCAAATATTTAGTCTCAGAAAGGTATAAACATCAAATGGTGAATGAAGATGATCTTTCTGCAAGATTAGAGTGAGCATTCCAATATCCTATTTGACATTTTTAATAACTTAATCATTAACAGTTAGAGAAGAAATGCTTTTATATTTTTTCAAAGAAAAAAAATGCTAAAGAAAATTCTAATTTCTAAGGGAAGGCTTGAGCCCCCAATTGTAACCCCCCCCCCCCCCCCATATGAGCATACATGCTATTCATATTAGCAATTTCTAACCCTTGGATTTGAACATAAGACTTCAAGACGTATTTCATTTTAAATGCATCTTGAATGTACGTAACAAGGCTTTAGGAGGAGATTCTGATCAAATTTGATTATTAATCATTCTTAGAAAAGAGAAACAAGTTCTTTGAACAATTTCACAAACTTTTCGAAAAATTTTCCTTTCATGTCAAGAAAGGAATGTCAAGAATATGAAACGAGTGTCCCGCAGGGTCATTGTGAGCCCATTTTCAGTTTGGTCATCCCTCTCCCTCTCCCCCGGCATAAAAATATAATACTTCGATTCTGAGGAGAGCTCTTAGTTTTTTGGGACAATGCTGACACGGCTTATCCGGGCTGTCTGCTAATAAATTGAAGTTGTAAAAATTCTTTCATGAAAACTATAAGTATTTTTTTCCAGCTAGTGAATTTTTATTTAGTTTCCATGTATCTTGAGAGAGAAAAAAAGATAAGTATGTAAGTTTATCAAGCTGCAATCAAAAGCTTTTTTTTTTTTTTTTTCAAAAAACAAAGTAATAAAATTATTATTTCGCATATGTTTGTAAATGTTAAAAGAAAACTGAAACGTGTTTGAATTGCGACCTTTTGGTCGAGTGTGAGTGCACACAATTGTATTGTATTTTAAAAAGGAAAAACAAGTCTGACCTTCGTTTTACTCTTGCAGATTGGGCGAGCATTAGCGGTGCCGAAATTTTTCTTTGAGTTTATTGCAATGCTAGAACACACAGGAAAAAGATTTGGTTTTCGGCGACTAAGGATTTTACAAACAGAAGCAAACTGTCTCATAAACATTTTGTATAGAAGTGAATTTTAGTTATTCATTAACTTAAATTTCTTCAAGTGCAAATATTTGTTGTTACTTTCTGTTTCCGCTACAGTTACAGTTAAATAGCTACATTCCGCTACTTTCAATAATTAGGATAAAACAAACTTTGTTAATGTGAAAACATAGTCAGATTTCCTTTATAGTTGATTAAAATTTTCATTAAAATTAAATCAGATCTATTTCAGGGATAAGTAAGTGTCATACGGAAGTTTTTTTTATCACAGCAGGAGTAATAATACTAAACTCTTGCTCAGCAAAACTGCATTGTTTTTTTTTCCACCCAAACAGAGAAAATTTTTTGGAAGTAATTTCAACAAATATTGGAAGGAAAACATGGCTATGCAAAGGAAAACAAACGTAAGTGTTTTGTTTTGCTAAAGTGTTATTTTTATGTATGATATTCATTATTCTCATTTAGTATATAACTGCTAAATTGTTAATTTGCTTGACAGGTTCGTCTTCCACCAGAAGTCAATCGAATTCTTTACGTGAGAAATCTACCTTATAAGATAACAGCAGAAGAAATGTATGATATATTTGGCAAATATGGAGCTATCCGGCAAATTCGAGTGTAAGTTTGTTTTCATACATTGCGTCCCCAAATTATTTACGTCGTAACATACCATTCATGTTCAAAATAATTAGGGGGGAGTGGTTATGAATAGGCGATGGGGATGAAAGGACCGCTAACAAAGTATGAAAAAGTATTTGCATAAAATTGTTTTCGATGCCACTTCATCATTTCCCCCCAAATGTTTTCATGAATTTAACATATTATTGCAAAGAGTACTTGTTGATACAAAGTAACTAGCTAAGTTTTATCTAGATAAATTACAGATTAAATAAGTTTAGAAACTTATATTTTTTAAGGTAATGCAAGTTTTCTAAATAGTTTTTTTTTCTTTGAAATCAATGCAGCTTTTCTATTAGGTACATAAATATACAAAGCAGACCAACTAAATTTTTCTAAAATTACATAGAGAAAAAAATCCAAGTAGCTCTTTCTTTTATTTATTCAATTATCATAGTTTTTCCGTCTTATGCATTTCAAAATAGTCCAAAAGGCATAGTTCAATCATGACTTCATTTACTATTTAATTTGCTTGATTACTTAAGATTTGTTGAGATAGATTATGTACCAATGATGCGATGCATAGTGTATATAAATTTTAACGCTAGGATATTTAAATGACAAGAGAAAAATAATAACTAAGGAAGTCCAAGAACACTTAGAGTAGGCATAAAATTGTGTTTATACCTGCACATTTTTTTGCATCCCCGATAGACGATGCAGTCAGATCAAGAGAAGAAAACATAGGGTCACCCGGGGTAAAATGGGTATAAAAAACAGCATTTTTAATTTCAGTAATTCATAGCAGAAATATCATGAAATATAATTTCGTTTTTGTTCAATGTTCTATACATTGTGTATCTTAGGTCTAATTTGAACATAGTTTGTGTTAACTTTTTACTTTAAATTTAGTGTAAAGGGGTATACCTATTTTAACCCCGTGTATACCCATTTTACCCCGTGCTTCGAGGTAAAATGGGTATACACCAGGGTAAAAATGAATATAAGCTGTTTATAGTTGAACTACACTGTTACTAATGGAGAATTTTTTTTTTTAATTGAGTATAATTGCATTGGAGGATAAAAACTTTAATCCAAAACAACCACAAAAAATGTTTACAGAACCAAATTTATGAACAAAAGGCACATTGGCAAAGACTTGGCTGAGGTAGTATTTTTACAACTTTGTGATGCCTGCACAACATCAATGTCATCTTTCTTGGGGAGCACATAGGATAATTTAGCAGATGATTTTGTAGCAAAACTTCTCAGTATATTCACCTTCAGCTGAGATTTCAGTGATTAAACCTATGAATTCCACAAATTTAACAACGGCCCTGTCACCAATTGCTGGGATTAACAACTAGGAGAACCACTAGTTTTCACTTCTACTTCATTAGTTACTCTATCAATTATTGTTAATGTCTTCCTTTTAATTTATTTATTTTATGTGTATTTATTTTTTCTGCTTTTGTTTGTCTCTTGCCTGTTCGTGTACAATCTTGCAGCCACCTACTCTGTAATTAAAATTTTTCCCACTTGTGATTCATTTGTAGATACTGTAAATTAATTTCCACATGTTTTAGAATGCTTGATTTAATTTCACTTTTTTATTTATCGTAGATATCTATGATTATGAGAAAATTAATTAAAAACTTATTCTTGGTTATTTGTAATTAATAATTTGTGAACTATCCAGGGTAGTAAGAGTTTCGGTCAGTGGTGCTTTTAACCATGGATAAAACCAGCCGGGATAAAATCTGTTTTATTCAGTTTTGGCCACTTAGATAATTATCAAATTTTAAATGAAAACTGAATAATAGATTATTAAAAAGAAATGTAAAACAAACCATGATTAATCATCTTGCATTATTTATCTAAATAGTATGTTTTACAGTTTGTAGAAATTACAGCACGTTTAGAAGATAAGGTTTACATGAAAAATATGCAGTAACATTAAAAAAATAAAATTCTCACACACAAAACGTACAAAGTATTTCAAGTAATTTTGAAGAATAAATGAGAAAAAAAAAAAAGAACTTCTTTTAGAAACATATAAGCATTTTTTAAAAACAAAATGAAAGGTACAGGGGGAAGACATTTTTGAAAAATTAAAAGGCAACACTACTGAAAAAGTTACTATATTTATGTTACAGGCTGTTTTGTATTCCTTATATCTTTTGTTTTAATTGTGAGCAATTTCAGTTATTAATTTTGAAGAAAGTTAAAATTTGTTTCACTACTATTTTTATAATAATGTAAATTACTTCCACTAATATTAAATTTAATTAACTAAAATTGCTATGCTTAATTGAACAACTTCCAACCAACAGATTTATTAATTGCAAAACACACATCTCTCACATACACACAAATTAGAAATGTATTTTCACGTAATTTAGTTTTGGTCAGTCCTATGGTGGTTAAATCCAGTTTTGGCCGGTTTTAACTGGTTTTAGCTAGTGGCATGAATAAAATCAGGTTTGTCCGACCAAAACTACAACCCTGGAACTATCACAGTATTTTTTTTTTTTATTATTATTTATACCAAGACCCATTTACATATTAATCTATGATTTAAAAAATAATATTCTTTAAAACTTATTTGCGCAAATCATTTTTTAAAAAAATTTAGGTTTTTTTTTTTTTTTTTTCCCACCTAAACATTGCACATTTGATAACATTCCTTTGAGTTATAAATGGAACTGAAATGAGTTGTCTTGGTTGTGTTGTGAACTTCCTTTCATAACTCTACCAACTGTTACATAAGGAAATTTTTATGTAATAGTGTTATTGGCAATTTTTTAAAAGATATTTTTTTAATGAACATTTTGTAGAAAAATATTATCTTATACTCATTAATTTAATCTCATTAATATCAGTATTTAAGCATCAAGAATATTTCAGTAAATAGGAATTGATTCAATTACACCCCTTTAGCTGTAGCATAGTTTTGGACAGTTTTAGACAGTTTTGGACGATAAAAAACCACCTGTCCTAAACCAGTTTTGGACAGTCCAAAACACAACCATGGTTTAAACCAAAAAAAAAAAAAGATTTTTTTTTTTTTTTTTACCAACTCTGGGTCAAAGTGCAAATTTTGGGCACTACTTTGGTCTGCAGCAAATTTTCAAAATAAGTCCCCCCAAAATGCAGCTTTAGGCTACATTTGGTTGCTTGAACCCTTCTCCCCCAGCCAATCTGGATCTGGGCTTCATCTCAAGAAACGTTTATTTGGTGACTGCATCTAGTTCTGATGTCAACCTAGCAGTGAGACAACTCATTTTCTATTTCTCATGCAATAAAGATTCTGAATGCCTTATGTACGACTAGAATGGAGTGGGGGTGGGTTAAGTAGAGGTAAAGATAAAGTGAGGCATTTTCCCCAAAACATTTAAAACAGATTTTAGATAAAGGTCAAGATTTACGGTCGCCACTCGCCACGTGGCGACTCAGTTTTCAAAATTGGCGACCCCAAAAAAATTTCTACAAGTCGCCAACTTTTTTGGGGGGTTATTTTTAATTTAGATCCCAAGAAAAGAATTTCAGTGCATCAGTATTATAAGGATTGACCGATAGAGATCGTACTCCGACTAAATGTTGTTTATTTTACAAAGCTTGCATGTTCTTTCTCACTGCCTGCCTGTATGTTGGTTATTTTACGATGCTTGAATGCTCCTCTTACGCGATTTAGGCCATGTAAAAAAAGCAAGAATACAGTGAATTAGGAAGCCATTTGCTCAAGATTAGAGCGTTTGCTCCTTTGTCTTGACTCTTTGTTTTTCAAGTAATTAGCGTACTATAATCATGATTTCAAGAAGAAATCATTGTATTTTAGATTATATTTCAGATTAATTTTGATTATTTCTTCAAAGTCTTCAAAGTAAAAAAGTTTCACGTTTAGTTGCTCAAATGGTATATTAATTATTATTTTTTTTTTACACCGCCTCCGATTATGCGAAACTTTTTTTTTCTTCAGGCCCATTTTAGAACCTGCAGATTATAGGCCCGTCCGCGGATAATGCACAGGAAAATATTATTAAATGGGGTTCGTACGCTCCGGAGAACCTGGAATCGTCATGGAAAACGACATAGTAAAAAATGTCAGGGAAATTTCAAATTTTGCCCCCCCCTCCCCCCACACAAATTTTTTTTGCAATTTTTTTTTCCCAGGGAATTTTGTACCTTGAGTTCTAATCTTCGTTTTTTATCGATGTTTCCTGAAAAAAAAATATATAAATGTTTTGAGGCAAAATGACGCTGGCAATAAAATAAAAAAGGACCGTGGACGCCATTTTTGCCCCTCAATAGTTCCAAAGAAAAAAATTCCTAGGGTGAACAGGAATTATGCACAAATTTAACGGGAGAGAAACATTTTCCTGCATCTAAAGCACAAGCCTGCGGATGGTAGGGTCAATTGGGAAAATCGTTTTTTAATCGAAAAGTCTTTTCAGCTACGAATGAAACGTAGTCGCCATTTTTGGTCATTTATAAGATGGAAGTAGACACGATGCTTAAATGTCTAAGTTTCCAAAAACAAAGCAGAATTGGATGTTTTCTTTAACTGCAAACTAATGAAAACAACGCAAAATGTGCTGCAACTTGTTTTTTTTTTTCTTAAAATTTAATTTAAATATGCAATTTTCTTGAGAAATGAAAAATTTTGTCCTTAAAACTTAATCTCATCCTCATTGCCTTGGACGCAAATGTGCTAGAAACTTTTCAACTGAATTGTAGTTTCACGAAGATTTATTATTTTTAAATTGTTTTCACGCCACAAATTCAAAAAATTATTTCTTAATTTTTGTCGTAGCCGCCATATTTGGTCATTCCCAGATGGCAGTGCACAAGACTTTTTTAGAGCCTAAGTTTCCGAAAATGGCACTGGATGTTCATTGCAGTGCTAACTATTGATAACAACGCAAAATGTGCTCTTTTTTTCCCGGGTAATTCGTAATTATTTTCTGGAAAAATGCGAAATTTTATCTTCAGAACATTTTTTTTAAATTCTAATTGATTTAGACGCTTTTGTGCTAAAAACCGACTATTTTGTCTTAATTGTAGTTTTTTAAGGATTAATTATTGATCTTTTTCTAAAACAGTTTATGTTTTGCTTTAAATCTTGTTCTAAAAGTATGAAAATATTTTGTAAATTTCGATTCTTTAAAAGTGAAAAAAAAAAAAAAAAATCATATTGTATGTTTTTTTACATAAACCCTCGAAGGTCGTTCCGATCCTATTTGATTCCCAATTAACTCATACAGCCTTTATTCTGAAACAATCGTCAAAATAGGAAGACAAATTATTTAATTTAAAACTTGAAAAGGCAACTTGTTTTTGACCGCAGAAAGTCCCCCCTCTCCCCTGTGAGCCCCGTTTTATCATTCCTTTGCCATAAACAATGTTCCATGTTGTCCCATAAATAATGTATTTCATTAAAAATCCTATATATCATTAAAAATAGAAAGAAAAAAAACTATATTTCTATAAACTATATCTTATATTTCTGCTGTGATGTGGACGCTAATACTCGCAATCGATTAGGAATACGTTCCATTGAAAATCGTTTAAACAACGGGGGCTAGTTTCCATTCGAATAACTGTTGTAATTTTTTAATCTTCAATCGCATCAGATTAAAATATAATCCAAATAGCCAGTCTTTGATCGTTTTCCCTTCATAGTCATCCTAACATGGAGATGCTGCGTATGGAACGTAGTCGCTATGTTTGGTCATACCTTTAGTTCAAATAATGCAAAAAGAATGTTTTTTTTTTGGAAATATATTCTTGGTAAATGCCAAATTGTATATTACTGGAGGAGGTTTGTAGTTAATTATTTTTATGCCAAAAAAAAAAAAAAAAATCTTAATTATTGAAAAAAATCAAATCATATGTTTATCTAATATTTTTTCGATTTCCTTCGTGCTAATTTTCTTACCGTTAATTCTTTTCATTAAACTAGTTACCTGAAAAGTGCATGTTGATTTTTACTACCATGGCATTTGCAATGATTTACAAAAAGATTTTAAAGGAATTTGTTGTTGTTTTTATGGGAAATACTTTTTTTTTCACTGTGTACACTACTTTATTTTTGGTTTAATGATTTTTTATATTTTTTGTTAACATTCCTTTAGCATCACTTTCATAATATTTGTTTCAAGAAATACAAATTGAAATCGCCCCCCCCCCCCCCCCCCACTCTTGTACTAGAGCGCTGTTTTCAAAACCCGAAAAACTGGTGGCCACCAAATTTTTTGAGTCTAGTGGCCATTGGCCACTTGAAAATTTTCTGAATCTTGAGGTCTAATTTTAGAGAATTTCTAAAAGAGCCTCTACAGCAGTCCTCGGCTGGAATTGACTGAGCTGCAGGGTTGGCTTTCTGCCGGCAGAAACTAGGTTTTGCCGTGCCAGTGACAGAAACTGGTTATAACTGGTAAAAACCGGCAGAAACTGGCAAAAATTTTAAAATGTCTTTAATAACTCAAGTAATTAGCAAATGATTTGTTTAAGTAAACTAAAAAATTAAACATCATTTCATCATTTAAAAAAATAAAATCCCCTGCTAGTGCCCTTGATTTAGTTCAGAAAGGGAACTTTCCAATTGCAGAGGCTCGTAGTATATCGATTAATTAAAAAAAGGATAAAAAAACATACAGGGGTGCTTAGGAAAGAGGAGTGACATACAGAATTAAACAGGCATTACTGATTGTAATTTGCTCACTTATATGCTTCCTCTAAATAGTTTGTAATTGAAATTATTATGTAATGTGCTTCAAGAAGAAAGTGCTAGAATTTTACTTACCTAAATTTTGTATCTAATGTCACAGCTTTGCAAAACAAATTGGCCCCATTTCTCAAAACTTATTTTTCCAGTCAAATTTTTACCACAACCCCAGTTACTAGATGGTGAACCAGTTATACAATAGATGAAAGTTTCACGATCACTGCTTGCTCCTTGATGCATTGTCTGCTAGCTCTTCTGTTTTAAGAATGTTCTAAAATTTCTCATTTGTGCATAGTTAATTGAGAACCTGTTTAGATTTTTGAAACCACCTTTTCTAAGAGGCAATTGCAGGGTCCACACAATGTAACATTTGATTTTGAATTGTGATAATTTTGTAATAAAATTACAGTACTTTGGTTAACAATCAATTATTTTTTCCATGCATTTTCTGTTGTATATCAAGAATTAATTTTTCATTTTGTAAGTTTTTGTCAGTTTCTGCCGCAAAGTGGCAGAAAGTGGTTTTTGCCATGCCAGTTTTAACCGGTTTCTACCAGTGGTTTTAACCGCCTCGGCAGGGACTTGCCAACTCTGCTGAGCTGGCGGTGTATTTTTGCCTTAGCCCTGGCTATAGTGTGGTAACTTAATAAATCTTATAAGAATCTTTTTTTTCTACTGTTATATGTTTATTTTCCATAGGTTTTATAACTGGATTAATATTTCAGAGGCAACACACCAGAAACAAGAGGAACTGCTTTTGTTGTGTATGAAGATATATTTGATGCTAAGAATGCTTGTGATCACTTGTCTGGGTTTAATGTGTGCAACCGTTATCTGGTTGTGTTATACTACCAGTCAAATAAGGTCAGTATAAAATTATTAGCTGATTTTGTAACTCAAAAACTAAAAATTTTGAGGCAATGGGTGCAAATGGTAGGTGGACCTCTTTTCTGTTATAAGGCAAGAGATTGTGCTAATAGCTCTGGTGGGTGCTGTTATGCAGCATGATTTAGAAAAAAAATCAATGAAAGTCTACAAAGCACTGCAACTTATTAACTTAGTCTTATTTAAGTAATGGGAGAACTAACAAAATTTCAGGCTTGGGGTACACCAAGCATGGCTGCTAACTTCCACAGAAATTTGGAGACTCCTAAATTTCAATACAATCTTCAAAAGTTTAAAAGTGTATTATCTATCAATAATTTCTTTCAATTTTAATAAAACAATAATTATCTTTTGCAGAAATAGAAAGATTGCTGCTATTGTTCTGAGTCAAAGGGGCACAGTGTTTTTGGGTTCAGTTTATTGTCTTTTTTCTCAGATTCACAAGCATGAGCACCCCATGGGGGGGGGGTAAAATATAAAAACATTTCTTCTCCAGCCATTAATGAATAAGTTGTTAAAAATGTAATTTTAATAACTAAACTGTACCAAAATCGGTTTTCAAAGGGGAAAATATCTTGCTAAACCATGGGGAAAATATTTGAGCCCCCCCCCCCCCTTAAATTTTGTATATGGACGCCCATAGATTCAAGTAGTTTTACTCTTTGCACGGATTGTTTGAAAAATAGCAATGAATCCTTTTTCTTTTGAACATCTGCATTTCCCTCCATACCTGCCAATACAGCACAATTTAAAATAATATTATCTTCCTACATTTATTACGTAGGAGGATGACTCCAGCTTCTGGTTTTGAAGAGAGTCATTTTGGAAACGGGATATATGGCTATAAGTGTCATTATTAGTATATTAAATAGTAGTGTGTGGTAAATTTTTTCTAAGTATAAGTCCCTAGGGCACAGCTTTAGGCTATCTTTGGTCACTTGAAGTAGGTTCATGACCTTTTTTCATGGATATTTCATGAATGACCTTTTTTCATTCTTCCCTTGGTTACATGCTGTCTTTTAGCAGATTATTAATGGGTGTGTTCAACAGTTGCTGAAGCAAAGTAAATTCTGTAGGAATTATCTCAAGATCTATTTTGTCTTCTAAAAGTTCCTATTCTGTAATAACATGTCCTTGAGTGCTATCAAGCACCATCCAATCTTTCGTGGAATTAATTTTTAACACCAAGGCCAGGTGGTAAATATATTTATTAACTACCTTGAAAAGAGGTGGACTGTAGCATTTATGAGGAGAACTTATTTTGACAAATTTTTCTGTTTCAAAACTAACTTGTACTGAAGTGAACATGATAGTCATAGTCACATTCATTTTCGACACCATGGCACATAAGCTGAAAATTTAACAATTGTTGCTTTTCCCCCATTTCTTATTTACATTCAGGAGATAGGGTTCTGTTTAATCTCCCATATGTTCTCGGAGAATTAAAAACGGTAAATTGTCCTTTTTTTTAAAGTAACTTTCCCTATGCCTTGAAGAAAAAAGTATGGAGTTAGGGGTAACAAGCATTTGCCACGTGTAAACATGGTTATTTATGAGGTTTTGCCAGTTTTTGCTAAAGTGGCAAAAATAGAATTTGCACTGACAACTTACGAACTTGCCTTTTACATTTTTTTTCCTCAGAAAAGTAATGAAGAGCATTAAGAATGCTTTGATGAAATTTTAACTATGGTTTTATTTGTTTTCTAGTTTAAAATATTTAATTTGCTTTAAGAGTTAAATGTTTTATTAAAAAATGCTTTTTTAAAAAATCAAAACAGAATTTACAATTTTATTTAAGGTCAGTACAAAATTAATAGCTGATTTTGTCATTATTGAATTCTTTGTAAGTCAGTCATTATTAAATTCTGATGTAAAAGTAATTGTCTTGTTTATTATAGCAATTTTTACAGAACAATCCATGTTTTTAGAAATTGTACCAGTTTAACCCGTACTAAGCTATAAAGTGAAAACTCAAGATAAATGAAAAGCAAAACAAAGTTCCTTAAAAGTTTAATACTTACCGATTGCAGGTCATAGAATTTTCATTTGAACCTATTTCTTCCTGTTTCAGCGTTTCAACATGACATAACTATAAACTAGTTTTGTAAGAGTAGTTGTAGACAAACAATTCGTAAGTTTTGATTTTAAGAATTAAAAGTTTGAGTGATATTCATTGCAGGACATGTATTAAGATTTGCAACTAATGTGTAGAAAGCTTCGGACATTGCAGTTAATTTCGCTTACACATCTCCATCATTTCTATTCATTGATCGTTTTTAAAACGTTTTTTCAAAAAATATGAAGTAAGAAATGGGTTGTTCTTTAACTCAAGTTATATCAGATATATAGTCAAAACAAAATACATATTTTAATTCTTTTCATTTAAAGTTTAAAATTTATCCATTATAATTAGAAGGCAGCAAATATGACTAGATAAAATTAGATGACAAGGTAAAATTGCTTGTTGAAATGATTTTTTGGTTGCGGCAGTTCAATTATTTTTTTAGAAAGCTGCAACAACATGATTTTTTTTAAATTTTTAATTCATAATATAATTGATAACTATATGCATATTTTTTTCCAGTGTGTTACTTTTATCATTGCTATTCCTTAATTATTAAAATTCAATGCAATTTTTTATTTAAAATTAGGTTTTTTTCCATTTTTGACATAACTTTATCCAGTGTTCTGGCAAAAATACCTTTTTGTTGGCAAAATTAGAAACCCTAGAATTATACTAACACACTAACAGTATTTATATTGTGAACAGCAGGGGTGATTGAGTTCAGGTTTAATGCCGGAATTGCATTATACAGTACAACCTTGATATCTCGGGACGGGAAAAAATTTTGAGATATCGAGTTTTCGAGTTGCCAAGGTTTTTAAAAAATTACGCTACTAACTCTCACATTTACACACACGTACGCTACATGCATTTATATATGTACTATGGGACCACTTTGAATTACGATTTGTCTTCAATATTTCACTAGATTTGAAATTTTCTAATTGTCGAAAGTGCACAGGATGAGATTTTGAAATGAACAAAAATTTCAACTTGGTTTTTTCACCTAAAAATTTAAAAATTCTAATTTTATCTTTAACCAGTAACCTCACATTCAAAAAATTCTCAGCAGCCATTTTGTAGGAGCTAAAAAAGCTGAATGAAGAAAACTAGGAACGCATTTTCCCTTTTCGCTTGAAAACTGACGGACGAAAAATTGAACCCCTTTCCTCAAAATGAACAACATGTTTGAGAGAAATGCACAAAGATTCTAAATTCTGGGGAAAACATTGCACCCCCTTCATGCCAACACTCCCCTATTATCTTGCCCCAATCCCCTATTCACAATTTTCCGAGAAAAGGGATGAAAAATGTTAAGCAATTGTCCCTGGAACTGGTTTTACTACAAAAATTGCCGAAGCAAAACGACAATTGAAACTTGCTTCTGTGCCAAAAATTTCGACATATCAAGGGTTTCGAAAAATAAATTTTGAGATAACTATGGAAAATACATAGGGGTTTTTATAGAAAATGCTGGGGAAAATTTTTGTTTCGAGACATCAAGGGTTTTGAGATAAGGAGGTTCGAGATATCAAGGTTTGACTGTATTTGTGTGTCAATGCCAGAAATCCAATATTTTTCGTTATGTTTTTATGTCCTCACCTCCAAAATTTTTTTCCTCTACCTCAAATTTTAACAGTATTAAAACTATGAACAAGGCCCGCTAGGGATTTGTATAATTTTGAAATGTTTTGATTCTCCTTGTTGTTTGTAATTACAGTTGAACTCTCATAATACACCACAGTTAATACAAAATCTCAGCTAAAATGAAAATTTTTCATCAAAGTTTGGTTTGCTATTTGATTAACGTTAAAATTTATTGCATATTGTATGCATTAAAATACAAGTTTTAGTTTTGACTATGGTAAGGAAAAATTTCTGAGCTCGTCACTAAAAATTTTGATGATTGAACACCCTTTTTTTAGAATTTATTCATCATTTTATGTCTACTAGACATCAAGAAGTGTGCATTAATTATTTTTGTATGGATAACAAAGTCCGTATACCTGTTAACATGTGGATATTTCATTTTGTTTAGAGATAAACCTTTTATTGTGGACTGGAATATCACTTTAGTTCACGATGTGGAAGTGCTTGCTTTAAGTCCTGAAGCTCAAAGCTTTTTGCATTGAAAAGGAGGTTTCCTGGTTATCCGTCAAACACGTGTTTGATATGTGAAGAGTGAAGAATAATAGCCATAGCTGGCCTAGACAGGGCTGGGTTTCTGCCAGCAGAAACTAGTTTTTTCTGTGCCAGTGGCAGAAACTGGTTATAACCGGTAAAAACCGGCAGAAACTGGCAAAAACTTAAAAGCATCTTTAATTACTTAAGTGATTGCTAAATGATATTCGTTTAAGTCAACTAAAAAATCAAATTTCATTTCATCATTTAAAAAATAAAATCCTATGCTAATGCCCTTGATTTAGTTCGAGAAGGGAACTTTTCAATTGCAGATGCTCGTAATGTTTGGATTAATCTAACAAAGGACGAAAAAATCATATAGGTACTCAGGAAAGAGGAGTGACATACAGAATTAAAAGGCATTTCTGATTTTAATTTGCTCACTTATATGCTTCATCTAAATTGTTTGTGTTTGAAATTATTACGTGCTTCAAGAAGAAAGAGCCAGAATTTTACTTGCCAATATTAACATAAATTTTGTACCTAATGTCACAGCTTTGCAAAACAAATTGGCCCTATTTCTTGAAACTTATTTTTCCAGTTAAATTTCTCCCACTACCCCAGTTACTACATGGTGGAGCGGTTAAAAAAAATATACAATCGATGAAAGTTTCACGAACATTGCTTGTTTCTTCATGCATTGCCTGCTAGCTCTTCTGTTGCAGGAATATTCTAAAGCTTCTCATTTGTACATATTAGATTGAGAAACTGTTTAGATTTTAGAAGCCACCTTTTCTAAGAATCAACTGCAGGGTCCAAACAATGTAACATTCGATTTTAAACTGTGGTAATATCGTAATTAAATTGTGCTTTAGATAATAATTATTTTTTCCATGCACTTCCTATTGTATGTCAATAATTTAATTTTTTTTCATTTTGTGAGTTTTTGCCAGTTTCTGCCGCAAATGTGGCAGAAAGTGGTTTTTGCCATGCCGGTTTTAACCGGTTTCTACCAGTGGTTTTAACCACCTCAGCAGAAACTTGCCAACCCTGGACCTAGAAGCAACTAAATTTAGAGGATTTTTTCCCAAAAAGGTTCAATTTTTAAAAGAAAGTTAAAAAATTGCAATGTAATTACAAGGTATGATTAAGTGATAATAAAATAGATGTTTTTTAAACATAGATATTAATTTCAATTGATTAGGTTCTCTCCAGATCTTTATTAATTTTTTTACCTAACTCACTAATATGATATCTAAAAAATTTAAGTTAGTTTGGGGTGGAGAAATTTGTTTTCTGTTATACTTATGATTATAATTTTCATGAGATCAAAGGAAATTTCTGCAGCTTAAGTATCCAGTCTCTTGGTTTCAATTGCTGGTATTATAATGAAATGTCTTTGATGTAAAGATTAAAAAGTCTGCATTGAATTTTTCATTTCTAATTGAAATTCTTAGTTCAAGTGCATTATATTATAATGGACTAGAACTGAGAAATCTTAACATGTAGCAAGACATTCAAAAAATGTTATCTGTAGCTGGTTCCTTTGTGATGTTGCTTGGTAAACTGAAACTTTTCAAGCAAAAGTTTTATTACTAAGGGTGGGGGGGGGCTGTTTTTTTGTTATGGTATAGCTGCATGTGGCTATTTAAAACTGCATGTTTAAAATTGATCCATATGTTAACAGAAGAAATCTGCTTAAGCTAATGAATAGTGCTCAAAATTAAAATAAATTTTTGTCTTTTAATTGTCAATTTTTCTAAAATTATCTTGCGTCTATTAGTTTGAGGCATATTTGTTTCTGTCATACTCATGTTTTGACAAAGCAAATCTATACTAATATTATAAAGAGAGAGGGCAAATTTTTGTGTGTTTATATGTTCGAGGTAATCTTCGAAAACACTGCACCTATTTTAAAAATTCCTTCACTATATGAAAGGTGCTTTCTTACTGAGTAACAAAGGCTATAATTTGAAAAAAAATCCGATAAGTAGTTCTTTTTTTATTCCAATTTAGGCCCAAATTTCACGTAAATTGCCTATTGGCTATTAAAGGGGTGAAAAATAACTTGCACATATTGATATTATGTATCGTTGAAAAGGGCAGAATTTTCCGCATTCTAAACAATTAGTTTCAATGCTCTAACTTAATTACGACGGGAGTAATTTGCATTTTTAGATCAAACTTTTTTAGGCTTAGCTGAAATTTAGGCACTACTTTCTTCATTAAATCTATCAATAAAAAGTGAAGGAATTGTTCACTTTTTATTGTTAGATTTAATGAAGAAAGTAGTGCTACAGTTTTCTTTTTGACACCATTGGAAAAAGCGACATCTTTTACTCCAGATCTCTCTTGACCTATGGTCGAAAAAATTAGCTTCCATCTTCGAAGGAAAAAAGTTACAAGCGTTTTTAAATCAATTTCGAAATATATCATTTTGATTCAAGTTGTCAACCATTTTATTTTCACGTTTCCACAGTTACGCTTTTTGAATCCATTGTTTATTTTCTTATTTTGCATTTAATTTCTCAAACTTATTTTATTTCATGTTTCCATGGTTACACTTTTAAAATCCATCTTTCACGTTTTAATTTCTGAAAACTATTTTAATATCTGTCATCATTGTTTGGAAAGGTAGTTTTGCATGGTGTTTTTTTTTTTATTAATTTAAGCCTGGTTGTTGAATATATGTCACTTGACACAATTTTTATTGGGAGACCGGACAAAGCCGGGCAATGCAGCTCTTAATATATAAAGATTTGAAAGCTACTGTTACTGTGATTTTATACCTTTTTGTTTGTTTGGCGAAACATTTATTATTGCCAAAGAAAAAAAAAACATCCGCTTCACTCGCAAAAGGGCTGGGTTCCGGTAGCGTGGTCACTTGGCACGGTAGGAGCTGAGCAGTTCAGTCTAGGATTATTGTTTTAAGGCAACCGTTAATGTAAGTCATTGTTTTGGTGATTTGTTCTGAAAGAAAAGTAACTTTTGATTTGTTTTTATCCGAGTGAAATATACAACATTTTCTTTTTTTTTTCTGACGACGATTTTTGAATGTTCCACCAGATGTTTTTTTTTTCATTAGACGGATCGATTATGATAGCATGGTTGCTTGTCCAGTTTTGCGATAAACAATAGATTTGCGGAATTATTTTTACATATGAAAGATATTATTTGATGTTTTCTTTTTTGTTTATTTGGCGAAATATTTTAAATTGCAGTAAAAACCGCTTCACTCGCAAAATAGAATTTTAAAGCAACTATAAATCTAATTTAATGATTTGACGAAAAGTTTTAAATTCCATAGAAACTTAAATAGTTTTTTTTGAAAAGGTGTGTACGCATTTTATACAAAGAAAAATGATCATTTTACATTAAAGAGGAAGAAGGCGTCAATTTTTTTATTCAACGGACTTCCATTAAATTTTTAGCACGGGCATCGCTGTGCAGGTACTGCTAGTGTAGGATAAAAATGATATATTTCAATTATGAAATGAATAACTTATTACTACTTCCTAGTTTTTTCAGTAGAGGATTAAAAATCACTTTATGCACTTGAAACATTATTTTATGTAGACTGGGTATTAAATTAAATATTATTAACTTGATTGCTTGATTATGTTTTGTTATTGCAGGCAAATCAATTGCTAGAAATAAGCAAAACTAATAATTTTTTTTTATTGCAGGCATTTAAGAAGGTAGACACGGATAAAAAGCAAGAAGAGATTGAAAAAGTGAAGAAAAAGTATGGTGTCACAACTGATGATTAATTAATTTTTTTCTTGTTGACTCTGTATATATATTTAATGTTATTTCATGCACTTCAATTTTGTAATTTAAAAAAAAATACATTTTTGATAATATAAAATGAAATTCAACATTTGTGTATATGCTACAAAATCTGCATTTTTATCCATGTCTCGGTTTTTAAATGTCTTAATGAATCATATTTTATTATTTTGTTTGAAAATAAAAGTATTTCATTCTTGAATAGTTTAGTAATTTAGTTTTTTGTTGTAGTCTGTCTGGTAATTTTAAGCAGAAAATTGATTACTCATGACATAAAGTTGTCTCATGAAACAAATACATAATGAAGAAAAGAAAAGTTGTGAAGTACTTTGCATTTGTATGCCTCACAAACCATATTGTTACTTTCTACTAGTAACCAATTGTTATAGAAGCAGGGGTGCAGACTTCCATAAGTATTGCAAAGATCCCCCAAGAGCAAGAGTCCCCTCCCAAAAAAGGAGAACAATACCCCTCAACCCCCCCCCCCCCCACAAAAAAAAATTCAATGACGCAGTCTGCACCACGACCCTTCTAGGTGGGCACCCTTAATGGAATACTGCTGAGTAAAATCAAATTTCGAATTTGATTGTTCCTGACATGTTTTAGCAAGTGTTAAAAGTGACTTGACCATTTTTGAAAAATAATTAATATTTGTATAGAGTGGGCAGTGAAATGACCAGATTTTTTTTGTTCGGGGAGGGAGTGGTTATATAACAACTAACAACCTGTGTATATATATATATATATATATATATATAAACATCAATAGAACAAAAAACAGACAAGGTTAAAACATAGATAAATGACAGAGATGAAGCCAGTACTCTTCAGCAGTGGAAACTTCATCTTATGATCGAAAGACCAAAAATTTTATACTAAAACTAAAAATAGGATGTCCAGTTCCGAAAAAATCAACATTCAGGATTACATTTTGCGAAACGCACCATATGTGAAAAATGAATGCAGATTTCTGGAACTAAGACCTAAAACTAAGTACTGGGGCTTTGTCTCGGACATTAGAAGCCAAAGCTAACAGGGTCCGCAGACCTATTTTTTCCTATTTTCCTACTTTTTTAAAATTTTCCTTTGTTTCCTATTTTTTTCAATGCATAATCTTACTTCTGCCTTTTTACCCATACTAATATATTTTTGTGCGCCTTATCCACAATGGCAAATCCAGACGATCCTGTTGGGAGGGGCGATTG
Source organism: Uloborus diversus (assembly GCF_026930045.1). Taxonomy (NCBI): domain Eukaryota; kingdom Metazoa; phylum Arthropoda; class Arachnida; order Araneae; family Uloboridae; genus Uloborus; species Uloborus diversus. The sequence continues at coordinate 156,359,279 of NC_072739.1, forward strand.
AGTAATGCATCAAGGGGGGGGGGAGACTAATGAAAATAAAATTTGGAAAAATGTTTAAGAACTGAAGCAGGGTGGCGACAGATCAGGGAGATCAGGGAAAAGTCAGGGAACTTTATCAATCAGGGAAATATCAGGGAATTTCGAAAAAATCAGGGAAAATTGTTTTTATAAAGTTTTTTTTTTTTTGCTTTACAAAATTAAGTATCCTTATTCCCTATGCATTTTTGGCCAATTATCTGTTCAAAAAAAAGTAAAATTAATGAGGTGCGATTATACACTGCTGCATATTTGTACATCTTTTTTCCTCAACGTCAAAGTATTGAATCTTACTTATTAACCACAGGATGAACTTCAAGAAGAAATCTTTGGTTTTTGAATTAATACTGATAAAAGCTTAAAAGTTATTACTTCTTCATTTTTTAAATTTAATTGCTAAAACTAAACTTTCAATCAAAAAAACTTTGTTTTTTACCGTTATACTATTTGCTGTCGCCGCAGATTATAAGGATTTTCTTTTTTTCAGACTTAAATGATTCTTTTATTTCATAACCAAGCTGTATTCTTCTTTTATATATTTTGAAATTAACTAATTAATTTTTTTTTGTTTTTTTTTTCTTGCATTTCAAAGTTGTTTGATACAAAAGCAGTCTAAGATTTTTTTTGTTACATACTTAAATCATTTGACATAGAGTTAACTTGTTACTTAAGTAAATATCTTTATTTTTTATTGTTAAAATGCTGTATTCATCATTGAAACTTATGTTCTTGATTAGAGAAAAACTCCCTATGAATGGATGTCAAAAGGTTTCATCTGTTTTGCATAAATATGTCAATTTGTTATATGTCAATTTGTTTATTTGTTAAGAATAACTACATTACTTCTATTCTTTCACTATTATTTGTTATTCTTGCAACAGTTATTATACTGTTTGAAAATTTTGTTCAAAATAATTTCAAATACTTTTCAGTTCTACCATAAATACACATACGTTTTTAAGAGTGAGTTTAATAGTTTCTTAAAATTCTTATGCTAAGTGGTTTCTGGAAGCAAAGTATCTTTCCATTGTAGAAGAATTTAATATACTGTTTTGTCGTTTTTTTCCCCCAAAAAAATTGACTTGATATTTTTTTTTTTTTTGCCATTTTGTTGAAAAAGTAGCATTTTTTTTAAATATATCTTTAGTTCATCAACTTTACACAACTTAAAACGTTTAAATTACTGTATTTTATACAAACATACAATGGATTTCAAGTAGAGCAAAGAAAGGAAACCATTACTATTGGTAACGTAAATCAGGGAAATTTGGTGAACTTAATCAGGGAAAAGTCAGGGAACTTTTTTTCACATTTCCTGTCGCCACCCTGTGAAGGAATATCTCCTCTATCACACTCCAAGACAGTTGCGTACTCCTCCACAGTCACCAGACCTCAATCCAATAGAACATTTGTGTGCAAAATTGAAGAAACGAATTGGAAAACACAATATTGCGTCGCAAAATGAGCTAATTAGTAAATTGCTGGATGAATGGGCAAAATTTACTTCGGATGACACTGAAAAACTAGTTCTGTCAATGCCCAGACCTCTGCAAACTGTTTTGAAGAATAAAAGATATGCCACAAAATATTGAAGAAATAAAAAAAAAACATATTTTGCTTTTTATTTTGAACGTGTACGCAGACTTTATTGGAAGGAATTTCCGAGTTTTTTTGACAAAATATATTTTTGTAAAAATGTAAAAAGTATTACACTTATATCATTTACTTTTTATTTAAACTTACAATTGTACCTAATTGAAGGGGAGAAAATTCAGTGATTAAATACATTTTCCTATGCTTTAAGTAGTTGTTTTTAGTTTAAAATTTAGTCTGTATGCAGACTTTTGTGACTAACTGTATATATATCAGGAATGAATTGGTAATTTTTCCAGTCCGAAAACACCAATAAGAATAAAATGTTTGCTGACAAAATAACACCCTTTCAAAGTGCTTTGAACAATTTTTGGTAGAAATTGGCGATGAAGATACAAATTTGAAATTTAAAAACTCTTCAGAGATGTTGACATTTTTTAATTTACTAAACTGGAACAAAATGGGAATGAGCTGTTAATCTTTTATAATCGAAAATGATGTGACTGCTTTGAAAACTTTCAATGCAGTTAGTCTTTGTTGGACAACAGTCTAGGGATAGTTCAAAAAAGAAATGTTGTTTAGACTTGTCTGACTATTTAGACTCTGATTTTAGTGTTATTAAAATCAAAAAAACAGAGATAAATAACAGTAGAAAACACAACATTGAAAATGCACAAATTAGTTACTCGTGTTTCAGACGCGTTGCTAATTCAGACCCGTATTTCAAGGAATATTTCAAGGAACCCTTTTAACAATGAAGAAAAAGGATGTAAAACCTGAGTAAAGGATGATTTTACATCTAAAAAATCCTACTTTTTGACACTGAAAAAGTAAGTCCTTGAAAACTCAAAACACTTGTCTGCAATCAGTTGCTAAATGCTTGATCAATACATGAAATACACCACCAGCTCAGTCAATTCCAGCCGAGGACTGCAGTTTCGTGCTTATTAGCACTCACCAGCCCGGCATAGGACTAACTGAGCTGAAGGTGGAAAACCTCTTAAGGAAGCCAAGAGTGCCAAACAAACTGGTAGCTAATACAAGAATTAGCACTGACCAGACGAGTGACCGAAGCAATGGTTTGGTTCAACTCGAATATTGAAGGCAAGGCAAGGTTGATTCAGTAAGTTAAGCTTGATCAATGTTGTGTTTTCTACTCTTACTCATAGTGTAGATAAGTTTTTACTAATCACACAATTTGAATGGTTTGCCTTGATAATTTTGAATATAATTTTTTTTCCACATTTAATTTATTTATATTCTTTGAATGTAATCATTTTAAATGATTTTCTCCTGCTTCCTGCATATTGTTAGAAAACCTTGTTTTTCAATTTTTATTTCATTGTGATACTTAAAATTTATATTCAATTTTTAGTGAAAAGTCAATTTTTTTTCTCATGCTGTATCAAAACTCTCGGTTATTTTCATGTCAACAAAAATTTTGAAGTATCTTTCGCTTGGTCGTACATCTACACATCCTAGTATTTTACAAGCAATAGTTTGTTGTGAATCTTTGTTCATTGTGAATCTAAAACCGGAAGGAGAAATCATAAACACTGGTTGATTCCTCCAAAACTTCTAGCTGATTATTTTCCACCAGAGTTTTCAGAATATTTCTCTGTTCCTTTAAAACAGTTTGCTCCACCTCTTTCCAATTTTTAAACTGAAAAGATGTGTTCAGAATGAATATTTTTCATCAGACATACTTTTAATTTCTAATATAATGTATATTGTAGTCTTAACTTAAAAATTAATTCATAAGATTCTTTCACTTTTATTGTGTTTCGTTTTAACCTGCAAGACCTCGTTTTTTGCAACCGTTAGTCATATTTTTTAAATTTTTTTAATAGATGCATACTTTTAATGGCAAAGATGTTTAAAATAAAAGCAGAGTTAAGACATTGAAGGTTTGAACAAAAACAAAAAGGTGTCAAAAAAATGCAAAATTTAACTTTTTACACGGGCCCTAGGTACCCTAACTTATATTTAGGAAAATGATCTCCATTGAATAATATTTCAAACACAAAAAGAGAACGACCAATATTTACCAAGACATGAAACGTAGTGTTTTGTAACTAACACCGTTTTACACTCGCAGTCAATAACACTTTTTTGGGGGAAATATAGAGGTTAACAAGCATTTAAAATTAAATGTTCAGAGTGGTTTTTCAAATTCTTTGAGGTTTCGTAGTGTGTTTTTAAGCACATGACGGCATAGCATTTATTTTTGAATAGCAATGAAAAATATAAATACACTGCTCAAAACAATTAGGGGAGCACATGGTTTTAACAAAATTACGCAAAGATGCATACTAATAAATAACATAAAATGTATGTACATATAAACATCCATAATTTTAAGCCTACCAGGAAACGGAAAAAGAAAACTTTATATGCCAATCAGTGTTCATGACGTCAAAAACCAGAAAAAGGAGATAAGAGCAGAAATCGAGATGTTGCAGAAACGTCCGTTTTATTGCCGTAACTGTGAAATTCGATTGCACAGTATTTTTTCTTGAGACAAGGTTACTTGAGAATGTCTTAACAGAGTGATTTACCGGAATCCATGACATGACATCTTATAGGCAGACGCAAACATAACGTAGTGTCGCGGACGCTGTTTGAGTCTCCAGAAGTGTTGTTGCAAGGCTTTGGAATCAATTCCAAGAGACAGGAAATGTTAGACGTCGACCAGGGCAAGGTCGGCCACATGCCACTGAAGCAACTGATAACCAGTATATACTGTTAATAGCCCGTCGAAACAGAACAGAGAATGCTACGCAGCTGCAAAGACAGTTACTTTTGGCAACAGGACGAAGGATGTCCAGCCAAACAGTACGTAATCGGCTTCATGAGGGAGAGCTCTATGCACGTAGGCCAATGGTCCTCATTCCGTTGACCCCACGCCACCGTGCTGCCCGAAGATGATGGGATGCTGAACATCGAGATTGGGAGCAACATGATTGGAGCCAAGTGTTGTTTACAGATGAGTCCCAAATCAGCCTAGAGTGTGACATCCGACGCTTTCTGGTATGGAGGGACAGGGGCACTCGAAATAACCTCGCATTCATTCGTGAAAAGTCACAATACAGATGAGTTGGTTGGATGGTATGGGGTGGAATCAGCATAGGCGGACGTACGGACCTGCATATCATTCGGAATGGCACTTTGACTGGCCGAAGGTATGCATACGAGATACTGCGACCTCATGTCATCCCTTACTCTGGAACCATTGGAGATTCCGTTGTTTTCCAGAATGATATTGCCCGACCGCATAGAGCTCGTCTGGTAGAGAACATGCTTGAAGCTGAAACAATACAGCGTATGGAATGACCAGCGTGCTCTCCTGACCTGAATCTAGTCGAGCATGTTTGGGACATGCTCGGACGACGCATTGCTGCGCGATCAAGGCCGCCTGTTACTGTTCGAGACTTGGAAATTGCACTTCTTGGGGAGTGGAACAGTATTCCCCAAAGTCAGATAGATAACCTCATCGCATCCATGGCAAACAGGTGTGCAGCAGTCTTAGGTGTTCGAGGAGCCCACACGCCTTATTAAAACTTATGCATCATGTCTAAACAGTGTCTTTTTTCATCATTTACATGTAACCAAATTGTTGCCCTAAATCATCTTTTTACGTTTTTTCCATACTTTCAAAGCATTAAAACTTAATTCCAATTTTTTTACGTCTTTTTTTCTGTAGTGCGCATTGATACGCGTGTACTATCCATTGTATGCCAATACATAGCCGTCTCGCCCGGTTTTCTTCACGTTTTCGCTTGCTCCCCTAATTGTTTTGAGCAGTGTAGTACTTTGATTTTATACTTTGTCAACCTGTCATTCTTCTGAAAGGGCAATAAGTTCCAATCTCATCTTCTGTATGGTCCCTTAAAACTTCGAACTCGAATATCTCCTTGAGTTTTGGTCGCACAAATCTCAAGTGTTTTGTGTAAGTAATAGTTTTCAATGGAGAATATTTCCCTTCATATAAGTTTGGGGACCTAGGGCCCGTATAAGAAGTTAAAATTTGTATTTTTTTTACTCATTTTTATTTTTACTTCAAACTTTCAGTATCTTAACTCTGCATCTGATTTTGGACATTTTTGCAACTGGAAGTATGTATCTAGGACTAACGGTTTGCAAAAATAGAGATCTTGCAGGTTAAAGTGGAACACCCTGTACATCCAAAATAAGAGTGAATTTGAACAACAGGGGGGGGGGGATTTCGTGTCGGCGACGGGGGGGGGGGGCACCAGTTAGTTTGAGCATGTAATGAAGCCTCATGTTAAGTGAGAAAGCAACTGACTTTTCTTTAAAGGAAGAATCATTCCATTTCAACTTGACCGGAAAAGAAAAAAAAATTGAGCAATCATGAATTGCTTATTGTTTTCACTTGACCGTTTTGTTGTTCTTCCGTCCTTTCATTTTATTTTTGCACTAGTGATACCCGCAGGGCTTTGCCCGTAATAGAAAAATCAAAAGGTCTTATGGTTCGCCTGTATATTTACAAATAATGTATGGTGAATTTTCTCGCCAGTTGGCTTGTACCCATGTTACGGTTCCACGTTATGATCATTTCGTGTCTCGCCAATTGGCTTGTGCCCGTGTTACGGTTCCACGTTATGATAATTTCGTAATTTACTCGTCCATCATATGATATTTTTTTTCTTAAAATTGGAATAGAATAAGAACCACATCGAATTTTTGAAAAATCGCTTCGAGGTGCACACCCCCATGCTACATACTAACTTTGTGCCAAATTTCATGAAAATCGGCCCAACGGTTTAGGCGCTATGCGCGTCATAGACATCCAGACATCCTCCGGACGGAGAGACTAGTAAAAGATTGCCAACCGGCTCCCCGGTGCTGCTTCTTCAGCGGGCGATTTCGTTTCTCTGCTACTCACGCCTACATACACACTCGTGATTGCGAAAAGCATAATTTGAATTTAAGATGTCAAAAATTTCAATGGTTTTTATCCATTTCTTGGAAAAATCCAGTATTATTGTTGAAAAGTTTCCTGAATTGCTACAAGTTGCATGAATGCAGACTTTTCACTGTTGCGGAAATTATTTTTAGCTTCCAATTTAAAGATTAACTGAGCGCATTTATAAAGAGTATCGACTTCTGTTCGATTACGGCCCGTCCATGCTGATTAAACTCCCAAAGGGATGTTAAGTATGGATTACGTTGCTCTGCTAGAATTGCAAGCGAGTAATATTCTGGATAATTGCTTGCAATTCAGGCTTAGCTTTGACTATGTTTGCATTACTGCTTAGGGAACTTCTTTACTAATAATAAAGCTGAAAGTCTCTCTATCTGGATGTCTGGATCTCTGTAACGCGTATAGTGCCTAGACCGTTCGGCCGATTTTCATGAAATTTGGCACAAAGTTAGCTTGCAGCACGGGGGTGTGCACCTCGAAGCAATTTTTCGAAAATTCGATTTTGTTCTTTTTCTATTTCAATTTTAAGAACATTTTCCAGAGCAAAAGTATCATAAGATGGACGAGTAAATTACGAAATTATCATGACGTGGAATGGGAGAGCGAATGAACATAACCAACGGGCGAGAAATTCGTCATCCATTATTTGTAAATATATAGGCGAACCGAACGACGTTTTAATTTTCAACTACGGGCAAAGCCGTGCGGGTACCACTAGTCCTTAATAAATCAGGAAGGTGCCAAGCTATTATATTATTATTTTAGCAGGGTAGTGGAACCTTGGAACAGTTTACCAGAAGAGGTGGTAATGAGCAAGGGAGTAGATAGTTTTAAGAGGGCCATTGATCTTCACTGGGGATTGTAAATTGACTAGGACCAGTCTAGCTGGGCCCAGAGCCTGTTGCTGGTCGACACTTTTATATTTGTATTATACCTGACTAAATTTACTCTAAAGTTCCAGAAACACGACTGTCTTCAAACGGGAAAATTTCTGAATTTTTCAGGAAGCTTCTGGTATAATTTCAGGAAGGTTACTGAATTTTAGCGGAAAAGGTTCCTGGTTCCTGGATCATTTCCTAAAGTTTACGATGATACCCTAACCCCAGCTTTTGGTGAAACAACTTGATTATTTTTTCAGTTATTTTGTTCCTCGTTACTATACATATGGTTACATCATACAACTTGCTATTTAAGTTGTTAATTTTTTATTCAAGAAAAAAAATATTCTTTAAAATATTATTTGATGTACAAATTTGGACAAACTTCTTTTATTTTTTTACAAACTGATGATTAAAGTAATGTTTTTTTTTAATTTATTTTTTATCTATATATATATATAAATGAATGTTTGTCTGTATGTCATCCATGAACTCAAAAACTACCCGGCAGATTTGGCTGAAACTTTCACCGTTTGTTATTTTTGGTACTGGGAATGTTTATAGACCAGTTCGAAAAAAATCCGATCGATAGTTCCTTTTTTATTCCAATTTAAGTCACAATCCATTGGATAAATACGAATAAAATTAATTCGCGTGAAAGATCTCATTGATAAGAAGTTAGCTGTTGCCATTTTTCTTGAGTTTGAACAAATAAATTCTTTCTTTATTGTTTTATGGCAACGGGGGATTTAAAACTTTTTCTATTTGATATTTTTAGCGATGGATTGATCTTGCAAACTGCGTGAGTGCAAAATTTGAGTAGAGTCACGGCTTCACTTGATACCTGGACCGATTATTATGAAAATTGCTATATATATGTATTTTTCCACGGAGAAGGTGCATAATATGCTCATTGAAGCCACTCGCCACCAGGTGGCACTGCAGAGTAGCAACTTCTGCCCCGTTCATCAGATTGTCATGAAAATCAGTATAATGATGTATTTTTTTTTTTGTTGGCGTAGCAACGCGCGTCGGGTACAGCAAGTTTTGAATAAGTATGCACATTTATACAATGTTACATCATGTTTCATGAGTCAATACTTTTTCCCTTTAGAATAGTGCTTTTAGGATAACCGTATATTTTTATAAAGAATAAAAACCTTGGATTAAATGGTTACTAATCATTTAAAAATAAATTTAAATTTGCCTGCTGACCACAGACTGCACCTAATATTTTTAAATTTTCATGTCTAGTAATTATTATGTGATTTTAATAACATTAATATGAAAATTGGCTGTAAGAAATTGCATGAAATTTTGAAATTATTTTTGGAAAATTAAGAAAGAGAAAAATTGTCTCTCAGAAATAAACTGTTAACTATTTCTAAGTCGAAAAAGAAAAGAAAAAAAAGGTGACGGAGGAATTGGTAGCATCAAAAATAATCATTATGATCATTAATCGGCCAGAGCCGATTATCAACTGCCGATTAATCGGTAATCGGCCAATTTGCTTACGGGTGTATCCCTGTTATTTAGAAAACATTTAAACACATTTAAATCTAATATGCGTTCTGACCCGCGAGATTATTTTAATATGAACTGCTGTCCTTGGGTAAAAATTTTTTGACTCCAATGGTTTTGATCATAGACGGCTGTAAGCATCTCAGAAGAAAGGGTACGACACATTTCACACAGAACTGTGAAAACCCTTTTTGGAAAATGGATGCTGCTGCCGCATTGACCACCAAAAAAAAAAAAAGGACTTTTTCAGCAATATTTTAGCAGTTTTAAGAAGAATATAACCAACTTACTTTCTCCATCGATGGGTTACAATGGATGAAATGTTGGTTCAAACTTTTACTGTTCAAATTTCTGACTGTACTTCAACTGGATCCTCACATTGAAACAGCACTAGACTATGTATTTGTGTACTATCAAATGAACAGTCACGTCCACACCCGTTTGTTGACGCGTTTTTCAAACTGCAGTCTAATTTTGAGAACAAAATACTTGTTTATCTCTACTAATAATAAAGCTGAAAGTCTCTGTGTCCGGATCTCTGTGACGCGCGTTTCACCTAGACCGTTCGGTCGATTTTCATGAAATTTGGCACAGAATTAGTTTGTAGTATGGGGGGTGCACCTCAAAGCGATTTTTCGAAAAATTCGATTATGTTCTTTTTCTATTCCAATTTAAAGAACATTTTACCGAGCAAATTATCATAACATGGGCGAGTAAATTACCAAATTATCACAACGTGAAACCGTAACATGGGCGAGCAAAGGAACATAGCAAACTGGCGAGAAATTCATCATCCATTATTTGTAAATTTACATGCGAACCAAATGATCTTTTAATTTTCTACTACGGGCAAAGCCGTGCGGGTACCGCTAGTGAAAAAATAAAAGAGAAAATTTGCTTATTGAAAAACAAACTTGTCGAAGAGAGAAAAATTATAAGTACCTTAAGATGTGAAAAATTCTTTCTGAGTAATGTATTTTGCAAATCTTCAATTGTTTTATCTACTTCATGCCATCTTCTAGCGTATTTTATTTCCAGACCACAACTACATAAAAAAATGGAAAACAATTATTTTTCTTAAGTTACGAATAAATTCGTATTGATATTTTGTTTTTTTGGTAAAAGTATTTTATGGTTAAAGGTGACCTGATAAACTTTCACATCTGTTACTCAGGGGACTCTTCACGTGCAGTTAATTTAGAGATCATGAAATAGTAAAATCAAGTTTAGACTCAGAAAAAAAGGCAGTAACTGCAAATTTTTCTTTTTTTTTTTTTTCCTTTTCGCATTTTTTCATTCAAGTTTGTTTATTTGTTTTTCCCTGAAAAAAATAAAAATCCAATGGGGTGGTTTCCTTCAGTAAAAAGAACCAGTGTTGCCAGATTGGGAGAAATTTCCCCATTTTGGGGAAATCTGGTGCTCTCTGGGGAAGTTTTGGGGAAATGGGTTTTGAGGGGAATTCTTTGGGGAAATTTTTTTTTTTCTTGGGGAATAATTGGGGAAAAAAGAAACCTCTGGAAAAAAGGATTTTTTTCGTATTTAAATTAGCGTTTTGATATCTGGTAGTTAAATTGTTTGTGTCAAACAGCGTTGCTTTAGCTTTGCTCAACTTTATGGAATTCGCATTTCGCATTATGTGGAATCTTTAGCTACGGAATTTGCATTAATGTTCTGCTTGAGTAACTAGTTGATCGGGGAAACAGGTAAAAATAAGGGGGATGAAGAACGTTCTTGGATAAATATATACAAAAATCATAGTTTAAATGTACATGCAGAAGCAGAGCAGTAAATGCGAGTAGAAAAAAAAATATTTGGTTATTTCTTATCTCTCGGTCATGCGCTTGTATTTATGACTAGTGGCATCCGCATGATTTTGCCCGTAGTTGGAAATTAAAAGGTATTTTGGTTCCCCTGTATATTTACAAATAATGCATGATGAATTTCTCACTGGCTTGCCCACGTTATGGTAACTTGGTAATTTAGTCGTCCACCTTATGATCAATTTCGGGAAAATGCTCTTAAAATTGGAATAGAAAAAGAACAAAATCAAATTTTCGAAAAATCGCTTAAAGGTGCACACTCCCATGCTGCAAACTAATCCTTTGCCAAATTTCATGAAAATCGGCGAACGGTCTAGACTCTATACGTGTTACAGAGACCCTGACAGACAGAGAGATCCGGACAGAGTTGAAAGTCTCTCTGTCTCAGATAACCAGACAGAGAGACTTTCAACTTTATTATTAGTAAAGATAAAGAAAGATAAAGGTGACAAAAAAAAGGGCGAAAATGGGAAGAAAAAAAAAGTTGGGGAATTTTATAAGAAAATTTGTTTATTTGGGGAAAAAAATTTTTTTCGAGAGACAAAAATATCAGAGGAAGTCTATTCATTTTATGAAAATATTAGCAGAAAAATAATTTTTGAACTTGGGGAATTTTGATAGAAAACATCGCTTTTTGGGGAAAAGTTGGAAGGGACTTGGGGAAATCTGGATTTGACCATCTGGCAACACTGAAAAGAACTACTTTTAGTCATTGAAATGGATAGCATGAGCAAAAAAAATAAATAAATAAATAAAAACAATAACATGGACCCAGAAAATACTTTCATTTTCCCAACAGTTTTTCTTTTAATTAATTTTTTTTAATGTCCGATCTTTCAAACAAGGCGTGGTCTTTATGACTTCACAAATGATGCACTTTGCCGCATCTTTCTACCGCATTTCCATGTTATGATATTCAATCAGCGAATTAAAATTGCGCTGTAAGCTTGCTACAAACCATATCGTTGCCAATACGCGTGAGTAAAGATGCGAATTAAACATTTTGGACCGTGAAAATGGCAACACTGAATGGCATTTCATCATTTGTGATGTCATCGGTAGAAGTGTTAAACGATGAAAGAGCACCGATTTAAGTAATTTTTAAAAATTATTAAACTTAAAGAAATTATTTAAAAAGTAGTCAGATCCTATGTTTTTAAGCATGCTCTTTGAGAAAAAAATACTTTTAAAATTTTGGAAACGACCACATTCCAACATTCTCTTATCGTTAGTATTGAATCCAAATGCGTTTCTACAAATGCCTTGAAAACTCATATCTGCGTATACTGCCGTTTAGCTGCCCATAGCAGTATTAAATTCGGTACAACCAGCCAAGCCCCTCTTGTATATCGTTTTTTGCCCATAGGGGAAAAAAAGGATTCGTAAAAGTTGTTTCTTTGCCAGTGTAAGGTCAATGCAGAGGAAAAAACTTGTCCTCCATATGCACAGCACAGAAATATCCATAATCTTCTCTCTCTCTTTCGAGTATGGGGATGGGGGAAGGATTCTAATTCACAGGTTCCCAATCCTTGGGTCTTGAACTCGAAGGGGTACTCCGAAGTTCTCTCCCGTAACACCTGTTGTTTTAATTTTTCACTTTACACAGTATTTCGAAAACATCAAGCGGCATTTCTTTTGATATGAGTAGTGATTGCAATACCGGTATGCCGAATAACGGTATTTCGAGCAATTTTGCAATTTCGTAATACCAGTATTTTCTGAGGTAAAGTACAAGTATTTTCGGTATTAGTTGAAAATAATAAATAGTTTCAATTTAAAGATTTTCAATTTAACTTATTAAATATCTACTTATATTTTAAAGGTACATTTCTTTTTCAAAGATACAGAACCAAAATCAATCTACTGATGTAAAAATTTGGCTTCTTCTTCAGCACGAATTAATAGAATATCATTAAACAAATGTAGCGGAAGGATTAAAAATGATATTCTCATTACTAGATGGTGAGATAAATCGCATTTTCGTGCGCTTTTGTGCACCATGTTTTTATTTTTTTCTATTTCCCTGATCACTCTCCCCCCCCCCTCCCCGAATTAATTTAGAAAGAGTATTTTTAACTGTAGGAAATTTCAGTTCTAAAATGGGTTCCAGGTTTAGAAACAGTTCAATAGATACATTATGTTTTTTCCTATTTTTTATTTTTTATTATGACATTTGTTCCTTTATTTTATACTAGCAAAAATACCCGGCGTTGCCTGGATCAGTAATAATTGCAAGAAACAATCGCTACTTTCTTTCGTTTTCTGTTTTAACTGAAAGAACTCAAAACATACCGCTTTGACGTGATTAAAAATCGAGCTTCTTCCTCACCCATAAAAGTAAAATAGCAATAAGTATGAAGAACGAACGAGTATTCATTTAGGAACGAAAGCATGAATTGAAGCACATAAAAATTTGAAGAATTTCCAAAATATGAACTAACAAAAACAAAGATCAGTAAAAAAAACTTTGCGCTTTATTTAATTAAATAGTACACATACACACAAAGAAAAAAAAAGAAACCTCTACTATCTTTCCCTAAGTGTTCAAAAAGTAGAATTTCCAAATGTTTAAATGACTTGAATCTCATGTTTGCTCCGGAGAAGCCTTGATTCAAAATTTTCATTGTGATTACGTTTAATATTGCTGTTGTTGGTAACGAATTTTTGTAACAATGGGTTTTACATTTAATCATTTAATGGGGAAAGTACATGAAATTTACTGTTTTCGATCATAACTTTTTTAAACTAAGTTTTTTAGGAATAAATTATAGCCTAAGTTGCTTCCTGATAATGTAACTAGCTTTGGGGAAAAAATGGTTAAATTCCGTCCAGTACTTTTGAAGCTTATTCCGGACATACATACAGCAGTAGCCCTTTATGTATAAAGATGAGGATAAAATTTCTAAGAAAGCAGTAAATGTCATTCTTGACCCATAGTAGCTTTGATTCAAAATTTTCCTTATGATTACTTTTAATATTGTTGTTGTTGGCAACAAATTTTCTTAACAATGTGTTTTATATTTAATCATAATATGGGGAATTTACATGAAATATACTGTTTTCCACCATAACTTTTTAAACTAAATTTTTAAGGAATAAATCATAGCCTAAGTTGCTCCCTGATAATGTAGCTATCTATGTAGAAAAAATGGTTATAATCCGTCCATTAGTTTTGAAGTTTACCCCGGATATCCGGACAGAAGTAGCCCTTTATGTATAAAAATTAATAAATAATACAATTTTTGTATAAAATTATGAAATGTGGTAACGAAACAATACGTTTTCAAGCATTTTTTGAGAAATTTCAAATACCGGTATTAATACCGGTATTCCGGTGTCCCATTTAAAAAATTCCGAATACCGGTATTGAATTTTTGGTCCGGTATTGCAATCCCTAGATATTGAGTTATATCAAAAGCAATGACCTGATTTTAAACCGCGGTATTTTTTAACAGAATTAAAGTAATAGGGTAAAGTGCAAAAACTCAGAAAGTTATAAATTTACATTTTTTTCAGTATGTCTGAATAATTGGGAATTTTCCCCCTTTCACATTCTTGTACTTGTGTTCTTAGATTGTATTTTAAAAAATCTTTCAAATTTAATTTTTTGACGTTTACTAAGCTAGGATGTTGAGCTTCTTATTTCGTTAAAACATTTTAGTAAAAAAAAGAGTGAGAAAGTTGTTTTTAAGATCACTAAACCCAGTTTTGAGGCAGAGATTAATAAATTTATTTTTGATGCGCAGTGCAGATCAAATGATATTAAGGAAAAAACCAATATTTTTAGAGTAAAATAATGCGCCTCAGTTTCGCTAAAAGCGATTGGTGACTTTTGTTTGCCGTTAAACAATTCTCAAATAATTAGCTTTGTGTAAGTAGCATATACGTATGCCATAATTGTAAAATGTTGTTCATCATTCACACTGTAAAAAAAATCCGAAACGTCTTTGATTACTTCTGGGTAACGTCTCGGGATTTTAAAGGTTCACACCAGTTTCCCGTATCTTTTTTTTCTTTTCTTTTTTTTTTTTTTTTTTGCGAAAACGTTTCCTGAATCGCAACAAGTTCCATGAATGCCGATTTTATGCTATGGTGAAAAGCACTTTTAGCTACCAGTGTAAAAGTATATTGGGTTTCTTTATTAGGTGTTTCTCCTCCAGCTTAGTTATACGGCGCCACGACATTAATTGAGCCGCAATGAACGGCGAAATGCAGTCTTTGGGTATTGTAACTTTGAAGGAATTGCTTACATTCCGTCTTAGTTTCGGCCAATTTTCTTTAGGAGCTTTCCTGGTAAATCAGGATGGTGCCACGATATTACTAAATGCATTTATAAGTTTCACTGATAGTTCCTGAGTTAGTCCAGAAATATGACTGGCTTAGATTGGGAAGGTTTCTGATTTTTCAGAAAGATTTTAGGTTAATTTCAGGAAGGTTACTAACTTTTAGCAAAAAACTCTCCTGTATTTTACCAGATGTGTTGTTATCAGAAATTAGGCACCTTAGCTGCCCATTATTTTCAAGGAACGTTTCGATTTTTTTTACAGTGCATTATTATCGCCAATGTGACTTTTTTGTACCAATATGTAAATCATTTTTTTTTTTTTAAATTAAGAGGACATCACAGCCTTGTACTCTGCCTCAAAACTCTCCCCGCCCCCCCCCCCCCCCATCCTTCGCAACATCTTCTCTTTTAGCATTTTAGCAGAAACATCATTCTTCAAATACAGTCAATTCCCGCTACAACGCGATCCGACTTACGCGAAATGGCTATAACGCGAACTTTTCACGAGTAACGAATTTTAGAGCTAACGCGAATTTTTCACCCACAACATGAGTTTTTTTAGAAGGAAGTATCAGCTTCGTTATTGGCTACTAAATATTGATTTCGTGAATGTTATTACGTCCTTTTGAGCATCACTGATAGCCAAACTAGTCTAGTGCATCAAATAACCATAATGGCACCTTTGTGTCACCTTCATCTAAAGTTTGAAAGTGTGAAGAAAAAGAAAGTTTCGGATAAAAAAAATTTAAATAGGCTAAGATTCTCGATATGCTTGAACAATTACAAAACGTCGAAGGTAGCGCGACAATAAGTATGAGTGAATCTTCCATATGTAAAATTAAAAGTCAAAACAAAAAGATGTCCGTAAAAGTTTAGAACTTAGTTTCAATATGGAAGCTTGCAGAGCAGTCTAGCAAAGTAAAAGTTATGAAAATAGAAGCTACGCGCTCTCTTGCGTTGTGGATTAACAAAAAGATCAGGTAGAGGAGATGTAGCCACAAATTGAAACGTTTTAAATAAAAGGTGAAGCGTATTTAAAAATGTATTAGATAAGAATAACGATCTCATCTTGGAGCATAAATCATCACTAGTATCCTCATTTCTTAACTCGTAAATATTGCTACTGTATCTACTGTACAGTACTATTTTGTGCATCATTTTAATTTTACTGTATGCAGTGCGTACCGTGTTGTTTTATTTTATATCTTTTATTCCCATTAGTCATTCATTTTGTGCATCTTAAGTATTTCATGTTGAATAACAGTTTTTAGCCTACTTTCCCAGTAAAAGTCAGAAAAAGAAGAAAAAAGCATGAAAGAAGGCTTAATGCATCTTAAAAATATCGCAAAAAACGAAAAAAAGTCAAAAATAAATAAAATAATTAAATAAATATTGAAAAATTAAAAATTGGAAAGTAGGGTATTGAGATGGGGAAAAATGTCTGTCGGTCTGTCGGTCTGTCTGTCTCCCCCCCCCCCTAATAACTTTTGAATGAATAGTCCGATTCGAACAAACTTTTTTTTGTTCGAAAGATCTCGGCGAGGACACCTCATTCCCATATTTCACCTTTTGATTTGAACTATTTTTTGTTCAATTTTGAACAGTTCAAAAAAATTTAACATTAGCGCCTACGGGGAAATTCAAGGCAATTCCGATCTGTGTGGCGAATTTGCTTCAAACAAACTTTGTAGGAGAAAGCTTTTGATGAAAAACTTGTATATAAAATATCTTTTTGATTTGAACAATTTTCCGTTCAATTTTGAACAGTTCAAATCCCTTAACATTAGCGCCTACGGGGAAACTGAAAGTCAATGTAGATTCCGTACTTGAAGGCGGATTTTTTTCAAACAAATTTTGTTGGAAATAGCTCTTGACGCCAAACTCCAGACTTCAACTCCGAGAATTTAGGGACACTTGAATCCGACTCCTATGCCCGACAATTAATCGGACTCCAACTCCCCGACTTCGACTCTGACTTCGTAGCTTTGGCAAAAATTTATACACGGAGGACAAATGACTGACTCCGATTCTCAGATATTCAACTCCGACTCCTTTACCCCAAAATGAGATTGACTCCGACTCCGCAGCTATGGTTTTGACTGTGAAATAATTATTGTTGATCTGACTTGTTTTTATTTTTACGCTAAAGTTTTAATTTAGGTAATCAGTTTTCGGCGAATAAACTCGAAGTCATTTATGTTTCTACATAAAGATATGCGCAGATGTTTTATTTTATTTTTTTTTATTTATTTATTTATTCATTTATTTATTTTTTTGACAATGAAAATTATTTCTTTAAGTTGACATTTTATTGTTTTTATTTATTTTGGTAAGTGCATTAATTCAGTTTAAAAATGTTTTTGGCAACAGGGGAAAAAGAAACGATTTTTTTTTTGATATGATGTATTTATTTTAATGAGTTTATTAATTTTAATTATTATTTTTTCGTTTTGAAAGCTGTTAAAGATTTGTTTAATGGAAAGAAGTGTATTAGCTGCTTTGTTTAAAAGTTTCTGCTTTTTTTTACGCATTTAATTTTTTTCAGATGAGTGAGGAATATTTTATTCCTAGAAATCAGCTTAAAGTATTTTAAAAATATGTTTGAAAAAATTTGCTATTTTAGCTATTTTTGAGAATATTGATCAGGTACTAGAAAGTAGTATGGGTATACGGGAAAGTAGGCTCGTCTAGTTCTAGACAGAACTTCTTGTTTATTTTATAAACACAGTAAAAGTTCAGTTCTTTATGGAAGAAACTGTAATGGTTAAGGAATGCTTTAGAGCAGTTTGAGGGGTGTTTATAAGTGTCTAAAAGTATTTGGTATGCTTTAAAAAATTTGTATGCATATATTTTTCCACAACGCGAAATTTCAACTTACGCGAGTTGTCTTGGAACGCATCCCTCGCGTAAGTCGGGACTCGACTGTATATCAGGAATTTATTTTCGTACATGATGTGGTTTACCTGCCCACAGCACAGCACCGGTCAAAAATAATAAAAATAATATTTCTTCGCTATATATTGTTGTCTACCGACTCTAATAACATAAAAAGTATTGGGAAAAAAAATCTTTGCATTTTTGACTGAAAAAAAAAAGCTACCTTTATTTGTACTCGAAAAAAGAACATAAATAAATAAATCATGTACATGAACTGCTTAAACCTTAATTTTAAATTTGAGACTTGTTTAACCGAATAAAAAAAATCAGGGTAGAAGAGGAAAATAACGTTTTAAGCCACAAGAATTGCTAGCTTTCATCAAGTGTTCATTTGCTATTTTTGTCTTAGAATGACTTTTTGAAGCATGTAGCCTATGCTGCCATTTACATGACGTTGACGACAATGAAATAAGAATGTTTTCAATAGAATTTCTCAAGTTATAAATGATTTTTCGGCAAAAGAATATTTCTTTCTAATATATCTAGTTGGGTGCATCTGAAATGAAGAGACTTGGGCCCGGTTTCTTTAAATTTTATAGCCAACAAATTTTTGAATGTAAAAATAAAATCTGACCTTGAAGAATGAAATTCTGAATCTTTCCATTTCATCGGATTTCTTCCATACTCTTTCACATATCTCGAATGCACAAAGGAATACTAAAACAAGGGAAAAAATGGTGACAAACAATTGACAGTTTAGCTCCAGTTCGAGCTTGACCATATTTATATTTAGTGAGACATAATAAAGCTCAATTTTTCAGTTTTAAATTACACCGAGGACCAGATTAAGATATTGGGAGGTCCTATGCCAAACAGTTTTTCGGGGTCCTTTATAATTCGAAATCTTAGCCAACCATTGTTCAAAACCTTCCAATTTCAGCCATTGTCTAAAGCAATTTAGCAATTAGGGGGGGGGGGGCTGGGCTATGGCCTAGTTTTCCTATTCGGTAATCAGGCCCTGAATACACCGATATAGTGTCAATTGCTCATTTCTTCCTGATAGGGGAGGGGAGGGGCACAGTAAGAAGAAAAATATGAAATTCAAGAAATTTCGAAACTTTGATTATATGAGAAAAATTTTAAGGTGGATTTGTGAAGCAGCGTAAGTATACAAACTTTTGAGACAAAAAATTTCATTACCATATAAAGTTAGGTACCAAGTGGTCCTCAGTAGGGAAAAGTTTGAGAATCACTAGAGAAGTAATTCTCAACCACCGGTCCGACTGACAGACACCAGAGCAAAAAGTTTGACCAGTCTTTAGGAATATTTTTCCAATCCAGTTAATTTTTTAATAGAAAAATAAAAACAAAAACAAAATAATAATAGCACCCTATACGACTTTTTAACTTCAATTGACGATTAACTTTCGTAATTTTCAACGATTTTTGTCAAATGCTCATTTATTTACGAATGATTGCTGCAAAAATTATTGCCTCTACATTTGAATATTTTTTTATTACAGTTCTTAAATTAAAAATGAATTTTGTTTTAAATTTGTTTGTGGGGGAAAAAAAAAACTCACCGGTCTGCAAAATTTTTTTGAGCAATCACGATTGCGTATTGCTTTCATTTGACTGTTTTGGGGTCCTATCATTTTATTTTCCCACCAGCACCCTCTGCCAGCACCACCGTCGCGTCGACCGGCCTCACGATGCTGCTCCTCTTGCGAAAACCGTCTCCAGGTTGCGTCCATATCATACACACACACGCATACACACACACGCCTACACACACATACACACACTCCTACACACACACATACACACACTCCTACACACACACACATACACACACTCCTACACACACACACATACACACACACATACACTCATGCCTGCACACAGACACAAACACATAAACCCACATACACACACACACACGAACGCCTATACACACACAGCACTGCATACATACACACACACGCGCACCCACACACATGCACCTACACAAACACACACACACATTCATACACACACACACACACACATTCTTACACACACACGCTCGTGATTGCGAAAAACATAATTTGAATTCAATATGCCAAAAATTCAAATTAATATAATTTTTTTAATAGATTATTTTAATTTTTAACTGCCTGTGAAGGTTTTTTTTTTGAGCAGTTACGATTGTTTATTGCTTTCATTTGACTGTTTTGAGGTCGTATCATTTTATTCCCCCCCCCCCCAGCACCCTCTGCACCCTGTCACCGTCGACCGGCTCCTCACGATGCTGCTCCTATAGCGAAAACCGTCTTCAAGTTGCGTCAATATCCTACACTTACAGCATACATACACGCACGTACAAGCACATACACACACATACATATGCCTACACATACACAAGCACATACACACGCACATACATACAGACACCTACACATACACACATGCCTACACACACATACACATTCCCCCTCCCACACACAAACACTCATACACACAACTACCCACACACTCATACCTGCACACAGACATAAACACACGTATACATACCCCTACACACAAACACCCCCCTCACACACACACATAAACACACACCCCTACATACACACATACGCTCGTGATTGCGAAAAACATAATTTGAATTCAAGAGGTCAAAATTCAATTTTTTTTTTTTTTTTTTTTTTTTGAAAGAAGAAAAAAAAAATAGGACAGAAAGAAAAAAACTTACCGGTTTTCAAATTTTTCTCAAAAGGTTTTACCAATCCACGAGTCAAAAAGGCGGAGAAACGATGCTTAAGAGAAGACAGGTTGTTTTCGCGCATTGACGCTATGCTGACAGTGAAAGAACATTTACAGAATGCTTTCTACGTTATAGTCGACTCCTGATTATTCGCGGAATAGGGTCAACGATATATTCTCAGGCTGTACGCTAACCACGGATAACTGAAATCGCGGATTTCCCGCAAATTAGGTGAAAAGCAATGCCAGTGTATGCATATAGTTTTTAAAAAAATCAATAACACTGGCACACATTTAAAGTGTAGCTAAAACGATAACAGTGTACGTAAAAGCTAGAAAAGCATCGCTCAGCATTGTAAACGGATTACAAACATACGCGAGCAAAGCATGCAGGCAGATTAACTGCAACAAGTCAATCTATGTTGCACCAAACACGCAAAAGGGGGGGAGAGAGGATTTTTCCAAGACTGGTCCGTTCACTCGTTAACGCACGTTATTAGCCTGGATCTAAAAACCAGTAAGTAGTGTGGATTCAGAAGTCAAGTTTCAACTAGTTAGGTTGCAGTGAGTCTTAAAAGGTTTAATGTCATTCAAAGAGAGAGAGAGAGAAGAAAGCAAAAGGAATGTCTAAAAATGAATTTTGCACTTAAGCTAAAATGTGTGCGTTTATCTACATTCAGTTTATGCGACATTCCACGAAAAAGTCGCCACTTTGTCCCACACGTGACAGCTCATATATTTCATGAAAAATGATAATTCTAACAGAAAATTAACTAAAACTTGTGCTTGAGAAATCACACTTGCTTTTGGGATTCCTCCAGTAACAAAGTTTTCTCAAATCTCTCAAATTATTATTTTCAATGAAATATTATGAGCTGTTACGTGCGGCACAAAATTCATGTTTTTTTTTTTTTTTTTGAAATTTGAAATGCCACGGATTATTGGGAGTTTACTGTATAAGCAAACGATTACTTGTTGTTTTGACTTGACTGCTGTTGATGTCTATCCTTTTTGATATTCACTGGCCTCCTCGCGCGGGTGCTCCTCTTGGGAGGTGGCGACGATGACTTTTAAGGCTACTCGTCCCCCGGAATCAACTTTAATTATACCAGACCCTCTCCACTTGACACAATCCTCTTTAGACAAAAACAGCATCCAGACCATAACATCCAGCATCCAGCCCCTGCCCTTCATTTACATTTTAACATCTTGAATTGAAATTATGAAAAGAACAAAATTGTGAAGCATATTTCGAGGTTCTGAAGAACCTATTTCAAAAGAAAAAAAAAGTTGTCCTCGCAATTAGATTCGCTACTAAGGAAAACGTTTTACTTCTCTTTAAATAGTCATATTTAAATTTAAAAAAATTGATTGATTTTCATTTTAATATATAATTGCATTAAAATTTATATTTTTAAAGGGCAGAGGGTGTAACATTATTTTGAGTAAACACAAATTACCTAGTTAAAAACTAAGTAAAGCTCTATAAAGAAAATAAGAATAACCAAATTCTTTCTTAGCAAATGTGATCTTAAGTTTAACTGTGAAACATTATGCCTCACTCCCCCTTCCCCCCATTTCTTCTGTAATTAGAATGAAGGTATTCGGATGTGATCTATAGATAAATTATAGTAACCCTACGTCAAGACCATACCTTTAATGTTTCTCAATAAAAAAATAAATACGGGAATTCTGTAAAAGTTGTTTTTCTGTCCGCAAAATGTTAATCTAGAGAAAACAACCTACCGTTGCATGAAAAATCAATCTTGTTACTTCTCGTAATTTCTGTAGGGCTGTGGAGTCGGAGTCGAAGAGACGGAGTCGAACTGATTTTGGAGTAAAGGAGTCGGAGTCGTTAGAAAACATGCCGACTCCGACTCCGGTCTACTTTTTTTTTCTTTAATTTTCGCTGACTCTCCTTGCATTTTTTTAAAAAACTGACTACCAATTGGTTCGATTACATGCATAAAAGCCTACTAATAAGAAAATAACTGTCATTAATAATCAGTTGGTTTGATTGTTTATCGAATTTTCTGTAATAGCCACCTACGTTGTTCCCTAGTTTGCTTGTTTTTCAACATTCTTGAACTAATAGCAACTGTGAGCATGGTTTTCTTACCTAACATTTTATATTTTAATCACTTTTAAACAAAAATAATAACTTTTTTTTACTTCGATCTCAGTTATAAAATTGTAAAAGGAATGTGCCCCTTGAGCAAGTCGGGGCCCGTAGTTCGGGAGGTATCTTACGGTGTTCTGTAATTCCACTTAGCGTTGGCGTGCGAAGACGCAAATCCAAAAGATATGATAAAATATATCTGTTTTTTCAATCTAAAGACAACATCTACAAGCTTGATTCTCAATAAAAAGTATTAAATAGAACAAGTATATGATTTCTTGGTTACAACACTCAAATAATTGTAGTTAATCTTAAAATCTTCATTTTAAGGTTAATGCTAAAGCAGCCAATAAAATTAAGATTAACTAGTATGTTGTGGCCATCACGAAACTTTCTTCTATATTTTTCTTTTTTTTTTCTGATCCCTCCCCATGCTTGACAATATGCAATATTCCCAACAAAAACAAAATTACACATGCAAAAACTAGACGACCATCCCAATGTCTGAATTATTGCAAAAGCAAAGCAAAGAGCGAAAATTGAAAGTTATTTTAAAAACCTTGCTTAAATTAATTACAAATATTTTATTTAAATATTTTATTTGTTAACAAACATAAGATGGCAACAGTTAAAAATTTTAAATCATTGAGATATTTCCATAGACTAATAATAAGAATAGACCGAGCTATGGCAACCCTTTTGCTGCTCATAAACCAAACCATGTGACTAGTGGATATCCTAGCAACAGCGGGCGTTGATCGTAGCAGACGATCGAAATAAAATAAATAAAAATTGATGGAACACGGAAGAATGATCTTTTATGGAGTCCGATTTGTAAATTTGTTATTCTAAGTTGTAAATATTTTGTTAATATAGTGAGTTTTTCGTTTAGAAAGTATTGTGCATTTTCTTTAGTCAATTTCAATAACTCTCTAAGCAATTAAATATTCAAGCGTCCAAAAAGAATCGGCAAACGGTAAGATTTTTACCTACAATTTCAATTTAAGATACCGATTAGTACATTTTTGCGTTAACGCAAAACGTTTGCGCCATTACGTTTACGCCAACGCTGACGTAGTAGTTCCGAATGAAATAAAAGTTACTGAAAACTGTGACCAAAAACTATTACTAGTGTCAAAATAATGCATAACTAAAAAAAAAAAAAAAAAACTGTTCAATCTCTGCACTTGGAATTTTTTTTTTTAATGAAAACACATTGTCTTAAAATACATGTCGAGTGTCAAACTATAGATAATGCTGCCATCTAGCAACCATGCTGCCAAAGTCTTCGCCAAGCCCTTCCACTAGTCACGTGATACATCTATGAACCAATTTTCTTCATCAGCAAGAATGAAAAAGCTCGGTCTACTCTTATTATTAGTCTATGGATATTTCCGATCATTTCCATACAATTAAAATCACGAGAAATACGCAGACGACAATCTATTACGATTTATCTTTCTTATTGTTGCATTAATAAAGCTATTTTTACTCGCAAAAAAAAAAAAAAAAAAAAAAAAAAATCAACACCTCTTGGAGCGATTGGCGTCAAAATTGAACCAAAGCCTGTTTACATATGGATTCACATATATTCCAAATTTCAACCAGAACGTAGCATTACTTCTTGAGATAGGGCACTCACAATGGAAAAAAAGAACGGGCGATTGCGCTACTCCCTTTCTAGCTATTGACACCAAAATAAAATCAGCTCTTATACCCACTAAGGGCTACTTACCGATAATTTTTTTTTCATTTCGTTCGTTATTTCTTGAGATACAGCAGTCACAATTGACGACAAAAAACGTTGGATAGCTAAACCCCCGTTTGAGTTATTGACACCAAAATTGAATCAGCACCTGTTCCTGTTAATGGCAACATATGGACCAAATTTTGTTTGATTCCGCCAGTTACTTCCTGAGGAATAGCAAGCACGTGTAACTCAAAGAACGTCCCATTGCTCCACCCCCTTGGAGGAATTCACGCCAAAAACCAATGGGCACAAGTTCACATAAGGGCACATATGTGTACCAAATTTCGTTCGATTTCATGCGGTAGTTTTTGCCGTAGAGCGGCCACAAAAAACTGGTCGAAATGGACTCAGCACACCTCAAAACGTTCGAATCCGTCAAAATTCGAAATTCGAAAATTTGCACGAATTCAATACTTTCTTCTATATATTAGATATAGAAGAAAGTAAAAATTGAGGGATAATTAAAGGAAAAATAAAAGCTATTTGTACAAAGCTGTATACCGCCACATTTTCTGTAAAATTTGCTCCAGGCGTACATGTACCCCATATTTCCCCTCAATACAAGTATAGTGCCCTATTTTCGTTGAAATTTTATAGATGAAACTAGAGGACCCGACAGACGTTGTTCTGTTCAAATTTTCTAAATCGGAAAGTTAAAAAACTTCAGTAAGCTATCAAGTGTTTGAACCGTTTTGTTGAAAAAAAATGAGTAAAAAAAAAATGTTTTAAGCTGCTTGGTGTCAGAATGCGTACATTTATTACAACTCGATTTTTCTAATGCCCACTGGACAGTTGTTTTATTAACTATTTTTACTTTCTTCTATATCTAATATATAGAAGAAAGTATTGGATTCGTGCAAATTTTCGAATTTCGAATTTTGACGGATTCGAACGTTTTGAGGTGTGCTGAGTCCATTTCGACCATTTTTGGAAAATGTCTGTCTGTCTGTGTGTGTGTATGTATGTGTGTGTGTGTGTGTGTGTGTGTGTGTGTGTGTGTGTGTGTATGTATGTGTGTCACGTCTGTGTGTGACCAGTTTTTTGTGGCCGCTCTACAACAAAAACTACCGCATGAAATCGAACGAAATTTAGTACACATATGTGCCCCTATGTGAACTTGTGCCCATTAGTTTTTGGCGCGAATTCCTCCAAGGGGGGTGGAGCAATGGGACGTTTTTCGAGTTACGCGTGCTTGCTATTCCTCAGGAAGTTACTGGCGGAATCAAACAAAATTTGGTCCATATGTTGGTATTAACAGGAACAGGTGCTGATTCAATTTTAGTGTCAATAACTCAAACGGGGGTTGAGCTGTAGAACGTTTTTTGTCGTCAATTGTGACTGCTGTATCTCAAGAAATAATGAACGGAATGAAAGAAAAATTTATCGGCAAGTAGCCCTTAGTGGGTATAAGAACTGATTTTATTTTTGTGTCAAAAGCTAAAAGGGGGGTAGCGCAATCACCCGTTCTTTTTTTCCATTTTGAGTGTCCTATCTCAAGAAGTAATGCTACGTTCTGGTTGAAATTTGGAATATATGTGAATCCATATGTAAACAGGCTTTGGTTCTATTTTGACGCCGATCGCTCCAAGAGGTGTTGATTTTTTTTTTGCGAATAAAAATATTTTTATTAATGCAACAATAAGAAAGATAAATCGTAATAGATTGTCGTCTGCGTATTTCTCGTGATTTTAATTGTATGGAAATGATAGGAAATATGATCTCAATGATTTAAAATTTTTAACTGTTGCCATCTTATGTTTGTTAACAAATAAAATATTTGTAATTAATTCAAGCAAGGCTTTTGAAATAACTTTCAATTTTCGCTCTTTGCTTTGCTTTTGCAATAATTCAGACATTGGGATGGTCGTCAAGTTTTTGCATGTGTAATTTTGTTTTTGTTGGGAATATTGCTTCCTCGTCAAGCATGGGGAGGGATCAGAAAAAAAAAAGAAAAATATAGAAGAAAGTTTCGTGATGGCCACAACATACTAGTTTCTTTCGTACTTGATGGTTTGTTCCTTCAGCCATACTCAAAGGATAATAAGCGTTCTCAGATGCTAAGTGTAATAAACTAACTACCCATCTAGAACCAACGGAAAATCCCGCTGCAACATCCCCCATATGAAAAAGAATAAAACAATCGAAAGGATGTCGTTTAAAAAAATTATAAAGGTAAAAACAGTTCTCTGAATAAGCGAAAATCCCTCCCCCCCCTCCCCCCGATGTAAACTAAACACATTCTTCAATCAAAGTGACGAAACACTCTTTAAAAACGAAAAACAATGCTTTGCAATTTGAAATATTTCGCCAAATAAACAAAAAATACAATAAATTACATTAACAGTAGTTTTAAAATGTAAACAAATGATCACTCAACTCTATTGTTTAAAGCCAAAGTCGCCAAGCCACCACGTTACTGTAATTCAGCGGATCAGTGAGCGAAGCTAACTACGACCGATTAGCGGTCAGATCTTTTGAACGAAAACTTTTAAAACTTCAAACATTGCCTAATTTGTTCTTTCCACCAAAGATAGAGATCTTCCACTGCACTCATCTTTTGGGTACAGAACTATCCTGTTGTAATTTATCTGGACGAAAATAAAATTTGTTTCGTCTTTAAATTCCATCATTTTTTCCTTTAAGGATTATCCAACTAATCACTTTATTATTAAAGTATTCTTGTCATTGGTGCCAAAACTCAGGTGGATCTGAGCCGAGAAACAAATGTTGCTGGGAACGGTACTTTCTGATCATTTAGTTAGGAAAACCTAAAGCACCGATCCGGTCACATGGTTCAACTACGACGACAGAACACACGTTTTGCGTGAATTTTACTTTACCAGTACTTTACATTAAAATATATCTAGGGACCTAAAATCGTTGCTTTTAAGAAATGAAGGCTCCACTCTCTCTCTCTCTCTACGTTTTGTCGATTCTCAATTGACATATCACAGTAGGAAATTTTATTACAAAAAGCAGAGCTGGCTTTCTTACTGTACTTTGGCAACGGGTTAAATATTTATTTCAATTCTCGCTCACCAAAAGATTAAAATAAATAGTAATCATTTGGGAGACATAGCCATCCAATAAAGTAAGACAAACAACGTTAGAAAAAGCACAAATTTGCCAATTACAGCAGACACGTGTTTCGGCGTTACAGAGAACGCCTTTTTCAATGCAAAACATAATGAGCTTATGGATGAAAAGACATCCGACAAAAGCCAAGAGCAGACAAGCATGCAGCTTAAAAGATAAAAACAGCGGATTAGCTAAACACCAATGACAAAGTTATAAACCAATCAGGAACCAATAGGAATGCAAGCAAAGGCCAAGAGCTTTCTCTTAGGTACGAAACCCAGAAAGAAAGAATTCAATTGGACAAAGATTATGCCGACGATTAAACAAAAAGAAAAGAAAATGTCAGTAACAGTGAACCGCAAGAAAGGAAAAGCTGAATGGAAAACCATGAAATAAAATAAACAGAAACGAAAAATATTCGAAAAAAGGAAAAATAAAGATAAATAGAAGAAAATGGGGTTGGGGGGATGTCAACAAGACAAAAAGGTAAAAATAAACAAAGGAAGATAGATAAAAATGAATGGGAAAGGGGGGGGGGAAGGACAGTATTAAAGATATGGGAGCCAAATGTTGGAAAAATATGGAACTGCACTAAGATCGTTAACAAAGTTAGAACTGTTCCTCAAAATATGAAAGGATTCCCAAAAGTCAAAATCTGATGAATTGGGGCATTTTTGGATAATCTGATAAGAGTTAAAATCAAAAGAGTGATTCGAATCCCAACAATATTGAGCAATACTAGACTTATTTAATTGTTGTTTTTTCACATAATTTTGATGCTCTTTCAAGCGAATTTTTAGAGCACGCCGAGTTTGTCCAATATAGGCAATATTACAACTACAATTAATTCTATAAATTCCACAACAATTAAGAGGGTGAATAGGATCTTTAAAAGAAGAGAATGAAAATTTATTAATAAGAGAGACGTTTCCAATTCCAGGTGGTGAAGTGGTTGCTTGGTGAGCAAAAAACTTCCCGCCAAACAAGATAAACAATTTAAAAGATCTATCCATATTTCTGAGGAGTTGAAGGTGGGAGGAGGTTCTAATGGAAGTAGCTGTGATGAAAAAGGAGAAGAGGGAGGATGATAGTTTGGCAGATACTTGGCGGGCAAACTAGATATCATAACTTTTTATTGCTGAGGGTTTTTGGATTTAGGATGCAGGTTTTCTTTTTTGTGCGGAAACGTTAAAGGTTTTCTTGGCGGAGAAAATTTTACAACAGGGTTGTTTTTGATGAGATTGATAGTTACAAGTACTTACGCACATTTTCATGAAGATGCGATGACCAATTCAAGAAGAGGACTTTCCTCATTTCTTCGTATTCATTTCTAATGCTGTTCCATTTGCGCTCTAATCTTTCTTCTTCTGAACCAGAATAGCTAGATGAACCAAAATACCAGGTGAAAAGATTCTAAGTAAAAAAATGCGGAAGAGACAAATGCAAGCACATAACTTTAATGATTTTTTTTTACAAATAATTTTACAATTTTAAGACTTAAATGGAAAAATTGTTTCTTTATTATAATTTTTTTTTTTTGTTGCTGTTACTGATATTTGCTGTTGCTGCTGTTGTTTGTTGTAGTTATTATTATTATTATTATTACTAGTATCATCTTATTATCTGTATATATTAAAACGAGCTGATGTGTGCATCACATGACTTCCTTTTACTCCAATTTAATGTCATTTTCTTATTATTGGCAGTTTTAATGTGATTCAATAGTTTACTCTCTAAATATCACCAACAATGGCCAAATTGAAACCAGATTTAAAAAAAATAATAATAATGATAATAGTTTTTTTTATCGCCAAATTTGTCGCCAAGTCGGCCACAAAACTTGGTGACCAAAAGACTGGCGATCTATAGCCAAGTTTCAGCCAAATTATAACACTACTTGAGTTTACATTGAAATTAACATTGATTTCCCCTCAAAAAGGGGCAAAAGACCCCCTTTGGAGCATCCGAATGCAACCAAAAAGGGAGGTGCACAACTAGACCCCACTAGGAGTCTACATACCAAATTTCAACTTTCTAGGGCATACCGTTCTTGAGTTATGCGACATACATACTCACATACGCACATACGCACATACATACATACGTACATGCAGACGTCACGAGAAAACTCGTTGTAATTAACTCGGAAATCGTCAAAATGGATATTTCGCGTGTCTATACGTTTTTGGCACTTATCCACGTGTTGTCGAGTCGAAAAAAAACTCAACATTCATTCGGGGGTGAGCAAAATGTAAATTAAGGTCGATTTTTGAGTGAAATTTTTTTTCGCGAATACAATACTTCCTTTTTTTGTAACAGGAAGTAAAAAAAAAAGTAACACCAAAGAGATTGTGAACCACAGCACCTACAGCCTTGAAATTTGGTGCAAAAATTATTTCGAGCCCTGGGGGTGGGCACCTAGGATTTTATTTTTTTAATTTCGAATTATTTTCTCATAGTTATTTTTTAAGCTAAAATTTCACATAAATCAACTAAGAATTGCAAATATAAGGGTTTCTAATTTTGCGAACATCCTAGGCTCAATTCAAGCCTGGAGCTAAAGAGTAAAACATCACTTGAGAATTTGAAAGCGAAAGCATTTCTTTAAAAATAAATTTTGTTATACGTATTTTTAACAATTTCTTTTTATATTCGAGTTGTAGTGGGATTTTAACATTTTTATACATTTAATGAGCTTTTTACTGAAACTCTATTATCTGCTGGAAGGGGAACGCGATTTTTATTTTGTTCTAATCGTAAGGTGCATTTCAATCTGATTACTTTTAACAAGCACATGAAATCCTCACAAACCAAATAAGATAGTGAAGCAATCTTCAGGGGCTGGTGAACGGGGGGCGTTGCCCCCTAGTTTATTATAATAAGGTAAGATGTTTCTTAGTGTGTGTGTGTGTGTGTGTGTGTGTGTGTGTAGCGCGCTTCCGCGATCTGCACCTCGGAGCCAAATCTTTGATAAATTCATTACAAAAAAAAATATTCAATGTTTTATGTGATTTTTTATCACTTTTAATCACCGAAATTCAAGTAATCCAATTCAGCCAGACCTAGTTGTGCTAGTGGGTTGTTGCAAATGGAAAAATTCAGGTTTACCACCATTTGCCGACATTTAAAATCCCCTCCCTCCTATATTTTATGTATAACTTTGCGTCGGTGAAACTGGGGGGCATCAAAATTCAAGTTTGCCTTCAAATTTTTAATAACAATGAAATTGTCTCCATGAAATGTATTCAAGTTTGAAATAAATGTGCATTGCTGTGAATTATGCAATGGATTTCTCCCCAGTTTCGCCGACACGGAATCCCCCCCCCCCTTGTTTTTAAGTTTCAATCCTGCCTTTTGCAAAATTAAAGGGGGGGAAGGAAATTTGAAATGAGTCGGCGAAACTGGGGATAAACAATGCAGTGTATGTGGCTGTGCAACAATGTTGAAACCGGCTAATAAATATTGAGATAGATAGATACAGAGTTATATCTTAATATATAAAAATCAATGTCCTGAGATAACATATATACATATATATATATCAACGCATAGCAGAAACCGCTGAAGCTTCAGACTTGAAATTTGGCAGACATGTCCGCATGATTACGAAAGTAACCACTAAGAAAGGATTTTTCGAAATTTCAATTAGTTCGGGAGAAATTAATTAAAACCCCTTAATTTCTGCGAAATTAAAACCTGTCATTGAAATTCAATTCCCTTATTTTCGAAGGCTTTCCTCCATTCAAATCATTATTCAATACTTCATCTCAACTTTTGGTCGTAGCGAACTATAAATTTGATATTGTTTTTGTTTCTCACGTGATTCTTCGAGGCTTTTCTCAAGTCAAATAATAATGTTTCTGTCTTTTGCTTTCGTTTTTTCAAAACTAGAAACAAAGTTTTTAAGAACATCATCACAGGCGGACTATCCTTTTGAATTTAGAAGAGTTTCCTGTTAAAGTTTGCTTTGCAATAACCATTAATAAGTCACAAGGACAGACATTAAAAGTAGCAGGGATCGATTTAAGGGAAGACTTTTTTTCACACGGCCAATGTTATGTAGCTTGCTCCAAAGTCAGTTCATCAAGCAGCTTAATAATTTTAGCACCGGAAAAAAAAACTAAAAATGTTGTATACAAAGAAGTTCTTGCTTAAACATAGGTATAACAATAAAATGTGGATGGCCTGTGTTTGCAAAGATAATCAATACTTTAAAAGGATCGTTAGTAACAGTTAAAGATCGGTTAAGGATAAGGGCATATATATAAGGAGTCCAGAGTCCCCGGGATCCTCCGCAAATTAGAAAAAGTTATAGGTAATAAGTAATTATTATAGGGGATTTTCGAAACTAGGTGCACCAAGCACTGTTAACCTCTTCTCATTCCATTACCCGAGCAATGCCGGGTACGGAAATGCTAGTAGAGTATAGACAGAAAAAATGATTGATAAATATAGAGAGATATAGATATACAGTGAAATCCCGTTTCAGCGAAATTCAAGGGACCGCAAATTTTGTTCGTTATAACGAGAATTTCCTTTTAATGAAACGAAACCAACGTCGTCTAAAATTTTTATGAAAAGTAATTTGAAAAACTTCTTCATCCTGCTGTTGTGGGATAAGGTGAAGTAGCATATTTCGTCCCCGTCCCCAATTTCGTCCCCCTACACTAAATTTCGCCACCAGTGGATTTTTTTTTTTTTTTTTTTCCCCTGGATGCGGTCAAGAATGTTATTTATTTGTGGAAGCTTCATGAGCCTAGTTCTCTGAGTTGCCGTTTAGGAGCAATTATTCTAATTTTTGAACACTTAGTTTCCACAATACTATTTGTAAATGCTGTTTTTGATTTATTAGAATGTGTTTATTTAGTTGTATTTAACGTATTTATTTAGGATAAGCTGTAAGCTGAATAATATGAGCGTTTTGTTAAGTTTGGTTCATTTCACGTAGAACAGGAAGCTGTCATATTGGCAAACACGATGTTCCCATTTTCGACCCCCTACCAAGAGATTCAGAGTATCCAATGTGCCAAAAACGTTTTTATGAAGGCAAACATGGAGAGGTACAATGGCCTTATTGCTCCTCGTGGCACACACAAAATGTGCTCCAGGGTGAAGAACGAAAAAATATGTAAATAATAACAATAATGATAAATCGTTGGGAACGCTTTATGGAGGTTTGAAAAATCAATCTTAGATTTGTTAATTAAATATTCGCAATTTCTGGGGTTTTTTTTTTTTTTTTTTTTTTTTTTTTTTTTTTTTGAGCAATCACGATTGCTTATTGTTCTCACTTGACTGTTTTGATGTGCTATCATTTTACTTTCCCGCCAGCACCCTCCGCAGCATCACCGTCGACCGGGTCCTCACGATGCTGCACCTCTAGCGAAAACCGTCTCCAGGATTCGTCAATATCCTACCCTTACACGCATACATACACGCACCTACACACATATATACATATATACACCTACACACACATACATACACCTACACACATACACAAACACATACACACACAAGCACGCACACACATACACACAACTACCCACACACTCATGCCTGCACACAGACACAAACACACATGTCTACACACATACACATACCCCTACACACAAACACACATACCCCCCACACACAAACACACACGCCAACATATACACACACACTCGTGATTGCGAAAAACATAATTTGAATTCAAGATGACGAAATTATTCGATACGAAATAATATATGTTATCTTGAATTCAAAAACATAATTTGAATTCAAGATGACGAAATTCAAATTATTTTTTTTTTAAACAATTGATAATGTGTATTTAATATTGTTACCAGATGTTTAAAATCCATTCATATTAGCTTGCGCTCGACGAGCTCAACCGGTTGCTACCGGTTAACCGATCACGTGACAGCTAATGATCACGTGTTTCAATCAACCAATCAACAACTTAAAATGGTAACCGGTGAGGTAACCGAAAGATGATAGAACGCTGGAGTTTAAGCTTAAATAATGTGTGTAGGCTCAGTTGGTGGTGGTATATAAAATTTTTTGGATTAATTAATCATAACATATGTTACTCAGAGGCCAAAAAGCTTAGGGGGGACGAAATATGACGCCTTTTACCTCACCTGTGGTTGCATTATTCGCTGAACAATAATGGAGAAAGAAATAAACATTATAATTCATTTACCTAATCAAAGGTGACTCTATCACCTCTTTCTTCAACTTCACATCTTTTTCTTCTAACTGAAATGGTTTTTTCAAATGTAATAAAACCGAGAATGAATAAAATACAGTCACTTTAAAATGCCTATATACGTACATGTGTTTGCGTATACTTCTGCCATTTTCGGAAATATTTCTGTGCTTGTTCATTAATTTCTTCCTCTCTGTCGAAACCATGCTTTTCAACCCTTTTTGTTTCTTCATCCTCGTCTCGCGTTTCGATTTCGTCAGTTGCTGGTAATTTGATTTCTTCTTCCATTGACCCCTTTCCCACTCCGTTCATCTCACAGATACGGTCTTTATTTCTAAACAAGATACATAAGTTGAGGTATTTAAAATATTTGTGGGAAAAAAATTGAATTAATCTTACAGAGAGTTAATATTTTATGTTTTAAGTTGATGAAGCACCTAGAAGCAAAGGAGTGCAAGTGCCTACTGTTTGACCACGGATTGTATGTAATTCGGCAATCTGCCAAGTAAAGACGATTCCATCTTAATGAATCTAGCAGGGGAGAAGGGAAAATAACGATGGGATTTTGATGCACGAGCTTTTTATAATGTCACTTGCGCCTTATTCATTTATTGCATTCTCAAAAATAAAATAAAGGGAAACAAAAATAGTTACCATGGATACAACAAAAAGAAAATACAATATTTTCATTTCGTTCAGGAACGTAAAAGCAAAATGGTAAGCTCAAAACTTTGTTTTAATTAATGTTTGCCGTGAGAATATAGATCGAATATAGTTCAGATATGAAAAAATCTTGCTGTGAGCAAATTTTCTTCATTTTTACAAAACTAAGGCTAAATAATAGAGAGGTAAAAGTGCACATCTAAAAGAAACCAATTAACATCCCTATAAACTAATAGATACGTCCATTTCCGCCTATAAACCGGATATTAGCCTTTCCATGTCAGACAGTAAATTAAGAGTTTGGAGATAACTAGCACAAACTGTAAAAGAAACTCTCATCCATTTTGAGGAAACAGGTGGGGCAAGTAGCCCGGGCAGGTATTGATATGTACAGCATAATTTAGATAAAGTTTTCAATGAAAGTCTACCTAGAGTTTCAGCTTTGAACGCGTTTTACTCAAAACTTAAAAAAGTCCACTCTCACACCTCTTCTTATCATTGCGTTATATGTATAACCAGCTGTACCCACATGGCGATGCCCGTGCTAAGAATTTAAAGAACTTCCCTCGAATAAAATTAAAAAAAAGTTGCTTTGATATTTTAATATATTTCTCCTAGGGAATAAAAAGCTTTAAATTACATTAACAGTTGATTTAAAATGTCAAATAATCCATCAACGTCATTGTTTATCGCACATCTCACCAAGTGACCAAGCTACCGAAACCCAGCCGATTAGCGAGCGAAGTGAACTCCAATCAATTATCGAACCAATCTTTTCATCTAAAACCTTTAAACAAAAATTCCGCTCTCTCCCCTTTCCTTCGAAGAAAAAGAACGCAATTAAAAAACACATTATCTCTGGAACAAAGGGAAAAATCCTGTCCTCCATAGAAAAAAAAATTAACTCAAATATGCAATGCAATTTACATAAAACTAGCTGCGTCGCCCGGCTTTGCACGGTCTACCTAGAAAATAAAAGTTATGTCAAGTCACGCGTGTTCAACAATCACGCTTGAACAAAAAAAAAAAAAAACAGTAAAATTTTGCGGCACATTTCGGGAAAATAACCAAAAAGGAAACATTTCAAATCTTCCGATTACAGGAAAAGCCTCAAAACAAAAAACAGAATTGTATTTCTTCATATTCGAGAAAAAAAAGGACAACAGATCCTTCTTCTCGATGGTTTATTTAGTTCACGCTACAACTAGTAATATAAAAAAAAATTTAATAAAAAAAAAATAGAACCGACTTCGAAATTGCTCTAAAAAGTGAAAAATAATTTTATTCTTCAAACACCATCGATAATACTTTTAAACATAATTTTTGAAGTTGGCGCAAAAACAAAACGTAAAATCCAGTGTAACCATGCTTCGTTCATATTTTTTTCAGAAAGTCATCCAAAGACAGGAACGAAACATTTATATCGTTACCCAAATATGCTTTCATCAATGCATAATGTATGTGGTAGTGAAGAAACTGGCCCTGGTTAAATTTATAGTTGTAGTTGAGTCATGGCTGTGAATGATTTTATCTATCGTTTTTGCGCCAACTTCAAAAAGTTTGTTTAAAAGTATTATCGATGGTGTTTGAAGAATAAAATTATTTTCCACTTTTTAGAGCAATTTCGAAGTCGGTTCTATTTTTTTATTAATTTTTTTTTTTATTTCATTCTTTTTAGTGTAAATGTATTTCAGATATAGTATAGTAAGAAGTTACCATCACGAAACTTCACCATATTTTTACCATAAAAGTGCAACATACTTTAAAAAAAAAAAAAAAAAAAAAAAAAAAACTATAAACACGCTCTAAACTTTAAGCGATTGGCTCTAAAAAACTATCTTTGTTCATCTCTGGAATTCATTTGTGTGTTAATTTAACTATAACCATTTAAATATTACGTTTTCCCTCACTTATTTACATTTCACGGCATAAAAGTTGCTTGTGATGTAATCCTGTATCTTCTTACTTAGCCCAGATCATCAGTTATTGGCATAGATGATAACGATAAAAATACTACTAGTATATAGTTGAATCAAACCTAACCTGGTAGCATTGTGAAGTCTAAACATATATCCTAATCACTGCATTATCTCGCTTCCAGCTTAAATTTACCCCCACTATAGAGCAATGAAACTGAAAAAACTTGATGCTTGCTTCAGAGAAGCCTTCATTCAAAATTATCACTGCAATTACTATTAATGTTATTGTTGTATGACACCAAACTTTTGTAACAATAGGTTTTATATTTATTCATTTGATAGGGATATTGCATGAAATTTACGGTAGAATTACGGTAACCGGGTCGCGGCGATAAATGTTTCATTCCGGCAACCCGCTACCTCAATTGGCGACAGAGCAATATTAACAACCCTACAACAAAGCTGATTCGTTATTCGTTTGGCCAATCGGCGGTACACAAAATTTTAATTGATTTGTCTTATAAATCTTTTTTTTTTCTTTTTTTAATTCGGAACTCCAGCGCTCGAATACGCTACCTTGCGGTGATTTACAAAACTGCAAATGAAACTAAAGCATTGCCACGTTGCGTTCCACGTGTGTCTGTTGACGTAAACACAGGCAGTTTGTTCTGAGTATTTATTAACGCAATCGATGTGTCTTAGTTTGCTTTCAGCTACAGAAATTAATTCGTCCCTTAGTAGTATTCTCGAGCTTCTCAAAATAATGTTAGTTTTCCTTATTTCTTTCAAAAAAGTATTAAATGGTGGAAGCATAAACAAGAAAACTCTGGATTAACAAAATTGGATAACGTTATACCAGGTAAATTTTTTTATTGTTTTCTATGAATTTGTAAGAATATGAGTTTTTTTTAAATCTTAAATTAATTTAACTAATCATATTTTACAGCAGCATTTAGTTGGAATGGACAGTATGCAAAATATTTTCTTGAATTTATTATCGTAGAACAAAATGAAAAATGTTTAACCGAGAAAGAATTTACTTTATTCCTTTTATTCTCAGCTGAAAGGTTTCGCCAAAGTTGTTTAGGGTTATAATTTTGGTATTGTGCGAGCAAAGTAGCCTTGGCGAGATTTCGCGTTTTTAGTTAAACCATTTTTAATTTTTATCATGAGTGGAATAAAATGATAGTAAGATTATAGAATTCGATAAGTAAAAAGAAATAATGGTCAATCAACTGAAAAGAAAACTACCACCATATATAAACTGTGAGTACACATTTTATTTATTTTGTTCTGAGTGAATTTGAATAAATATCAGTTTTTCAATTCGATGAAAAAAAAAACGAACTTAACAACATTGACTGGACACTTTTCCTTAACCTAATTCCACATAAATGATTTAAATAACCTTTGTTACTACAGTATCCTACTGAAATAGACAGTATGCAAATAAATTTTCTTGAAAATATTTATCGCAGAACAGATTGAAAAATCCAGAAAGAACGTTAAAAATTTGAACAATAAAAAATAAAAGTTCGCCAAAAATCTGTTTATAGGGTTATGATTTTAAAATTGTGTGAAAGAATAATGTATCTTGACAAGATTTCGCATATCAGTTAAATCATTTCCATAACGAATGAATTAAATGCATGATCCAAT
The DNA here is from genome assembly GCF_026930045.1 of Uloborus diversus. Lineage (NCBI taxonomy): Eukaryota > Metazoa > Arthropoda > Arachnida > Araneae > Uloboridae > Uloborus > Uloborus diversus. Next base: position 156,397,357 of record NC_072739.1, read on the forward strand.
CATATAGTCATAGAAATAAATTATCTAGTGTTAAACGTTACTCTTGACAGTCTGCCACGTATGTGCACTATGTGACAAAAATGTCAACAAATGCCGGAAATGTCACGAAACTGAACTTAATATGTACTAATGTATAGAGAAAACGGTACAAAATGAAAATGCCGTTCGAAGCGAACCAAAAATTTATGAATTCCGAATTCAACATCGTGAAAATGGCTGCTTCAGAACAACTTACTGTGTGTTCTGCATTAATTGTTTACTTTTGTAATACTTTTTGGTTTCTAATCTCTTTCTATGTGGGTCAGAATAACCAAAAGACTTTAAAAAATCTTTTCAAATGAATAAAGCGAAAAAATCATACATACGAACAAAAATCACAACACTTTTAGCATTTTCTTCGTTACCACATGCGTTTGTTTTAGTTTTTAAGTCGGCCATTAGACAGTGACTGCAGTGTCCCCTATAGTTCGTTGGAGTTGCGAATTCTATAGAATTATATTTTTAAATTTCTGAAAGTTGATTTTTTTGTGAAAATTGGCAACGTAAACTGTATCTTTTCAATTTTTAGATCGTCGAAACATTTTATAAAATTTTACATCGTGGAATGTTTTTCACTTTTAACTATTTTAAGTTGTTGATTTAAAAATTAGTCATTCATATTCGCAACTCCAACGGACTATAGGGGGCACTGCAGTCACTGTCTAATGGCCGACTTAAAAACTAAAACAAACGCATGTGGTAACGAAGAAAATGCTAAAAGTGTTGTGATTTTTGTTCGTATGTACGATATTTTTCGCTTTAGTCTTTTTAAATTAATTTTCAAAGTCTTGTGGATATTCTGGCCCACGTAGAAAGAAATGAGAATTCAAGAAGCATTACTTAACGTCAGAGATTAATGCAAACTACGTAGTTCGTAGTTCTAAGCAGCTATTTCCATGATGTTGAATTCGATATTTATCAATTCTCGATAAAACTAAATAATAATTGTGGCCTGACAAGAACAACAATTAATGCTAGAAAATTCAATATAACATTACAAATTATTATCGAAAGAAGATGATACTTCTTTGCCTTGCTTGGCTAGCGCTTATTGTTTTTCATTTGTTGCTGAGTTATTTCTCTCGAATTCCCGAATCGGTTAATTTAAAATTCTTCTGTTTCGATGTTTCTAATTTCTGAGTTACGATTTAATTATGTCAAGTTATGCAAATCATCTACAGAATTCTTACGGATGTATGGTGGTAGTTTTCTTTTCAGTTGATTGACCATTATTTCTTTTTACTTATCGAATTCTGTAATCTTACTACCATTTTATTCCACTCATGATAAAAATTAAAAATGGTTTAACTAAAAACGCGAAATCTCGCCAAGGCTACTTTGCTCGCACAATACTAAAACTATAACCCTAAACAAATTTGGCGAAACCTTTCAGCTGAGAATAAAAGGAATAAACTAAATTCTTTCTCGGTGAAACATTTTTCATTTTGTTCTACGATAATATATTCAAGAAAATATTTTGCATACCGTCTATTCCAACTAAATGCTGCTGTAAAAGATGGTTAGTTAAATTAATTTAAGATTAAAAAAACTCATATTCTTACAAATTCATACAAAACAATAAAATTTTTTACCTTGTATAACGTTATCCAAGTTTGTTAATCCAGTTTTCGCTTTCACCATTTTCAATCAACTCATATTTTAGAAGGAAATAAGGAAAACTAACATTATTTTGAGAAGCTCGAGAATACTACTAAGGGACGAATTAATTTCTGTAGCTGAAAGCAAACTAAGACTCATCGATTGCGTTAATAAATGCTCAGAACAAACTGCCTGTGTTTATGTCAACAGACACACGTGGAACGCAACGTGGCAATGTTTTAGTTTCATCGGCAGTTTTGTAAATCACCGCAAGGTAGCGTATTCGAGCGCTGGAGTTCCGAATATTTTGGAACCTTTTTATTTAGATTTTGCTCGCCGTAAGTACTTTCCTTCATGTTTTATTGTTCCATATTTAATTTAAAATTTATTAACTATTGTAATTATTCAGTAAGGTAAAATTAAAATTTGCAGTTATAATAACGTTCTCTGACTGGATCTTTTCGTGTAGTTTAATTTATATAATAGATTTTTTTCGTTTTACTGTTACACTTTAACTGTACTTAATAGCGTTTTATGTTTACGTAACGATTTATTTCATATCTTAATGTCGCTTTCGATTCAACTTTTAATGTTGTTAAATTTCGTTAGAATTTATTTTACATTTTTTTTGTTCCTTATATGTAATTTGTTTCAATGTGTTTTGGTAGAGTAATTTAAATTTTAATGGAGTTGTTGAATCATTTAATTAGAATGTTATTTTACATTTTAACAGAGTTTTAACGTCATTTTGTAGATTTTTTAATTTATTCAGCAATTTTTTTGAATTTTAACACAATGTTAATGTTACGTTATGTTTCGTTTCCTTTTTGGTCATTTCACTCTTTGCTAGTTATGTATTTTGTTCGAATAAAATGTGCACGCTAGACAAAAACAGCTTAAGTTTTTTTTTTTTTTTTTTGCATTAAATGTTTCTGAAAACTATCAATTATCTGTTCCAAATATCCACTCCCCCACCCTTTTTTTTCTCTTTCAAGTATTTAATTGTTTTCTCTCTAAAGAAAATGCCAGGTACACTCTATGATTTCCTAAATTAAGTTTATTAATATGTTTATTTGTATATTTTGTTACATTATCATTTAAAAGAGGAAAAAGAATTTTAATTTTTTTTTCTTTGTGGTTATGATCAGAAAAAGAAAGTTAACAGACTCTTTGTTACCAAGGTGATAGTTTGAATCATCCATAGCTCCGCCCATTTTCTTTGGGCCTATTCTTATTGATGGATTTCCTTTGTTTACATTGAAGTACTTTGTTTACATTGAATCGTAGGTGCCGACTTTGGCTGTTTTTGAAAAAAATGCCGACGCGACCCGGTTACTGTAATTCTACCAAATTTACTATTTTTTGCCCATAACTTTTTTTCTGAAGAACAAATATGGTCAAACAAAGTAATGGAACCTAAGTTGAGCCATTCCCTATCCATTAAAAAAAGAATCATCAAAATCGGTTCACTAGGTGAGACGCTATGAGTGGACAAACAAAAAAAAAAAACCTTTTTGCTGCTCACAAACCAAGGAATGTGACTGGTGGTATCATAACAACCTGGGTGGCCCTGATCATAACAACGGCGGACGTTGATCGTAGCAGACGACGTCTTCGAGAAAATATGTTTGCCAAGCGCTATAAGTTTAATTTCTTATTCAAAACATCCAGTGCTAGACAGATGGCTCATTTTTGCTGTGCATTTCCTTGCAAAAGAAAAATGTGTAAAAAGGATTAGCTGTAACATATCATAAGTATGCAGTATTATTAATATTACATTTTACTTAATTTCTTGTAATTTTTTATTTTTCGAGCCGTGTTTCGCTATGAAGTTTATAACTATTTAATTCTGTTAAATATTTCTATTCCTAATATTTCTATGAGATATTAAGTTACTTCAGAGAAACACACAGGAATACATTTCATACACTATTTTGCTAGCTACCGGAAGTATTTTTATCATCAGAGAAGTGAAATGCATTTTAAAAAGGTTTTGAAGTGTTAGGAAGTTTGACTTTATGTTGGCGACATTTTTTTTTTTTCGCCAATTTAAAAGATCCCTTTTTTCCTCCTTTTTATACTGAAAACAACCTTGGTTTTTAATTTTCACTTTTATGCACACGTACTATCTTTAAATTTTTCGTATTTCTATGTTGAAACTGCAAAATTTCCGAGATTGTCAAATTTGGTCCCTATTAATTTGTGATGACATTCGTTTAATAATGCTTTGACGTAATTTAGAAAATTTGAAATACCAAACTCGTTTTGAGAATACAACTTATTTCTATCATATTTATTTGAGTAAGTAAAAGGGGAAAATAATTTAGTGTTTAGTTTACTACAGTGGAGGATTTCTAAATTAGCTATTATCTAGTGTAGCTTACGGCGGACAACTTTCGTAGGCAGCAAATTTTTGAAATCGGATATTTCTTCAGCATTCATTAGAAACCTAGTATCGCCTAATTTCTTCCAATTTTGCAAGAAATGCAGTATAGGCAGTACTTGTTTCAGCATAATATAGATGACAATTTGTTTCAACTTGTTTGCGGCGAATACATTTAGTCAACATGGGTCGTGGTAGCCCGATCGGTAGAGTGTCGGATTCGGGGCCGGAGGGTCCTGAGTTCGAACCTCGATGGTCGAAGATCCACCGTCGTCATTAAAGGGGACTGGGCGACGTTAAATATGCTCGTGGTCTCAATGTCCTCCAAGTGAAACGATACCTCTGGGGGTGCTAGCACCAGGTAGCTATTAGCTCCTGGTCTAGTTCTAAATTCTCATTAACTGTTCGATCCGGTGATGATGCTGCCATCTATCGGTATAAAAAACAATGGAGGCAAGGCACTTAGTATGCAGTCCTCGACATAAATGCAATTGTAGTCAGTTGTGACTCGGAATCGAATTTAGTCAACACATAAATTACACTTAAAATGATCAGTTCCAAATGAAATAAAAGCTACTGAAAACTGTTATCTAAAACTAATTACTAATGTCAAAATAATTCATAACTAAAAGAAAAACAGTTCAATCTCTGCACCAGAGAAAGAAAAAAAACTAATGAAAATCGATTCCGTCTTAAAATAAATGTCGAGTGCCAAACTATAGATAATGTCGATGCCGCCATCTAGCAACCATGCTGCCAAAGTTTTTGCCAACCCACACCAGTCACATGATATATATGTGAACCAATTTTCTTCATCAGTAAAAATGGGAAAGCTCGGTCTACTCTTATTATTAGTCTATGACTAAAAGCATTGTTACGAAAAGTTGAGATAAAGCACTGAATAAAAATCTGAATGGAGGAAAGCGTTCGTAAAATAGGGATTTTATCTCGAAATCTAAGTATCTTAATTAATATAGTTTTTAAATGATATCTCCACTAATTATTATCGGAGGATTATGTTAAATAGCTAAACATAAAGACGGGAAAATTACGAATCCATCGATACCTGGTTCGATGGTCTGTTTACTCGCATTCGGGAGCAGTAACTCGGACATAGATAGATAGATACTACATAGATAGGTACATACGCTCAGTTTTTAATTAAGTAAGATGATCATTCCGCTCCACCGAGGAAAAAAAATGTTTTAAATTAAAATCCGCATTGCAAATACAAAAAGAAAATCCTACTCCCCCGTAGAAAAAAAATAATTTAACTCAAACACGCAACGCAATTTATATAAAACCGGAAGCGATGAAAGTATTTATTTTGATATAAAGATCGCGCACGCCAGAATAGTTCGCAGATGGTAGAATTTTTTCCTACTTACTTGACACTTATCGTTATATATTTTAAACAATTCACACAATATCTTTATGGATTATAGCCTATGTGTTATTCTGATCAAAAAGCTACGTTATTGTAAAGTTTCCTTAAAATTAATTTAGTAGTAGTTTTTTTTTTTTTTTTTTTTGAGCAATCATGATTGCTAATTATTTTTACTTGACCGTCTTTGACGTTCCGGTTCCTTTTTCAGATAGGACCGGGGCCTCTGCAGCGGCACCGCCCATCGGCCTTCTGTGGTCCTGACCACTGTCCCCCAGAGCCGTGTCCAAGGGGAGGGTTTTAGGAGTTAAACCCCTCCCATTGAAAAAAAAATCAATGAATCATTAAACGATTTTCCAAAACGTATTTTAAGTTTTAATTAATTTTAGAGTTAAACTTTGATACAGTATTCACCCTCTTTTATATTTCCCAACTTTAACAATTAATATTTTCCTCAATTGTAGGATTCCCAAGCACCTTCGCATCTAAGTGCTTGAAAAAATGGAATGGTTGGAGAATCCGGGAATGCTGTAAGAATGCAGGAGAAAATTATTTAAAAGAATATTAGATAAAGACGTAGCCCCCTCTCCCCCCCCCCAAAAAAAAAAAAACTTAGGGGCAGGGAAAATGGTTACTTTGCTTAATGTTTTTTTATGGTACGCCTTTAGTGTTGGATGAATTAGTCGTTTCACACAGTAGAAAAATGTTTCTATGCGAAACAGCATTTTTTTTAAATAAAATTTTTATTTTCATTCAATTCCTGTTCAATGTTATTTGATGGAAAAACAAAAGAAAAAAAAAGAAGGAACATGAGGTGGCATAAAAGAAATATGTGTGCTTTTACAAAATGTTCAGCTGTACAAATAAGATTTCATAAAAAAGAAGAAAAAACGCAAAACGTAAAAAAAAAAGAAAAAAAAAGCCTAGTTATCGAACTAAAATGAACTATTCAACACGCGTAGTTAGTTTTCCTTTGACAAAGTAAGTTACAAAGAGAAAAGGTTTCAACCCCTCCCTTTATGAAATCCTGGACACGGGCCTGCTGTCCCCCGGAATCCGATGGCGTGCATGTCCTACACACACGCGCGCGCCTTCACACATACACACTGACACACACACACACACACACACACACACACACACACACACACACACACGCCTTTGCACACATACACTCACGCCTTTGTGCATACACGCAGGTCAACGCACACACACAAGCCTAGCCTACACATGCACGCACGCCTACACACGCCTGCACGCACACACACAACTATACACACGTAACCGCCCAGGAGAAGGGGCAGACTTAAGGGGACAGAAGCCATTTCTAAAAACAATAACTCCAATGATTAGGGTCCTACCGAAACTCGTGATTGCGAAAACCATAATTTGAATTCAAAATTTCAAAATTTAAATTAGTTTTTTTTTTTTTTTTTTTTGTGAAAGAGTTACAAACGTCCATGCATACAAATTTTCGCGCATATAATAGTAGAAAGATAGGCGGAGACTGTGAAATAAAAGTAGAGTAGGCATTGAAAAAAAAAATCTTACTCTATCTTTTCTTTGTGCCCACACTCAAGTTTTGCTTCAGAACACGGTTCACTGTCATCAGATGAAGATTCCAATTTACTTGAATCTTTGCAGAATCCATAGTCTCTCTTATACGTGTCTGAGCACATCTATAAAACGTTTTCACTTTTAAACATAAAATGGCTTATACTATACGTCCAAAGCAGTTTGATTTACAACCGATATGTCTTTAACATGTTTCAAAAGAATTTGTTGATAATGGGGTCGTTTCGAAAATTTTAAAAGTATTTTTTTCTGAAAGAGCATGCTTAAAAACATAGAATCTGACCATTTTTTAAATAATTTCTTTAAGTTTAATATTTTTAAAAAATTACAGTAAAACCTGTAAAGTTGACTACCCTTGTAAGTTGATTACCTGTCTATGTTGACCAACAAAATGCACCACATTTGGCTGAGAATCATATAACAAACCCTTTGTAAGTTGACCACTTAAGTACTGCACCGCAAGTGGTCAACTTACACAGGTTTCGCTGTGCTTAAATCGGTGCGCTTTCATTATTTGCAATTCTTGTCGATGACATCACAAATGATGAAATGCCATTCAACGTTGCCATTCACAGAGCAAAATATTTAATTCGCATCTTTACTCACGTGTACTGGCAACGATATGTTTGATATCAAGCATAGAGGGCAATTTTAATTCGCTTCTTTATCATAACGTGGAAACGCGGTACAAAATGCGTTTAAAGAGCATCATTTGTGACGTCATCAAGACCACGCCTTGCTTGCAAAATCGGACATTTAAAAAAATTAGTTAAAAAATAACTGTTGGGAAAATGACAGAATTTTCTGGGTCCATGTTATTATCTTTGCTTATTCTATCAATTTCAGTGACTAAAAGTACTACTTTTGGCTGAAGGAAACAACCCCATTACAAATAACAAGCAGGACATGGTAATAGAGACAACCTGTAATTCACCTCGTGTTAAGTTCTAGTGGTTAACCAGGCTCATAAATTCCATTAGAGGCTTGCAGGGCGCTTCTATTTCATCATTGGGCGAAAGCAGTTTTGTTCGATAGAGAAGAGCTTTTTTTTATTATTATTTGTATTTACGTAATTTCGGGATTAAGCATAGAGTAAAGAAATTTAAATAGAGAGTAATGTCTGTCTGTGATAAAAAGGAGCGTAAGGAGATGTAAAGGAGATGTATTTGAAGTCTTAATTATGGGATAATTCGCTGTGGAAATGGGCAGGGTTATGATAAAGTGGTCCCTTTGCGAGAATGATTTTCACCAATATCGCGAAGGGACCGAATGGAGTAGCTGGTGAAGTGGTTTTCATTTTAAAATCACGCTTCATGGGGATATTTCAATAATTGGGAATCTGGCGCGGTCGTCTTATTTTTAGCGTAAATAATTTTATTTTGGTAATCCTGCTGATCTATAGTAACCCTATGTGAATAGATGTTTCCGATCTCTTTGTTTTGATTTTCAAAGAAAAATACCTCTCGCGCAGGCGCTGGAGCCAAAAATAGACGCCAATGAAGAAAGATCGCCAGATTCCCAATTATCGAAATATGCCCATGCAATGTTTTGAATCGAAATGTATCCCAAGATCTTTAATGAGAAGCTAAGGATCTTGGGATACATCGGTGAAACTTCCGGCTTCAATTTCTTTGTAAAACATGGCCTCTTTCGTACTCAATGGATTAAGTGCCGCGGCGCATTAATTTGATTAAACGGCATACTAATTTCTTAAACGGGGGTATTTTTGATGTTTTTTTTTTTTTTTTTCGAAAATCCAAACTATTTGGAAATCCAAACCTATGATCTCAATTAGTTTGGCTTTTTGACATTCTATTGTATATTGTGAAAACTGAAAACTTGTTTCAGAACCAAAAAATTGCTACCCTCTGCTTTTGAAAAAAAAAAAATTACTGAAGAAAATATTTGTTTAGAAACGAATGTTCTCTACGCGGTTCTCCCAATAAAAAAAAATTAAATTTTTTAATCTTAAAAAAGTTTCATCTAAAATAAAATAACTATATAAACAATTTGGGTTCGTTCCTTCATTTATTTCATTGGTTTGACCAGAAAAAAAAAATGCTTACAGAGTTTTCCACAATAGCTTTAACTTTTCCCTCGATTTCTGATTTTCTCGGGAACATATATTTTTCTTCTTTCAAAATTGGAAACACCCAACTAGATATATCAGTAGAAGTTATTTTATTCATTTTCATACATTTATAAATCTTGAGCAAAATTGTGTCTTGAAGATCGTAAAATTGGTTTCACTTTCGATTTGAAAAAGTGAAAAACCTTAACTACGTTGCCAAACGAAAGGAAATGTGGTGCTGCCATCTGTTATCTTAAATGTAAAGCAACAATTGATGGACCGAAAAGCAAATCACTTGCATAGCTCTAGTACTATTGCTGTTATTTGTCGATTGACGAATGTATCACGATTTTACAAAGCCTCTCATGGATCAAAAATGTTCTAAAATGAACTAGTTTCAATTTAAATATTCCCGGAGTATTTTAGTTGCAAAGGTTCTCACGCTTCCCCCTCCCCAAAAAGGGATGACGCACTCCCTTCAAATTTTACGGAGTACCCCCAAGAACTAATGAGATCAAAACCTTCTCAAGTACCCCCCCCCCCCTTTTCCAAATCATGATTTCATAATTAATATGGGGGGTGCCCTTGCCATAGTAATGAAATCTATATGATCTGAAGTATAAAAAGTGTCCCATAACAATATAAAAAAAAAGAAAAATTAATTTGAATTTTGACATCTTGAATTCAAATTATGTTTTTCGCAATCACGAGTGTGTGTATGTAGGCATGTGTGTCTGTGTGTGGGGGGGTGTTTGTGTTTGGGGGGGGGGGGTGTTTGTGTGTACGGGGTATGTGTGTTTATGTCTGTGCGCTGACATAAGTGTGGGGGGGGGTATGTGTATGGGTGTGTGGGGGGTATGTGTATGTATGTGTAGGCAAATGTGTTTGTGCCTGTGTGCAGGTAGAAATGTGTGGGTAGTTGTGTGTATGTGTGTGTATGTCAAAAAAACAGTAAAACAGTATAGTTTGAGAAAAAAAGATCAGGAAAGCGAAAATAAATATCAAAAAATTAGGTCGGGTTATTTTTCCTCCGTCCTTTTTGAACAATCACGAATTGTTTATTACTTTAAATTCAAGGTCGCGCATATAGGGGGTAAGTGGGGGCTTAAGCCCTCCTCTTAGAAATGAGAACTTCCTAGCTTTTAGTGCTTTTTTCTTTGAAAATATGTATAAAAATTTCTTTTCCAGCCATTAATGAATAATTTATTAAAAATGTCAAATTTTAACATCTCTAATCTGTACTGAAAACGGTTTCCATGGGGAAAATATTCTACTAAACCATGGGGGAAATTTTTGAGCCCTCCTCCACCCCCATCCCCTTAAAATTTTGCATATGGACCCCTTTGCTTCAATTGACCGCAGTTGATGCTCCTCTGAATTTTCAGATTACCATGACGACGGAAATTAATCTAGCTCCTAGCTCGTCGACGCAAATAAGTCCTCGCTCGATATTTTTAATATGTATTTAGGGACTAATTTAACTAATCTTGGTTACAAATCGTCTGCGTCTGGTTTGTCTTCCTTCATTTTATTTATTTATTTTTTTTTTTTTCAAGGCTTAACTGAAGCAGAGTTTACATTAAGAATTTGCGTGTGTACTTGTAAAACCACGTTTTTTGTTCTCTCCCACCCCCGGGAAAAACACTTATGTCGATGAACTTAAATAACAAAATTTGTTCTAAAAAGTTTCCAGATTACTAATTCCCATCATTTGAGATTGGTAAGAAATAAAAATACCATAACGGGACGGGGTACGCTGCGAATATAATAATTATAATAAATGCACAGATACAAATTGGCCACAAAACTATATTTTTAATCCGCTTCCTTATTTCCATTTCTTTTTTATGAATAAAATTCGCAATATAAAACCACCAGTCATAGTGTGAGAGGTGCGAATTTCCTCTCAGTATCATTTTCAATCCATTTGTAGAAACAAGAAACCCAACGAGTTGGGTCCTGACGCAACTCGTGATTACGAAAAACATAATTTAAATTCTAGCCGTCAAAATTCAAATAGATAGCAAGAGATAGATGCTGGATGTTGTGTGTTAAACATCGTATGAGTTAAAACTTAAAAAAAGAAAGAAAGAAAAATTAATTTGAATTTTGACATCTTGAATTCAAATTATGTTTTTCGCAATCACGAGTGTGTGTATGTAGGCGTGTGTGTTTCTGTGTGTGGGGGGGGGGGGGTATGTGTGTTTGTGTGTGGGGGGGGTATGTGTGTTTGTATGTATGTGTGTGTAGGCATATGTGTTTGTGTCTGTGTGCAGGCATGAATGTGTGGGTAGTTGTATGTATGTGTGTGTATGTGTAGGCGTCTGTATGTGTGTGTAGGTGTGTGTGTGTGTAGTTGTGTATGCATGCATGTGTGTGTAGTTGTGTATGTACGCGTGTGTGTGTGGTTGTGTATGTATGCGCGTGCGTGTAGGACATGAATGCAACCTGGAGACGGCTTTCGCTATAGGAGCAGCATCGTGAGGAGCCGGTCGACGGTGATGGTGCGGAGGGTGGCGGTGGGAAAATAAAATGATAGGACGCCAAAAACAGTCAAATGAGAACAATAAACAATCGTGATTGCTCAAAAAAAAGTATTTTTTATATAACCATTAGTTTTATTCTTATAGCTCCTAGCTTTCTTTTTTACTTTATCGCTGCATTGTAGTTATTCCGCTACTTTCGCGAATGAGCAAAGAAAATTCGTCACTTATAGCCATTCTTTTCACAAATAAGTGATTTTGAATTGTTTTGCCCAGAAAAAAGAATCGTTCTTTTCAACACGACCTGACGACAAAATTTTTTAAAGAAGTTTCATGTTGTTTACTTGACAACGCCACTGACATAATTTACCAATAAAAAAAACGACAAAAGAAACAGCTAGGGGGCACCCGGGTTTGAACCGGGGACCTCTCGATCTGCAGTCGAATGCTCTACCACTGAGCTATACCCCCAGTTGATATTGGGAAGTTAAAAAGCAATTAACTTAGTATTGCACTTCCTAAAAATGTTTTATATATTTTTTTATATTTATTTTGCAAAACAATTTTTTTGTTACTGCAGAAAGAAGAAAAATTTCACGACGTCCACAAGTGTTGTAATTTTCAAATGTTCCAAGATCTATTCGGAACACCATTTACTTAAATGAAAAGGCACCGCAGAAGCACCTCGCAATTTTTCTTTTTTTTGGGGGGGGGGGGGGAGGGGCTTTTATTTGGACGAATTTGATTTTATAGATTGAAACTCAATTTATGAACTGCAATGCAGGTGTCTTACTGAATGGTGCTCAAAGTTCCGCTGTAGCTGCGCTCGATAGATGGCGGCACGAGCCCGGATTCCTAACCGAGATGTGATATTCCGGTTGTTGCGGAACTTGCTAACTGTTAACTGTGATCCTGGAGACTCGCGCGGTGCACGATGCATACCAAAAAAACTATATGTTTTCGTTTTGGACTCTGGATTTACACGTATGTCATGTGCTATTCTATATAATTTAACTAACCTTTATGTGTGTTGAAAATAAATGATGTTTACCTTAATTACTAATTACTGAAAGCAACGTAAACTAAACCCTATCCTATAATCAAACGGATCTACGATAAAATATTCTAAATGAAATTAGGGTTTTTTTTTTCTTTGTTGTGTTAAGTGCAGAGCAGAGTTTAAATCATTTTTGAAACTAGATTTTTTTAAAATACTTTTAGTGACATTGATCAATTAATACATAAAAAAGGTCCGTCATTTCAAATTTGGACCCCCAATCTGACTCGGGCGGGGGGGGGGCAGTAAGAGTTAGAACTAAATTAAACAACATTATATCGGAAAACAACAAAAACCATGCCCCCACAGTACAACCTCCTTTATCCGGACTAGAGATTAAAAAAAATACTGTTATAGTCGGTCGCTTTTCATATCCAGGGTCCCCCCCCCCCCCTTCTTGATTCACACCTCGGAGTATGGATGGTGAGCAAAACTTAAAACAACTTCCTTAACAAGCAGACCTTCCGTTCATTTCGACAAAACACAATGTTTTGTAAAAAAAAATTGCATTGAACTGTTGACTAGACATTTTTTAAATTACTTTTGTCACATCATTTCTTAAAGCCCACTCTCCCCGCAACCAAGGGCATAGCCAGAGGCAAAGGGTGGCAGGAAGGGGCAATTGCACATATCGCCCACTCTAGATGATAAGCTCTGACTCCCACGCTCTTTTTCCAAAAGTCACCAAAGACAATTGAAAATTGCAAGTTTTTAGGACTTCAATTTCAAAAAAATTCCGATTGATAGTCACATAACCGCTTCTTTTATTCTCATCCCACCAAAAATAGCATAAATGTTATTTCGGGGGAAGAGGATGACTATATAAATTTCAAGCAATTCCCGAGGTCCGCAATGGGGGGGGAGGGGGGAGGGTTCAACTAAAAACCACTATCATGTTGCGCCTTTGCTTGTATCTAACTGGAATCCCGGCTACGCCCATGCCCGCAACCCCTGCGGCAGGGGGGGGGATGCAGGAGGTGTGAGGGCACACGCTCTGAAAAAAATAATAGTATGCTAAATTTATATTTAAAAAAAATGTACGTCACGGAATGCTCGGCAGAAGTGATAACTTTCATAGGATTAAATTATTACCATTATTTAATCCGGCTCTCCTCTGATATGCCCCCCTCTTGGCGAGATTTTAATTTTTCGCTCGATACGAAAATCGCCAATAAGGCGATAACTTGGCAACCCTGGTTTTGCAACTTGAACGCTGGAAAGTAGTTTCTCGAAGTTTGTCTTTTTGCACGTGTATGTGTGGTAGGAGGTAGGTGCTCATATGTTTCGCTCTTAGGGAGATTTTAAGTTGAATACTCTAAAATAAAGTTTCAATTCAAACTTTATTTTAGAGTATTCTTTTTCTTGTTGTTTTTTAATGTTAATTTAGTTGAATTTTCTATTTTAATTATGAGTTCGGTTTGTGATGTTGTCCAAATGTATCAATTGAAATTTTTGAATGAATCTTCTTTTTCTTTTTCGTCAGGTCGTCCAACGTTTGGACGTACCGGAGTCCTAAATAGATTTTTTATATTTAAACTAATTGAAAATAAAGAGGTTTTTTTAGAATTTTTAAGGGAAATTGGTTTACTTAAGAATGAAATGTTATGTTCTAGATGTAATTCTGTTATGAAAATTAAAAAAACTAAAAAATGTTCAGATGGGTTAATTTTTTTTTGTAGAAAGGTTATTGGGGGTGTTGTTTGTGGAAAAGAAGCAACGATCAGGAGTGGGTCATGGTTTAGTTCTAGCAAGTTGAAAATAGAGGAGATTTTTTTGATAACATATGAGATTTTAATTGGGACCAAAACTGCTGATATTGAAAGTCAATATTTTTTTTCATCACAAACTTTAGCCGACTGGCGAAATTAAAATCCGAACAAATATTCCTAAGAGCGGAACATATGTGCACTGCCTCGCGTGAGGAAGTAAAAGAAAAGTAAAAAAGGAAAGTGAACATATTTTGAATTATTGTGTTTTTAGTGTGTTTCTGGTAGTTTGTATTTTGGTCTGGTTGGCATTTTTGTAGCACAAAAATGGTGTTAATTTCACATAAAATCTGTGACTTTATTGTATACTGAACGGAGGAGATCTGTGACTTATATCCGACTGTGATGTATATTAAAAGTCGGAGGGATAACGGACCGAGCGGCAGCGAGGTCCTGGCGAGCCCGAGGTCTCATAGTACTTTCGTAATGAGACCGAGGGCTCGTATCCCGGAGAAACAACGGAAAAAAATTAATGCATTAATTTCATTAAATAATTAATGACATAATTTGAATTTTTCCTGTTGGCGCTAAAAAAGCATCGCTAAGAACGATGTATGACATATGACGTCATACATAGTTTTCTTGGCGACGCTTTTTTGGCGCCAACAGGAAAAAGTCGCCAAGAGGGGGGTATATCAGATTTGTTCCTTTAATCCTATGAAAGTAACAATTGGCTTATGGTAGCTATAATAAGCAACGAAATTTTTGCATTGTATGTTATCTAAAAATCTTGCAATGACTGCATCAAGTACGGTTCCGTGACTTGTAGTGGCTTCTTCTGGCTTATTAATCATTTGCAATTGTAATTTGGATTGTAGAAACGATACTAAATTTTTAACTCGATCAGAAGCAAAATTAACATTAAAATCTCCAGTTAAAATTAAAGGGATTGTTTAATAATCTTCATTAACTAAAGCAGAACATTTCTGTGTATAATTTAAAAGCTGTTTATGGAATAAATTGAATGATACTTGAAATACTTCTGTTTGGAGTACTGTCTAACCACGAATTGTATGGAAAGGCAAACATCCGGTTTATACGCGGAAATGGAAGCATCTATTAGTTTTCAGGGATGTCAGATTTTGCAGATGTATGTTAGCCTCTAAATTAAGCAGAGTCTCATTCAAATGATCGCATCAAATTTTTATTTTTCCCCTCATTCAGATGGAGTCGCCTTAACTGGATGTTTGCCAATTCCATACAACCCGTGGTCAAACAGTATGTTGGCAATAGTAATTTGTTGCTTTGCTTCACTGAGATATTCCACTACACACATTTCACCAATATCGTTTTGTGTAGCCGTATTAAAGCTTGTAGCATTATTAACATGTAATCCTATATTTGGGGTCACAATATTTATGCAATCAAGATCATTCTGATAAACTGCTACGCATCCTGCTCTTATATTTTGACGCTTTAACAGCACAATACGTTTAAAAGATTAAGTAATTTTAGTATCATCATTTTCAAGCCATGTTTCACATAATAATATTTCGTTTATCAGAAAAAACACTCAAACTTACGAAACATTTTAGATTTTACTCTGTGATGAACAAATTAAATGTTACTTAAAATACACCGCCAGCTCTGTTATTCCATCCGAGGACTGCAGTTTCGTGCTTTTTAGCACTCATCAGCCCGGAATAGGAACCTATTTTAAGTATTTCTGCCTTAGCCCTGGCTTTAGGGCGGTAACTTACTACAAAATTAAATGTTAATTTATTATTTTTGTTTTCTCGGCCGTCCCCAACCCCCGCGTTGCGGAGTCTGCGGGGATGAAGTTCGTTTAAAATATGTAAACCTTATCACAGTTCATAACCCTAAATGAAGCGAGACATTTTTAGCATAACTTATCGCAAAAATGTTTTTGTTTTGAAAATAAATTTAAAAATTAAATGCTGTTTTAAAATGTTAATTGTAAATAAATGTTAGCACCACAAACAAACCACAAGGTTAAACTTAAATCTGAAACGATAAAATTGGCAGATTATTACGACCAGGCTAGGATCTATATTTTGCCCCCTCCCCTACAAAAATCACCAGGGACCCTAACCGCACACTTTATTGGATCCTCCCCCCAAATAACTAATCTTTTAACGAGTGATTGTTTTAAAGTTAAGGTCAGTTTGGATTTTATTCTGTTATGCACAAATTAAATGTTTATTTATTAATTTTTGTTTTCTCGGCTGTCCCCAACTTCGCGCGTTGCAGAGTCTAGGGGATGAAGTTCGTGTAAAATATGTGCACCTTATCGCAGTTCAAAACCCTAAATGAAGCGAGATATTTTTAGTATAACTAATCGCAAAAATGTTTTTGTTTTGAAAATAAATTTAAAGATTAAATGCTGTTTTTAATATATATTGTTTACAATGTAATTGGTATTATATTGTATTGTTAAACTCACCTTTCGTTAAGAGATTGCGCTATATTGCGACGATCATCCATCCTCTGTTAGTTTCATTACTTTTTCTACTATCACTTAACGCTTAAAGCTGACTCAAAGAGTAAAGAAATAGAATTTCCCCGAGCATGCGCGCATCTGTCGTATGCGCGAACGAAAGGAATGCCGGACGAGAGTTGCACCGTTACGCGTTATGTCACAAATCGGTTTAATCTCCCATAAGAAGTTATCACTTCGAAAATTCTTCCGGAGGGGGGGGGGGGGAGGCGCACCGAAGTCTATGTACTCTACCTTTGCTTAACATAGAATTAGCCGACTGGCTTCTATTTCAAACACATGTGGCATCTGAATGAAGTATGGTCCAGTCCAGTGTATGCTTTACCATTAGACTAATAGATCAAAATTAAAAGCGAATGTTTAGTGCACCCACGTTCTTGGTCATGCCATTATAATTTTAAAAAACATATGCGCACATGTCACATGATTTTTTTTTTTAATACTTCAAATTTGGTCTGAGTAAACGGGGTTCTACTGCACATCGTTTTCTAATAGTTGCGGGGGGAGGGGGGCAACTCCCCTTTTCTGATTGGCCTGACAATCAAAGCCTGATTGCTGCACAGGGGCACTGGCCAACTAGGTCTAAGACCTGTATATTAGCATTGAGATTAATGTACAATGATTTATTGATTAGAAAAACACTTTCTTGCAGGAGAATTTTTATTCTTTTTACCAGTAGTGGATTTTCCATTTCGGATTAGCAATGACCCCCTCGACCAGGGGTCTCCAGCCTTATTCACTCGTGGGCTACATTGTAAATTTTTGGAGGCGAGACGGGTCAGTCCAACAATATTTTAGCTCAGATGGTCTATTTAGCACTATCCCCCCCCCCCTCCACCCATACATCGCGAATATTTTTTTTATTTATTTATTTTATTTAATTATTTATTTATTATTATTTTTTTTATTATTTTTTTTTTATTTATTTTTTTTTTTTTTTAATGATTAAGAGCTCATTGGTGATTTTGCGGGGTTGCTTCTAAGTTGCTATATTTCCTTAGACATATTTGCTGTTAGCTAAATTAAATTACATTTTTTGTGCCCGTAAATCTCTAATGATATAACGATAGAAAGTCTTGTAAAATTTAGAATAGTTCAGGAAACTGAAATAAAAAGTATTCTTTGTCACAAAAAAAGTGAAGTTTTTTTTAAAAAAAAAAGGCTGAGTGAGTGATACAAGACAAAATGATTGCAATGTACTACAAATTTATTTCATTGAATTAATGACGATTAAAAATTTGGAAATAAATAAGAACACAACACGCGTGTAAAGCTTTTAAAATTTTTTAGAGTTAAAAAATTAATGAGAAGATTGCATTTGTTTTGAAAATATCTGTTCACACTTGTTAGTGGATGCAAAAAGAGAAAACATAGCTCTAGCTTGAATTTTTTAAGTCTTTTTCTGGTAGAAAACTGTAAAATAGAGCATATGTTCTCCCTGGAGCCAGGAAAAGCCCAATGTCAGGGGACTAACGGGAGGATGTGGTGCGGAGAAAAGAGATTTGTTCTCGGAAGAGCAAAAAGAGAGATGGGTGACTGAAAAAGTAACGGTAAAAAAGATTACAAAAAACACTTTAAATTAAGGGTAAAAAGATTTTAAGTAATTATTTGTTATTAAAAATAATATCTCAATTATATTTTTAACAAGACTGTCTCCCGGGGAAAAAAGTTAATCTGTTCGCGGGCCGTACGTTGGAGAACCCTGCTCTCGATCATAGGGACCCCGAAAGGGGATTAAAAATTTATACAGAGAGGCTCTCAAAAATGTATTTCATTGAGCCCCCGAACCTGTTAATCAGCCACTGCGTTCTGCATAGTCTTCAGGGGGCCTCCAAATTATTGTGGACCTTGTCTTGGACCTCATTTTCGATTCGTCGAGCCCTGCTGCATGCTGACAATAAGCCTTGGATTACTATTAGGTTTGAAGTAGAACATCTAAGACCTCGGTGTTTGAAAAAAAGTATTTGTATTTTCTATTTCTAAAGTGTTTGAAAGAGAGTTTTGAAAAGAAGAGGGGGAGAGGGGGCGGGGAACAAACACCGTTTTGTTTTTTGTCGAATAAATATTCTGTTTGGAGCAAATTACATCTCAGTAGCCATCGACAAGACGACAAGTTTTCACAGTATATATATGTGATGTAGAGTAGAGTTCGGGCTCATTTTTGAGAGCCCGGGTCCGAAAATTTGCAACCGAGCCCGAGTGATATCGTCTCGGACCAAAACCCGAGCCCGAAGGAAACTTTCTTGTATCAAAAACTGAGCCTTCTACAGTCTGCAGGTCCGGATTTAGCTTTTGAACTGCTCCGTGCTAAGGTGAAAAACTGCGCCCCTCTTGAACTTTGTCACCCCTTCCCCCCAAATAAATGAAGATAGTATTTTTACATTTTTTAACAACTATGCAAAAAATGGTATGCGGTAACTGAATAATTAAATGTAAATATTTATCATAATTTTGACTAAAAATGTTTCGTTTCGAAAAACGATTAACAGAAGTTAGGAACAGAGGATTAAAAAAAATATTTAAAAAAAAATTTTTTTTTGTGAATATTTCAACTATTTGAAAACAGCTAAAGCGTTACCTAGGTAATATTCATCAGACAGCTAGATCTGATGAAGCACAAAAATCAGGTGAAGTGCTTAATATATGCATGAAAAAAAAAAAAAAAAAAACTAGCAATATCACTCATAAGAGCCATTACGGAAATAGGGGGTTTGGAGATTCTTTCCCGGGAATTTTTTTAATTCGTTCCATAAACGCAATTTTAGTCGATCTTAGGGGTGCGATGAGATTAGGAAACTCCCCCGGAAATGTTTCGAAATTGAAGCATTAAAATGCGGTTGTATGCCATATCATTTATGATTGTCTGAGAAATGGATTCAGGTACTTTCCCACAGAAATTCTTTGAAATTTGAAGTTTCAAAAATGTAATTTTAGACTAGTATTGATGATGTTAGGAAAAGGGGCTCGGAAACTGTTCCCTGGAACTTTTCGTATTTGAAGTCCTGAACGCAAAATTTTTAGACGATTCAAAATTTCAGTCCGAAAAACAAAATTTTTATTGAGAGGGCTGTCCCGGAAAAATTCAAAATTGAAAGCCTAAAAACGCGTTTGTGGGCCATCTTTGACAACGTTAGGTAAAGGGATGAGATTTGGGGATCCTCTCCCAGGAAATTTTAGTTCGAAAAACCCAATTTTAGACGTTTTTTGTTTATGTCAGTATGATGGGGCTAGGGGAGCCTCCCTAAGACTTTTTTGGAATTGAAATTATGTAAAAAAAATTTTTTAGACGTTCTTAAATGACTCCAAGGACGCATAGAGATAGAGAGGAACCCTGGGCCCGCTCAAATTCCTTTTTAAAAATTTAAGTAAGGGTAGTTATTGTTATTTGGTTTAAGTTTACTCACAAATAATTTCCATGTTTGTGTCTCCAAAAAATAAATAAATAATGATAATAATACTTTAGATGGCACCAGGCAGTAGTACAACCTGACAGGTCAGGGGTCCACGCCCCTTACTCAAGAGAAGAAAAGAACGTGTATTTGGAAAACGAAGTTACTTCAATAAGAAAAAGCAAATAATGTTGTGGGAAAAATCTTCATTCTTTCAAAAAGAAATCTTTGAACCAAAAACTTTCATCTTGTTCTTTTATTTCCTTTTTTTTTTCTAGTTTGTTTGAAAATAAGAGTCTTCAAATCGCTACACCCTGTAGCTCTCCCCCCCCCCCCACCCCCCAGCAAGAAATTAAAAAGAAGATTTAATTATTCGTTGGAATAACAATGGGAAATTGATATCATAAAAACGTCTAAGGAAATGCGTTTTTAGGCAATCGATTTTAAAACAATTTCCGACGAGAGTCCCCGAACCACCCCTCTTTCCCAGCGTTACTACCAAAGATAGTCTGAATTCTGAAATCGTGTCTTTAAGATTTCATTTTTTTAAATTTTTGGAGGGAGATCCCTAACCGCTCCTTATTGCTTAATGCCTCTTATTGAAATTGCGCTTTTGAATTTCGAAAATCCTTCAAGCGAGGATCCGATTGACTGATTATTATTCGACTGAGTTTAGAGTAAATGATCGGGAGGCTTTACGGTGCGCCCTCTTCATCTGTGAATGAAATACGCCTTTCTGTTACTCTTTTTTGCATTAAAAAAAATGTTGTAGAAACATTTTTTATAAATACAAATGAGCAATTTTACACATGGATTTTTTATGGATGTTTTCTCACTCTCGCTTTATGAAGCGTTTTTCTACCTTTTTTTTAACGCTGCTCCCCCCCCCCCCCTTCACTTTGTGGAGAAACTTTGAAAACTGTTTAGTCCTGTATGAATTATATAGTTTTCATTTTTAGGATTTTGTTTACTGATTTTTTTTCCTCTTTTCCCCCTTCCTAAATTTTATTTTTACAGAAACTCAGTTGCGATACTTTCTTACTTTGATTAGGTAATTTTGCGCCCCTCAGATTTTTTGCTCCGTGCCGGGGCACGGTTTGACGGAGTGTTAGTCCGGCCCTGCAGTCTGACATGATCTCTCTGTTAATGAAAAATGTTACGTCAAATGTTCTTCATTAACAGAGTTTTCTAAATTTTTTTTAAAATGTTCCACTTCAAATGCATTACTATATGACATATTGCAATAGTAATCGCAAAAAACACTATAAATAAGCGTTAGTTAATTAATTTTAATTTTTTTTTTTGGGGGGGGGGGATAAATTTGATATTGATTGAACTGATTTAAATGTTCCTTTCATTTTCTCACAGCAGGAAAATGTTTATTTGCTTTGAATTTGTATGGAGATTGAATATCTGTGCTTGAGCTGAGCCTGACTCATCTCTAATGTAGAGCTCAAATTCCTCCCCTTGCCTTCCATGAAATCCGCCATTAGTTATGTAATCTCAAACATAATCTAGGTAACTTTCGCTGGCTGATATAGAAGCACGTCGAATAAGGCACTGGTGCTTATCGCCAAAAGGACCTGCTAAACGCATCGGCACATGGTAAAAATTCCAGAACAAGAAAACCGGTCCTAGCATCCCCTCCTGTGTGCCAATCGTCCTCTTTCCGGTCCCTTGGGGGTAGATCAGAAAGAGGAGGGAAAGGCCCCCAAATGGAGGACGATCTGAAAACCGTAGCATGCAATTTCTTTTTGTTTTCTTTTAGTATTTTCGTTTTTCACGCCTAGGCTTCAACCTTGGGGGGGAAATATAGGTGTTTTAGAAAAGAGGCGATGGGCGCCTCTGCTTCCTAATAGGGAGTTGCACTTAATTGGACATTTTGCTTCGTTCACGCAAACAGAAAGCGGTTCATAAACATGAGACATCACTGGGGATTGTGGGTTTTGATGTCACAAAGCAGAGGATTTTTGAAAAATTGTGTTGCACACTAAAGGAATAAACAGGGCCGGATTAGCCATAGAGCAGAAGTAAAAAAGGCTACTGGCCCCGCGCCATGAGAAAAAAATTCCAGAAAAAAACTTTTCCCGTACTTTTACCCGTTTAAATTTTTCTATTTTGATCTAGCTTTTTAAATGTTCAGGTAAATTAAGAATGCTTAACGCGCCTAAAGAAGTTTTCACTTCAAAAATTTTATCATAGGTGCAGGCGCGGATCTAGAGGGGGGCCATGGGGGCCATGACCCCTCCCAAAGCCTTGTGATTGTAGGATTTTTTTTTTTAAAGGAGAAAAAAACGAAAATATTATGAAAAAATAACAAAATTTAACACATGTTTTTTACATTAAAAGAAATTTCGGCCTTAATTGGGAGAGAAATGATATCTCTCTCCTCGAAAAAGAACTATTGTTCCTAAATTTTTCTCCTTCGTTTGCATCATATCTTGATTCCAACTTTAGACACTTGGACGTTCTCTAAATGCTGTTGTCCTCAGAGTTACCTATTGCTCTCGAGACCAAAGAGAGCCTAAATTTGCGTATTTATGGCTTTAATTTCGAAATGTTTCGTTGGGAGAGCTCACGAATCCTCATCGCTTTATTAATACGTGTAAAAATAGTTTAAAATTAGATTTTTAGAGCCTCTAAGGTAAAATATTTCTAGGAAGGGTGGATTCCAGACACACACACTCAATCTCCCTTTAGAATCATTCATTTTAATAAAGTTTCTCGAGAGTTTGTTCAAAAATTTTGGATGGCCCCTCCCGAAATGATCGACTAGATCCGCCACTGCATAGGTGCAGGGAGGAACGGGGGAGGAGGGGTGGCTTCTTGCATCATTTAGAGACAGTTGGAGCCTTCAAACTAACAAAGCTTGAGAACCCTCACTAACTTATAACTCCACTTGTCACACGTGTGTCCGTTAGCCCATCAAAGGCATCAGAGGCTTTCAACAATATCTTTAGTCACGTGAGAGGAAGCACGAAGGGGAGGGGGGGGGGTCGCTGGATGCCTTCTAGAAATTTCTCTTAGTTGAAGTCTTAAAACCGCAATTTTAGTTCATCTTTCTTAGTGTTAAGAGAAAAAGCTCATTTGAGTCGGAAAATTTTCAAAGCTGACCTAAACACTACAATTTTAGGCAATGTTTGGTAATGATAAGAGAACGGATAATAAATAGGGTTTTCTCTTAGATTTTTTTTTTAAATCAAAATTTAAGTCAATTAAGTTAGGAAATGTAAGGGAGTTAGGGATCCCTAAAACATCCAGCTATTCAAGTCTAAAGAAAAAAAGTTAATTTAGGTTGTTTGATAACAATAGAGGAAAGAAGATGGGGTTCTTTCCTGCAATAGTGTTTAAAACTGTAGCCAATTTAAGGCTATCTTTGGGAAGAAAGAGTTTGAGACATCGACCTAAAGTCTGGCTGAAAACAAAATTTCATGCATGTGGGAAGTTTAGAAAAAGGGATGAGGGGCTGAACTCCCCCAGAAAAATTTCTGACTTGAAGTTTCAAATCACGATTTTAGATTATCACTGGAAATGGAAATGTTATATATGGGGGGAGATACGTATGTTATATGGGGGGATACGTATTTGCCTCGCAAAATGTTATAAACTGAAATCGTCAAGACGCAGGCTATTTTTAGTACTAACTTTAGGAAAAGAGTGGTGACTCGGAGCCTTTCCCTCGAATGTTGAGAAACTGGGGAAGTAGTTGGGTATAATTTTTTTTTTTGAAATCGAGCTGGTTCAAGAGCTCTCCTCGGAATTTAGGGTCTAAAAACCGCAATTTTTGGGGGTATCAGGAGAAGGAAGTATCTGAAACGCTAAAAGCACAAATCTTAAAAGCACAGTTTAAAGCTCTCTTTGGCGATCTTAGACAGGAGAGGGGGAAAGGGTTACCATCCAAAAATTGCTTGAAAGTGGCTTTCTCCTTAAAGCTTTCGAAATTGGAGTCCTGAAAAGGTAATTATTAATCATCCTCCCTCCTAACACTTTTTTGGTTGTGCCACTGGGTGACTGTATGAAGTCCTTGCCCCACCTCGAAAAAAAGGAAAAGATCGGGGCATTGTTGCTCCTCCCCTGAAAACAAATTGAAATTACAAACAAAAGGTGGGGGGGGGGGGGTCGAGCTAAACTTGGTTATATGGGCCCCCTCCAAAACAAAAACATATATACGCCACTGTTGGGAGTCAAGGTTAGCGCCTTCTTAGTGGATCCAGTCCACACCTGGTGCTGATAATTCCTGGAGCATAACTGAAGAAAATCAAATGATATTTTAGTCGGGACTTCGGTATGCACAACTGAGAGAAATGCATACTCGAAATAGGCGACCCACGCTTACGCAAGGATACGGGAGCCCTTACATACGCAATGAAAAGTTTTATTTCAAATATTTACTTTCAAAAATGATTAAGAAATCGTTAAGACAACTAAAATCACGAACATTTTATTCGTAAAGTGTTTGAACACAATGTGAACAAATACTATTGTCGACGGTTTAGGAGGAAGGGGGCGGGCGTCATGATCCATCTCCCTAAATGTCGCAAAGACCCCATACCAGAGAAAGAGCAACCCCCCCCCCCCCCAAAAAAAAAATTGAGAAAATAGCCCTACCCCCCTTAAATTTCAATGACGCAGTCTGCACCCATGACCCCCCTGTCCCCACCCCACCACTAATAAAGCTCCTCGCGTTCGCACGCCTAAAAGCTTGTTTTTTGAGATGGAAATTTTATCACTTCTTGTAACTGGCAAAATGATCAATAGATGGCGCTAAACGCTAATTGAAAAATGACAGAATTTTTAGTAACTAAGTAAATTTTTTCCCTTCAAGATTTGTCACGAGACTAGTGATAAAGACGGAAAGACCTGATTTTTCGGATTTTCTTCATCAAACCTTCAAATTCGTTGTTGTATCTGCCAAATACCCATTAACGAAATGTATTTTTTTTTTTTTAGCAAATAGCAATAGATCAAGTGTTTAAAACTGTGTGAAACGTTCTTTTACATTATTGTGGCATTGAAATCATTTTTAGTTACGTCGTTACACAACTTTGAACGAAATATAGTAAAAAGAAAGGGCGGATT
Source organism: Uloborus diversus (assembly GCF_026930045.1). Classification (NCBI taxonomy): domain Eukaryota; kingdom Metazoa; phylum Arthropoda; class Arachnida; order Araneae; family Uloboridae; genus Uloborus; species Uloborus diversus. The sequence goes on from NC_072739.1 coordinate 156,422,640, forward strand.
CGCTTCTGGGGCTCGTTTTTATATGAGTAACACAAATGGTGAAGGGAGACAGGAGAGAAACAAAATGTAGTTTTCGGAAACAAATAGGGTGTCAGGGAGTCTCCTCCGCAAATTTCTGGAAATTGAAGTACCCAAAGTGCAGAATCGGGCAATCTTGTGGTGTCATCAACCTGCATCTTCCCTCCTGGTAGGGTCTAACAGAACAGGGGCACCTCTTAGGACTGGGAAGTTCACAATTTATTCGAACGTGACTCCAATTTTTATCGAATGTTCGAATAGGAGCATACACAAACACCACAATCTAATGAAACGATCAGGTATTTGTAGTTTTGCAATATTGTCTTCAAATTTACCGAAGAACTTTTTCGGAAGGTCACGGTGACCTACCATGCATAGACGGCTCGTACGAGGAGGGAGGGGGGCAACTGCCCTCTCACTTCCAAAAGTAACGGAATCTTGCCCCCTCACTTTCCACTTTAATTAAAATATTGGTCGATTAAAGATTGATTTTTTATAGGGCGAATTGGTTGATTTGACGAAAGTAGAATTAAAAATTCCATATACGTAAACTTTTCTGATCTTATTTCATAAGAATGAGACTTTAAAAGTCAAGAGAAAAGTCTACGGTGACCATCCGTCTCGACTTTTGATGCCATCTTCCGCAATTTAAAAAAAAAAAAAAAAATTGAACTTTGACATCTTGAATTCAAATTATATTTTTCGCAATCACGAGTGTGTGTATGTAGGCGTGATGTGTTTGTGGGTAGTTGTGTGTGGTGGGGGGGGGGGAGTTGTGTGGTATGTGTTTGTTAGTGTGCGTGTATGTATGTATGCGTGTGTGTGTGTGTTTAGGCAAGTGACGCAACCTGGAGACTGTTTTCGATAGAGAAGCAGCATCTTGAGGCGGCCGGCCGACGGTGGTGTTACAGAGGGAGGCGGGGGGAAATAAAATCATAGGTCATCAAAACAGTCAAGTGAGAACAATAAGCAATCGTGATTGCTCAAAAATATTAAATCAGTTTTTTCAAAGCCAGTAATATAGCCCAATCAGCTCCACGAACCACGCCCCTAACCCTTACATTTCTTCTGACCCCCACTTTTTTGGTGCACCAGCCGCCTATGACCCCAGGTCACAACGCTTAAGACGTGGTAAATAATGTATGATTTTCAGTAATGTTCATACTCAATCCCAAATTTCTTCTGCTCTAGAGTCAAGGCAACAAGTCAGTACAGTTGGATCCCTACTTACGCGAGAGATGCGTTCCAAGATACCTCGCGTAAGTCGAAATTTCGCGTTGTGGAAAGGGGTGCGTATATGACTATTTTATTAACACACCCAATCATTTTTGACCTTTTTAAACACCTTTCAAGCTGTTTAAGACAATTTTTTAACAATATCGTACCGTTTCTTACATAGAGATGTATTTTTCCCGAATTTTTAAAGAAGGCAGCTTTATTCAACATAAAATACTGTTACGATGCACAAAATCAAATGACGAATGGGAGAGAAAGACATGAAATAAAACAGTGCAGTACATGCAGTATGTAGTAATAACAAAGCACTGCACTGTAATAGTACTATACAATGGATATAATAATTACATTTATAACTTAAAAATTGAAGATAATGATTTATGCTGCGGAATTTGGTCGTTACTATAAAATATTTTTAAATACAGTAGCTTCACACTTACTTTTCTAACGTTGCTATCAGAGGGAACACCCGATCTTATATTGATTATAGAGACTTCTCTTCCAGGGTCTCTATAATCCACAATACAAGAGCAGATTCTAATTTCATACCGTTTGCATTTTGCTAAGACACTATTTTGCGAGCTTCATATACACTGTAAAAAAAATCCGGAAACGTTTCTGAGTATATCGTGCAACTGTGGTTCATGAAAGTTTCAAAAACGTTTCTGAGTATTTCGGAATCCTTTTTCTGTAATGTCCAGAAACGTGTCTGAGTATTTCGGAATCCTCATTCTGTAATTTTCAGAAACGTTTCTGAGTATTTCGGAATCCTCTTTCTGTAATGTCCAGAAACGTGTCTGAGTATTTCAGAATCCTCTTTCTGTAATTTTCAGAAACGTTTCTGAGTATTTCGGAATCCTCTTTCCGTAATTTCCAGAAAAGTTTCTGAGTATTCTGTGCAGCTGTGGTTCATGAAAGTTTCGAAAACGTTTCTGAGTATTTCGGAATTCTCCAAACAATTTTCAAAAACGTTTCCGAGAATTTCGGAATCCTTTTTCCGTGATTTTTTTAAAAATATAATTCTTTATTATAGTATTGCATACCATATCAGTTTCAATTCTTTCATATCTAAGAGCAATAATACAAGCAATTTTAGAATCATTCGTGGATTTTTTTTTTTTTTTTTTGAATTTCTAATGACAAATAGCATGGTTAACAGCATAACATATGCACAGTTATAAATTTTTGAAAAATTGTGAAATAATCTAGTAGTCGGGGAATTGGAGTGGGGGTACCTTCTGAAAAGTGGGGATTGTTTGTTAAACAATCTTAAACTTCAGTTTTTCTCTCAATATTTTCAAGACAAAACTATCAACATATTGTATTTTTAATGCAGAACTTAAAAACATATCTTGTATCAAACTTGATAGCTTTTATCTACGGATAAAATTTGACAGGACTTACCTACCCTTCGCGTTCCGGAATTCGTTCACCTCAAGTCAATTTCTCTGACGAACAAAGTGTACCGAAAAGTACCGACAGAGAAATTGATGAATTTAAATACAGTAGACTCCCGATTATCCGCGAGCGGTTTATCCGCGAGCGGTTTATCCGCGGGGCGGATTATCCGCGAATCAATCAACAATCACGAACATGTATTTTCGCAGTAAAAAACGAATACCAGTGGCTGTTTTTTTTTTTTTTTTTTTTGAAAAATTGTAAATTTACACTCAGTTGTTTTTGCTTGATTGATTGATTTGATTTAATTTTATTATTATTATTATTATTATTATTTTTGTGCGTTCTTCATCATACATACACTTGTTTGTTATTGATGTTAAGTTCGGTTGTGCAAAAATACAAAACATTTGTACTGTACTCTATATATATTTTCACTGTTTGCAGAAAGTGTTATGCATCAATACAGTTAAGAATTTGAGATAGGACAATTTTTACCTGATTTGTCCCCCATTTTAGTCTTTTTGCGGTTATCCGCGATTTTTATTATCCGCGGCACTTGTGCCACCCAATTCCGCGGATAATCGGGAGTTAACTGTATGACACCAAGTCCCCCTGCTGGAACCATTCGGGTTGATTCTTCTGTTCTTGCCCTTTTCCAGCTCATCACAAATATAAATACTTATTCAAAATAGGTTACTGATTTTATTTTTACAGTGTGCGCAAAATGCATTATATATTTTATTTATTAAAACATTGAACTCTATTACATGATTATTCCATTTCACATATACGAGAATCCCCCCCCCACCATAAGAGTGATGGTGCACCCATAAAATGCTATGAAGCGCCCCCCCCCCCTTGAAAAAGCAACATCATATACCATATAAATCAAAGTATCATATACATTATAAATCAAAGTATCATATAAATTATAAGTCAAATACTTTAATATGGTGTAAAAATACAAAATTATTTTATTAAATCTTTTTTTTTTTTTTGCTTTTGGTAAAATTGAGGCTCGTAAAACGAAAAAAATGAAGACACTTTTAAATACATATATGTATCTATTTGTTAAAGAAATTAATATACATTTAACTAATTTAAAGCGTTTCGCTAATGCAAATATTTAAAGAGATATCGTCATTTAGATAATACTGAAGCACTATGTTCCTAATTACAAGAGATAATTTTTTTTTTTACTTCATACAATCTAGCTACACTGTTTTTACAAGAGAATGAAAACATGCAACCTTAAAGACGAACTATCAAACCTGACAATTTGCATATTATAACATTTAATTCATAATGCTTGATACATAAATGTTCAGCCAAATATTAACTGAGATTGACACATAAAAACAAAGTACACAATAACACTCATTTAAAGTTTTTTATAATCTTCAATTCATAAATTTTACAGAATAAAACTAGACACACTCAGGGGCGTAGCTAAGGGGGGGGTTTTGGGGACAAAACCCCCCCCGAAACGTTAGTCTCAAAAAAAAAAAGAGAAAAGGAAGAGAGATGAGAAAGAAAAAAAAAAGAAGAAAAGGAAAAACGATTATATATATATATATATATATATATATACTATATATATATATATAATATATATATATAATATATATATATATACTATATATATATATATATATATATATATATATATATATATATATATATATATATATATATATATAAAAGAAGTAACCCCCCCCGAAAGTCGGGTCTAGCTACGCCACTGGACACACTTGCACTTTAAATATGTGTTCTATGTAATGTAAAATATTTTCAAATTGCAATAGTTCACAACGAAAAAATGATACTGAAGAAAATAGCTTTTTTTTTAACGAGATTTATATGAACTAAATCTCTTTAAAGTAATAGAGTTGCAAAGCGACTTACCTATTCGTCGGTGGTGGTCTTTTGCAGGCTTTGGTCACCAAAAAGGTGATTTTTATGACAGAATAAAATTCTGCCAACAAAAATTACCCATTTGGTAGAAAGAAGAAAAGTATCCAAGAAAAAAGTAAATTACCTGCACAAGTTATGCGACGCAATGAATTTACATGGCGTCCTCTCGGCAGTTATTTGGTTTTTAATTTCAGTTTGTATTCCTTCCGCGAGATGCGTCGAGAATTTGCACTTCGTACTTAAAAATAAGTGACATAGCTTCAAATTCAATCTCATGACGATACATAAGCAAGAAAATATAAGACTTTAAAATTATCTTCAGTGAATTCATGCGAGGAACAAAACTTCTACTAATCCCCTTGATGAGTGTTACTTCGCATACATGAGTCAGCACTTGTTTTCATTGCGTGCTTTCGAAAGTTTCAGTTTGAATTTGCTGCTGGACTATAAAATTGCCGTGTGAGCTGCGCATGCGTCGACTCTTACTTTCTTGCTAAACGGGAAAGGTTTTTGATTATAGCAGAAAACTGCGGAGGGCGTACGAATCTGTGTATTACGGAAAACGTTTTTGTATATTCAGAGAGTTTTCCGAGATTTTTTACAGTGTAAAAGTAAGTTCTGGACTTGTACAAATTGCCTTCTCTTGACTTTGAATTGTACATATGAAAGAAACACTAATACAGTCGAACCTGTTTATCTCGAACCTGCCTATCTCGAAAACCTCTCTATGTCGAACTTAATCATTTTCCCTGCACATAAAGTATTAATTCAATGTTTTCCCCCATGTTTGTCTCGAATGAAATTTTCTGAAAACCTGTATATCTCGAATTTCGACTAAAGTGTCTTTCTTGAAATCGATCCCCAACGATCTTTATTAACTGGAATTAGGGGACAAAAGCATTTTTCTTAATATTAGTAGTCACATAATCCTCCAGAATTAAAACTTTATGTACAAGAAGCAAGTTTTCCAGCAATTATATCTATTTGGAAACTGAGAGGAAGGGGGCATTGTTGATTAGTACCAAAGTTTTACTTTCGAGTCATTGCTCCAATTACTTATTTTTAAAACTTTTTTCAAAACCTCTGTATCTCGAAACCTCTATATCTCGAATTTTTCTTTTCTCCCGTAAAATTTGAGAAAGACAGGTTCGACTGTACCTAATTGTCGCGCTATCTTCGACTCACTTTCTACTTGTTCAAGCGTTTGAAGAATTTTACAATTTATTAAATTGGCACAAATTTCAGCTTTTTGTTTCCATCTTCACAAGCTTTATGTGAAATAGCGTGCCTAGGGGCCGAAGTAAATGAGAAATGAAAAGTGGTTACATGTATACACACTAACAAAGCGATATTTAGACAAGTGCGCTGTGTGGGAACTTGCGAAATCAGTGATGCTAAAAGAATGAAATTACATTAACGAATTATCACGATTCCTTTCCAAATATTTTGCGAGCGAGAAATTTGCTTCAGTTCAAAAATTCTTTGCGTGGGAAAAACTCGGGTTATAGCCATTTCGCGTAAGTTGAATCGCGTTGTAGCGGGAGTCGACTGTATAGTCATCCGAAAGCTTACTAACTTTTCCGTTATAAAGAAATAGGGATAAGATGACTTGACAAAACTGAGCAACATATTCAAAGTGAGCGCTCACTAAACTACTGTACACGAGAAGAGCACTTTCCTTAGGATTGCTTTAAAACAGTGGTGCCCAACCTACGGCCCGCGGACCACATAACCGGCTCGGGAAGCGGATCCGTGTGGCCCATGAATTTGTTCAATGTTAAAAATCGAAAAGCGCCAGCAGTGACAATGTCAACACATTTGGAGTCAAATACTTCGAAATGGGTTTCTGAAAAATATGCATTTAATAAAATAAGCATCAAGTAATTGGCAACAACAAATATTGTTCTGTAATTTTCTTACCTGTTCTAAACTTGAAAGATTTCACTATTAAGAGAAGAATGAAATATTTCGAAATTTGTACGTGTTCCGGCCCGAGAGAGTGATTTCAATATGAGATGCGGCCCTCGGGCAGAAAAAGGTTAAGCACCACTACTTTTAACCTTACTTTCAAAAAAGCCATTCACCATTTGTTGCTTTTTCGTATGACCAATATCCTTCGTTTTCTCAAAGCGTTTTAAATCTTGTTTTTTTTTCTTCCTGGAATTGAAATAAAAACACGGCCCGATGTTACATTTTTTCCCCCACGTTCTGAGAGTGAATCATCTTTTACAATATGAGATGAAAGGAAAAATTAACACCAATAACTCAGTTTTTTTTTTTAAATTTATTTTTACACAAAATTCTACGAATTGATACAACGAATCAACATAAACATCATGGCACATGTTAAATATGGAAACACAAGAGGTAATATTTTTGGCAAACAAATTAAATTTGCAAAAGAAGAACAAAGTAGCCCAATGTAGAGCAAATAACAAATAATGTACATGCATCTAAACTATAAATCTCCATATACATACTAATTCTTTTTATTTAAAAAAACAGAAAAAAAAGAAAAGAAAGAAAGAAAAGGGAAAAAAAAACATTTTCGGGTGCACAGCTCACTTTTTTAAACGTCAAAAAATCAATAAAGGAATTGAGGGCTGCTAATGCAAACATGTATAACGTAACTTTAAAATTATATATTTTGAAATGGAAGATTACTAAGTTACATTCATTAAATTTTTGTTAGTTAAGCACGTTAACATAAAATATTCTTTTTATTTAGGAAGGTTTATCGGTTCGGGGTGTTAGGGTTATGCTTGACATTCAAAAAGATGAGACGAGCACATCATATAATAAAATAAAAAATGATTTCTTTTTTCTAATTTATCAACAGGATTATAACTAAAACAAAAGCGAAACCAAGACTAGAATATTTCCCCATTGTTGGGCAATAAATGCGTTATCTGACAACTCCATTCTCAAGTGAAAAAACAACGTTGTTCAATATTTATAAATGAACAAAACCGACGTCGCACATTTGCTTTTGTTCTCAGGACACTTTTTTAATAGAAACAAAAAGGCTTGGAAGAGATTATTAAACTGCAATTACACAGCATTCAAAATTCCTAAAATTCTATGCTCTTCAGGAATAATAAAAAGTTTTTATACAAAATACGGTATATTATAAAATATGATTTTTTTTTATTTTCGCAATGTAGAATATTTCCACTTTATTTAATAAATTTAATTTGAATCATAGAGGTGTAATAATAGGTAGAAAGAGCGTTGTAATATTCTGTGAGGAGAAAGAGGACCTGCATCACGTGAGAAAAGGGGAGAGTTTGCCATTTTTGGCGAGTTTTCTTAGAATTGCTATCCTTTGCGACGAACTCTTCGCCAAATTGCACTCCTGTCTAAAAAAAGAGTGCCACAGTCAGATGACTATAATGTATGTTTTGAGGAAGGAGGTCCTCTGATGACGCAAACACGCTTTTTCTAACCCAATACATCTCTATGATTTGAATAACAAATAGCCGCGTTAGAGGACGGGAAATTTTTAATATCTGTAAGATATATTCCAGAAACATTTGTTTTCGTATTTTAAAGGCAGAAGCAGCACTTATGCTACAATAAATTTGAAAACTCTCTTTGAATTCATGTTCATAAAACAAGGACGGCTGATGATACTGATTTGCAAAACAATAACTGCAGGCAACATATAGACTTCATCTCAATTCACATACCGTTGACCATTGCCCCCGTAATATTTAATTCTTGTCGCATTTGCCTCAAAAAGTAGCGGTCAAACAAGGACCGGTAACAGCGCCATCAACGCAAGAATTCGCCAATCAGCTTACACCAGAGAATAACGGGCTCCACCCCACCAGAACGTAAACATTTGATACTTTGCATTTTAAAAACCAGCTGTTTTCCAACAATTTCTAATATGTAAAATGGATGATAGTATGAGCTAGTAGATTTTGAGTCTTTTTGCAGGATGTTAAAAAAGACAAAGCTATAGGCATTTAGTATTACGGAGGCAACGATCATACACAACATTCGAGACCTGAAACATGTTTTTAAAAATTATACATTGTATGAGAATATTACTTTAAAAATGGCATGTTTCGTATGGGTTATGTCATTACAAGTTGTTAATAGCAAAATAGAGATTTTATTTCTCTTATCCACTAAGCACATTTTCTATCTATTGTTTGCTAAAGAATTGTAAGGCATTTGTTTGTTAAAGCACGGCGTTCTTGGCAGGATAAAAGTTACAGCGTAAGCAAGCTTATTATTACGTCTCGAGCTCACTAAGATCATTCTTTTTGCATTTTTCGAATAGAAAATTTTTACAATAAAATTAAGGGGCTTGAGGATGGAGGGGTTAGAACGATATACTAAAAGGATATTACTATATACAGCCTCTCCTAGAATAGAATATTAAACATGTCCCAATTGGCATCAGAAGAGAGCATTACATGGCGAGTTAAAATTGCGCCAAAGACGGCTCATCCATTCCGCTTATATACTTATACGTATTACGTTCGAAACTTCTTGATTATGAAATCAGGTATTGAATCGGGCCAATTCTTCAAGAAAATAATTAAGAATAAATTTAAAATAAAGCAACTTTTATCTTTTTTTCCCATTTTTTAAGGGCAAATGATCAATTCGATAAGCCATATGCATAATATTCTACACCGGCAGGCCGTGCAAAGTGGGTACAAGGAAAGAATACAGCTAAGTGTATTACTGTAATCTAGAGGAAATAATGACAGCATTTCACTAATTAATGATCGTACATGGCATAGCTAAGATAGCTACTAAATAACTTGCAACATTCAATATGGTCGCCTCAGAGCAACAGTAAGATATTTTAGTGTTATTTCTGGGATTAGATATCTTACTGCTGCTCTGAGGCGACGATATGATGACTTAATCCATTAACCCTTTGTACTACATACAACCATTGAAATGCACAGTTATCAATTAAGCAATTAAGAACAGCCAGAATTATTGGATAGAAACTTGAACACTTATTTTCAAAGTTATAACGTCATTTTGCAAACTGCAGGAAACTACACTACAGTGTACACACTAGCTTTATATGTTACTCACAAAAAAACTGCTTCTTTTGCTTTGGCAGTGATGACCATCATAAATAAAATTGAATGAAGGGAAACTAACTGTTACTTACACACATGATTTAAAGAATACTATCATAAGCTACCTTGCAAAAAAAACTACAAAACTTTGACTGAAACATTTCGTCAAAAATTAAATTTAGAAAGGCTTCCAATTTTTCATTCTTCTTTTCTTTCTAAGAAAGCTGATTTTTGAAGTATTCATGTTTTAAACAAACTGCACGACACTACAACACATGAGATAACATGAACCTCAGGTTTTAAAATCTATTCAGAAAATATGTTAAACTGCTACTTTCATTTCGGTAGTCATGAAACATCAAAGGTAAAATTGTATGAGTAAAGAATGTTAGAACTACACACCGGATTTAAGAACACAATTTTAAAAGAAGCTACTCTGATTTAGTTGTTCGATTGTTGAAGCATAAATGAAGAGTGCAGGTCCCTTGTTATTTTATTTCGTTTATTATTACTTTTCAGTCTCCAAATGATGGCTGCAAAAAGATGTAAAATCAAGATAGACCTGCTCATGTAGGATATAACGTGTCCAGTGAGGTATCTGCCGTATCCGAGCGAAATTGGAATTTTTTTAACCTCTTTGACAAATTTCTTAAAATCCCCGCAAGGTTTTGTATTGAAACTCTCAAAAATACGGATCGTGAAAGAGTTAAATATACTGAAACATTTCATCTTATTTTTAATTTAAAAGGCTTCCCACTTATTAAAAAAATATTACCTCCTCCTTTTCATTCAATCTTTTTTTTTTTTCTCCTACATCTTGAACATTCAAAATATATTTTTTGGAAAATAAATTTAATATTACTTTTAAGCTGCATTAAAACTTACAATAGATGTTTTCAAACCTGCCATTCTTGGCTTTTCAAATATCTACTAACTGACAGCTAGCTCTACGTTCCATTAATACAACATGCTTAACTCTTAAATAATAATTTAACTTCAGTAACTGCATCAACAATAAAAACTTTTGTTTTACTTGAGCAAGGAATTGTTCGGAAGAGTAACGCGTTTTGTAACAAACGAAGAAAGAGTATACCGAGATATATATACAATAACTAATACCCGTTTTGACTCAAAAATAATGTTTGAAAAGAGACTTGAGCGCCACACATGAGAACAAATCTTTTTACACACCTCAACGCAAAATCATAATAAAATATACAATAAATATATACAAGATGGGAATTTGTAGTTGGAGAAGCTCCAGGACAGTGGGATTGATCAGGCTCGGTCAAACAAATGAACATGAGAAAATAACTTCGAATATTTTTTAAATAAAATGAATATGGCAGAGTTATGTTACATAGGTTGTTACGACTTCCCTGCAGATGGCACTGATAATTCTTTTTCCATCCAGCAGTGCCATAAAACAACTCAACGCTACTTGCGCGAAAGACTCGATGTTATGTTCTACGTCCTAAACTGTCGCTGCGCTGTTCGCTGGCTTTCTTAAATTTAATAGTGTTACGTAAAGTGTCGTAGTTAAAAGTTAATTAAATCTGATAAACTTTTTAGAAATGAATGACAACCATAAGTTCTGCAGCGATGTTCAAAACAACAGGAAAACAAAAAAAACCTTTCTCCAGACGCACAGCAATCTGAGATGTAATATAAGATATGTCATTAATTCTTATTCCAAAACACGAAGTAAAAAAATTATAATAATAATAATAAGGGACAATCAGCTCGACTTATGTACGCTTTAGAGAAACTTTGATATTGTTTTCAGTTTAGTCTTGATTGTTGAATCAAACGCGATTCCGTCCCGTGACTGATTGAAAAGAGCTGGGAAAGACGTTCGATATAGAGAAAAACACAAATTAATCTTTTTCATGAGGAATTAAATAACTTTCAAATACATAAAAACAAAAAAACAAAAAAAAAATCATGTTTATCTATTCAAGTATCATGTTTATCTACTTAAACTTATTGTCAGTACTACACATTTCTGATGTAAAAAACATTTTTTTTTTCAATTATTCACTTTGAAAAAAAAATTAAACCATAATTTTTAACTAAAACTTAATAATAATAACCAAAATGATTGTAAATTAAAATCTTCGCGTGACATACTACAGGTTACTCAATTTTTATTTTTTGGAGCATTCAAGTCGACGCTTTTCATACTACGTGTGACTGTTAATTAATTTCTGTCCCATTAATTCGCGCTGAACCAAAACCACCTAAAAAAACAAGGCCCCGCACTGGTTACCAGATAAGACTCATGATGTCATTTAAAAAGGCAGAGTAAAAAATCTTACTTGGCTTTATAGGAGGCATTGGCTAAACTCGCTACCAGTCAATTGCAGGAAAAAAAAATCTATGGAATATTTTCTATCAAACTTGATATAAAACCTCAGCTGGCCATGTTATATAAATGATAACACATGGTAGTAAAAACGAAAGAAAGGAATTCTATTTTAACCGTGAAAATTTTAAAAGCTAATCATTAGTTTCTGTGATGGAAAATAAAATCGAATGGATACAAAACATTATCTTCTAGTGATTAAGGAATTATATTGTTTAGACATCAACGATCTATTCCTAACAATACCGTTTTAACACATTTTTATTTCTATGTTCATTCAAGATATTCGAATGACAGATTTAGCTACAATCACAAACTGATCGAGACAAAGTTAAACTATTTACGAATGCAATTAAATCGTTAACCACACTAAAATATTGTTAAGCATATGACTGGTTGATTTCTACACAAAAACACCAACAATCAGGCTCTCTACAAATTATTATAATGCTTGGCTATTCAATGCATAAACATTTTAAGCTGAAAACAGATTGTATTATATAAATTCAAGCTTTCCGCATAGTCTTTTCACTATACATAACAGTAGAACGTTGTCATAATTGAAACTGCTGTAAGATACTTTACGCTATAGGTATACACAATACACTAGGCGCATTTTTAATAGTGGCAAATATAATGGATTAATCGCTATCTCAAATGACTGTTTGAAGAGCTTTTAATGTTTTAGTTTGTTGACAGAAAATTTTACATTTAAGCTTAAAATGAAAAATAATCGCCAAAATTAATATGAGGTCAAGTATAGCACTTTTAACTGAAAAGTAATAGAGCAGTAGACTAAAAACTGTTAGTTTGCCAAAAGTAACCATTATATATAATTTCTTCGTACAATATTTTCCTGTTCCTTATAAATAATTGAAGCTGAGTAAAAATTATTTGAGATTTCAAAAGATGATGTGTCAGATATCTCTTCTCTTTTTTAGGAAAAAATTAAAAGTCTTTGTATGTATTTTCAATACCTTTCGTAAGTTTTACTCAAATGAATCGATCAAAATTGGAGTTGTTATTACTTCTCAATGGTATTCGAATTCTTTTACTCAACATCAAAAACAAGTTTAACTACAAAAACATAAAAGGCTGAATTCAGAACCAATAGGAGTTGCTTAGGACGTTTTTCAAAATTATATCCATATACTTCTCGCAATCAATATATTACACACATTGAATTTCCGAACTTGCCAAATTCAATCTGTTTCCAGCCTGGACATTGAAAAGTAGCTGCTTTTTGAAACTTTCTCCTGGACGTTAACTGACATGTCACATGGCTTTGATGCTTGGCACCGAAGGAGAATTGTCAATCAGCTGCCGTAGTAGTTGAGGTAAACAAAAAGGCGTCTTTAGAAACAACCGACGCTTTTTCGAATTTCACCGATGCAAACAGTTCATCACTTGAGGGTAAGCTACCTACATGAGTCATGATGATACCTGTAGAGTAAGAAGAGTAACATCCCAAAAAGCAGGTAAACAGTTTCGGTAACAGCACCGGCGTGGCTTTCCAAGCTCCTGGGCACAACCGTCAGCGTTCCATTGACTACAGGTTGTTGACCGGCATCAAGCATTGCTTCTCTGGCGGCAGCGCTGAAGCTACCATCCCCAGTCGTCAGCAAATCGAACACACAAGCGTCCAGATAGAAGTCCGTAATATTGAGGGCCCTGCAGGCAGCAATGGCTTCCCGCTTGGGGCCACTCTTGGGCTCCAAGAGGCGTTCAGAGTCAATGCGTTCTCTTTTGGGGCAACCCTTGACGCAGAGTTCGAGTGTGGCACTCTGGGCACCCTGGACTGCTATGGCACTGGGCATCCGGGTGGCGAAGGTGAGATAGCGTCCGACTTGCCGGACTATGATTCGCGTGGCTATGTACCGGAAGTGGATTTCGATGTGCTTGCCAGGTGTCTCCTCCCGGATCCTGACTCCCGGACCACTCCACTTGGATCCGTCCACGAAGACACTCGGAAGAGAGTCCACTTGTGCCTCGTACGTTTTCTCCTGGGCACAAGAACCATGCTGCCTCACTATCACAGTAACCTGAAAGAAGATAACACAGAATATAATAACCGAGCTGTTAATCATAGACATCTAGGATTTTAAAGAAATTTGAGCACACTTAAACCAGGGGCGGATAAAGGGGAGGGTCATGACTCCCTCTCAATCCTCCACGGGCATTCCACGGTATTTCTGACATGATGTAGAGTCCGTAACGTGACCTTTTTTTTTGCCATAACTTTTTAATTTACCGTTTGATTTGCAAATTATTTTAATTTGAGCTGGTGTGTTGGTAGGAAAAGATCAAAATAAAATAATATGCTAATCAAACAGTAAATTAAAAAGTTATGGCAAAAAAGGTCACGTTACGGACTCTACATAAATGTCAAAAATACCGTGGAATGCCCCTCCAAACGTCGACAGTATTAAACATTCACATTGTGTTCAAACAATTTATGAATAAAATGTAAACAATTGCAGTAATCTTTTCAATTAACGAAAAAAAATAAATAAAAGTAAATATTTGAAATACTACTTTTTTTTCCATTGGTTACGGAAATTAATTAGTAACGTTTTTGCCCTATTAAAATTTTTTTTTTTTTGGAATTCTTCAAAATTCAACTGCATTTTTCATGTTCTTCATAAAGTTTCTGCAATGAAACAAGGATTTAACATATCTTAGATTAATGCTGTTTACATGGGCGCCCATAAAGGGGGGCAGAAGGAGGCTCGAGCCCAAGATAGATATTAAAATTGCCCTCTCTAATCCCCTCTAAAATTTGAACTGCCAATTTTTAAGATACATTTTGAGAATCAATATCAAAACATACCAACAAAAGCAACTAAGAAATGACTCTTTTTCTTTAATTTCTGTCCTTCAAATTAAAAAAAAAAAAAAACTTTTATTTTGCGCTGAATTTACGTTCAGAATTGTAACAATATGTTTTAGACAACATATATTTTTCTCTAAGAAAAATAAAAATATGAGTCGCTTTTACTTGGGATTTGAAGCATTTCCCAAGTAACATTATTGCAAAACATGACCACGATGAAAATCTGGTCAACAGTGATTTAAAATCCTAATTAGAATACAGAGAATATTTCCTAAAAATATCCATCATAATTAAAACAACAGATTCGAAAAATGCCCGGAATTGGTTGAGAAGAGAGTAGATAGATCTTTAAATTAAAGGACTAAAAGCTAAAATATTTCGCAGCCCTCTCTAAAATTTCACACATGTGCGCCCATGCCCCTTGAATATCCTCACAAATGTTTTCCAATTAGACTTAAGAAGCGAATGAATCACTCGTCTGCAATTTGAATAACAAAACAGCAGCGAGAATTCCGAAGAGCACAAAAGCGGAATGCAAAATCAGCAAGCAGGCAACATGCTTCACATCTTATTCTACAACTCGTTTTTTGACTTCTTCTGAAGTTCCGGAGTGTGCCATCCAGACCGGATGTTGACTTCTCGCAATTCATCCCAATCATCCTTAATGAACAACGTCCCTCCCCCCCCCCCTCGCTTTCGCATTCATTCAAGGAATTTGTGGCGGAAAGTATCATTTTGACCAATTTGGGCGACGCATGCGCGGAACCTGCATAGATGGGATTCCATTTTCTTCACCAAATAATTGATGGGGGCATTGAATCAACCCGTTTAGAAATTATTTCATCTGATTAAGGTGAACAGAAGCCCGGAAAAAAAAGGAAGAAAAAAGTTACATTCGAAACGAGAACGTAAATTAATTACCAAAAATACAAAAAAAAAAAAAAAAAAAATCAGTACGAAGAAGGTGAAAATTATACTAAAGTTGTGTTTACTGTAATACTAAACCAAATTTTTTCAGACGTACAGTAAAACCTGTGAAGTTGACCAGACTCGTAACTTGACCGCTTTTTTCAGGCACCGAATCTGCCCTATATCATATAAATCAACCTCTGTAAGTTGACCACTAAAGTAAGTGCACCGCAGGTGGTCAACTTACACAGGTTTCACTGTATTCTGAATTGCTTTGAGCAATAATACAACTACTTTCTCAGCTTTTGGGTCCGGTCCAGAAAGTAGTTACATTACACTATAGTTGGGGAACACCTAACGTGCCATCACCGTAATGTTGTGATTAGGATCTGCGTAGTCTTTGAATGCTTCCAGATTAGGTCCCAACTATCGTAACGTTGGTCGCGAGAGCCTCAATTTCTTTTCTTCTTTTTTTTTTTAAACACCAACAGTCGTATTGTCTAGAGCCGCTATATAGACAGGCCGACGCATCAGCTTAAGCTAAGCCATTTTGGATCGGATTTTTCATTGTTGCGCTGCTTGGGCTACCACAGCAAAGTTTCGGATTTCGCCAAATTTGCCGAAAATAATATTTTATTTAATGAACAATTCACGTGCCGCTAATAATTGCTCACTGTGAACCATCACCAAAAGCGATAGCTCGCCAGAAAAACAACCACTCAAACACGCGCTCCGATCCAAAATGGCTAATCAAAAGCTGATGCGTCGGCTCGTATATATAGGGGCCTTAGTATTGTCAAACAAATGTGACGTCTTAACTCTCCCTCCCCTCTGTCCTTTTAGTCCAAACATAGCCGAAAACAACATTTTAGGGGTACAATTCACAAAACTCCCCGTCATAAACCCTCATTTCTGCCCGAATCTTGCACTATGATCCCTCTCTTTCTATAATTCAACCTCCTCCAAAACCAGAAACTAGATTTACTCTTGCCTCCTACTTTTGGAAACAATAGAGGAAAAACTATAGTTGGGGCAAACTTACCCTGGCAGCATTCTGAAGCCTACGCAGATCTTAATTGCAGTATTACGAAGCTACCAGACTATTAGTGAGCAAGTTTTTGGAAAATTCGATACCTACGAGGGAGATGTGGGAAAAGGGGCTTGAGCATTGGCGATCAGTACGAAGCTACCAGACTATTAGTGAGCAAGTTTTTGGAAAATTCGATACCTACGAGGGAGATGTGGGAAAAGGGGCTTGAGCATTGGCGATCAGTTTTGAATATGTTCCGTAGAAAATTCCAAGTTATGAAAGACAAATATTTGGTTGTGCTGAGTCTTTTTGGGCCGTTCAAATTATTTCTATCAAAATTTCAATCATTTCTGTTAAAATTTAAATTGTTAAGAGGAGAGGTCATAAGTCCTTACATATCGTCGCTAAAAAGACGAATGGGCGTACAGTCGACTCCCGCTACAACGCGATTCGACTTACGCGAAATGGCTATAACGCGAATTTTTCACGAGTAACGAATTTTAGAGCTAACGCGAATTTTTCACCCACAACACGAATTTTTTTGGAAGGAAGTATCAGCTTCGTTATTGACTACTAAATATTGATTTCGTGAATGTTATTACATTCCTTTAAGCTTCACTGACAGCCAAAGTTCCCACACCAAACTAGTCCAGTGCATCAAATAAACACTCAGTAGCTTTCATTTATTTTTTTTTATTCTAAACATAAAAGTTGTTGAAAAATAATGGCACCTTAGTGTCACCTTCATCTAAAACTATGAAAATGGGAAGAAAAAGAAAGTTTCTGACCAAAAATATAAAAAAACTCTTAAATTCTCAATATGCTTGAACAACTACAAAATTGAAACGCTAAAAAGGCTTAGCAAACGTATTTAAAAATGTATTAGATAAGAATAACGATCTGATCATGGAGCATAAATCATCACTGTCCTCATTTTTTAACTCTTAAATATTGTTACTGTATCTACTGTACTATTATAGTGCATCACTTTAATTTTACTACATGCTGTGCGTACCGTGTTGTTTTATTTTATGTCTTTCATTCCTATTGCTCATTAATTTTGTTCATCTTAAAATATTTCATGTTGAATAACAGTTTTTTACTTTTTAAATACAGTAAAAGTTCAGTTCTTTATGCAAGACACTTTAGTGTATGGTTAAGGAATGCTTTAGAGCAGTTTGAGGGGTGTTTATAAGTGTCTGAAAGTATATGGAATGCTTTAAAAAATTTGTATGCATATACTTTTCCACAACGCGAAATTTCGACTTATGCGAGGAGTCTTGGAACGCATCCCTCGCGTAAGTCGGGACTCGACTATATCTCACTTTTAAGCCATTTTGCAGAAAACCGATTTAAAGATTTCCGGTTTACTGTATCGCTTAAGAACCGTCACCAGTGTGAGGGACTGTAACTTTTTTACTATTTATTGTAGAGATACGCCCATTGGTCCTATTATAAAATCGACTTTGGACATTTCTGTGGTGGTCATAACTCATTTTTCGATTTTTTTGTTTCGCCTTTTTAGCGACGATATATATAAACTACCGTATTGAAATAGACCATAGTATTAAACCAAAAGTTTCAGGTAGAGTTGACCCCCCCCCCCCCCCCCCCGCGTCACTAATCTAGAGCAGAGGTGCCCAACCTTTCTTTCCCCCGAGGGCCGCAGCGCACATCTCATACTAAATTGAATCTCGTAGGCGAGAATGCTGATAAAATTAAAATATATTCAATCCTTTTTATAAATAACGTAGAAAATGAAGGAAAATTCCAAATCAAGAACTGTTGTTATCACTACTAATTATTATTTTATTTATACTTTGTTTCCATTTGCTTTTAGAAACCATTCTTAACTATTTGGCGTCAAGTTTGCAACAATCATTCGTGATACCGAACAATGGCTGCCTGTTGTTTTGGAAGTTTGCACCACAGATCAAAAGAATGTATTAACTCTTCGATTTGCCCCAATTACACATTTTTTTTAATACTTGATCAACGCCTCTGTATCGCGAAATTTTCTAGTTCCCCGTGAAATTCGAGGCGGACAAGTCCGACTGTATAACTGGACTGAAGAGATCGATAATAGAACAAGAGTCTCGTCATTCCACAGAACGGCAGAGCAGACGACTCGGTCGATGGCCTTCGCCTCCACCCCAACGGGATGGGTAGTATCGAAGAAAACTCGTTCTCTGCTCCTCTGGGTGCAACTCAACCGGACCATCCTCGACCTGATCACGTTCCACGTTTTATTGCTTGCTATTCATCAAGAGATGCAAATTGCAGTA
This sequence comes from Uloborus diversus, assembly GCF_026930045.1. Classification (NCBI taxonomy): domain Eukaryota; kingdom Metazoa; phylum Arthropoda; class Arachnida; order Araneae; family Uloboridae; genus Uloborus; species Uloborus diversus. The sequence continues at coordinate 156,441,685 of NC_072739.1, forward strand.
ACCCAGAGCTTTTTGATGGAGGACAAAAAAATCTGTACAGAAAGCCAGCCGATGGGGTCGTTTCCGAAATTTTATAAGTATTCTTTTCTGAAAGAGCATGCTGAAAAAAATAGGATCTGACCATTTTTTAAATAATTTAACGAAGTTTAATATTTTTAAAAAACTAGATTAATCGTTGCGCAGATTCAATTTTATTTTTAATGCTTCTGCACATGACATCACAAGTGATGAAATGCCATTCACTGATGCTAAGGCCCCTATACAGTGGCTCCCAAAAGTGTTCGTACACCTACGACTTTCAATGAAATAGGCCCTTATCCATTGGTTAGAATTAATATTTCGGAATAGGTATTTTATTATAAGATCTATGATCTATTTTTAACAAAACTACACAAAATTTTTTAATAAAACATTAAAACTTAATTTTTTTAAAATCAAAAACCAAAAAGTTACGGAAATTTTATCTCACAAAAGTCTTTGTACACTTTGAAAAAATGTCAAAAATTAGTAAATAATCTAATTTTTTACTAAGTTATTATTTAGTGGGATATCATGTAGTAACAACAACAGCTTTTAAACGTCTGGGAATAGATTTCATTGTTTCTTTCTTTCTTTTTTTGTGCAATTTCTGAGTAAGTGTTCAGCCGCACTACGAGTCTTACTGTTTCTAGTTCGCTTTTCGTTTCAATGGTATATTTTCGTAATCTAGCCACCAGATATCTCCAAATATGTTCCATTAAGTTTAAATCTAGCGATTGAGGAGATATTTCCAAGCTTAAGGACAAATTTTGAGGCACCAAACGCGAACGTGTGCTTCTTATCGTTATCTTGATAAAAAACAAAGCTGTTTCCGATTACCAAATTTTGGGGTAATAGTTTTAAATTGCTTTTTAAAATATTTAAATGAACAGCATAATTCATTATTTCATCAAAAAATTCTAAATTTCCAAGTCCTGATGCTGAGATGCACCCTCACAACAAGAACATCTTCACCGTTCTGATTAACCGATCCAACTAAGTTCTTAAGATTAAATTCCTCTTTTTTTCTTTCATTTACAATTATGCAACAATTTTAATCCAAAATGTTGAATTTATTTTCGTCTATAAATAAGACGTTGTTCCAAAACGTATTGAGCTTATTTAACATTGATTTTACGACGGAAAGTGTAAGCTTACTGTTTTTCGCACGAACAAGAAAATTTCTGCGGGAAGAGGGTCCCATTTAATCTAGTTAATCCGAGAACTTTTCGAACAATTTTAGGTAAAAATTAAACGTAAAATGTTTCATTCAATTCTGTAGAAACTTTTTCAGTTCTGAATTGTGTATTTTTCATATTTTTTTTTAACTGTAAACCTCCGATCACGCTTTGTTAACTTTGCCAGTTGACCTTTTCTTACCTTGTTTTCGATCCGATTCTTGTCTTTAAAGCATTTTATCAAGCCCTTCACTATAGAATGGTATAAATTAACCAATTTAGAGACATTTCAAATCAATTTACGGCTACTGTGAGGGAAAAAAACAAATTTCGAATCGTGTTTGTTATTTTTTACGCATACCTGCCATTTTAAAATAATAAGCAGAATATTAGGGAATAAAAGACAAAAAATTAAAGTCAAATGACTTTACAGTATCATTACAATGCAAAAATAATGAAAAAACCACATATGATAATTTTAATTATGAATTTATTCGAAACTATTTCAGTGTACGATGACTTTTGTGGCGTATTTTTTCTCTGTCTCTTCGTTTTTTGACAAATTTCAAAAATAAAATCTGGCAATATTCCAAAAAAAAAAAAAAAAAACTACTGGGTTTTATTCACAATGGCATAGGAATGGTGTGAAAAAAAAAAAATTGGACTTCATATTCGAATTCAGTTTTGCGTTATTTTGGTTTTACTACAAAATTTCAAGGTGTACGAACACTTTTGGGAGCCACTGTATATACGAGCCGGCGCATTAGCTTAAGATCAGCCTTTTTGGATCGGAGCGCGAGTTTGGTTGTCTTTTCTGGCGATTGTTCGCGTTTGGTGATTGTTCAATGCGAGCTATTATTAGCGGCAGGTGAATTGTTTATTAAATAAAGTATTATTTTCGGCAAATTTGGCGAAACCCGAAACTCTGCTGTGGTAACCCAAGCAGTGCAACAATGAAAAATCCGATCCAAAATGGCTAAACTTAAGCTGATGCGTCGGCCTGTCCATATAGAGGCTCTAACTGATGCCATTGGCATAAGCGCAATACTTAATTCGCATCTTTACTCACATGTACTGGCAACAATATGGTTGATAGCAAGCGTAGAGGCGCAATATTTAGTTCGCTTCGTGATTATCATAACGTGGAAACACGGTAGAAAGATGCGCCAAAGTGCATCATTTGTGACGTCATAAAGGCCACGCCTTGTTTGAAAAGTCGGACATTTAAAAAAAATTAATTAAAAAATAACTGTTGCCAAAATGAAAGTATTTTCTGGGTCCATGTTATTTTTTTCGCTCATTCTATCAACTTCGGTGACTAAAAGTAGTACTTTTGACTGATGGAAACAACCCCATTTCAAAACGTCGATTTCCACTACACAGAGAGGAGCAGTTGACGGGATTGTTTTCATTAATATGTATTTCACATTAGAAGTAAAAGAATTCAATTAAAAATTTAAATTAACTGCAAAAATAAGGTGGTACGATTTCATCACGATCGATATGAAACTGATAACTTTTAGCTGGGTAAACGATTTGTTAAAATGTCTTTAGTGGCTGTCCACAACTGATTATGTTGATCTTTGAAAATATTCTACGTTTAAAATTAGTTTTATCCTCATAACTCTTCGAGGCAGGCGCATAATTTCCTGCGGGGGGGGGGGGGGGGGGGGGGGAGAATTCTTAAGGTAAATTAGATCGAAAAACAAGAAAGAGGGGGGGATTGCCCTCTCCTAACCTTTCCCCAAATCGACGAACCTGCTTCGAGATTACATAGATTCCTGATCAGTCCACAATGTAGGGCTGAATTGTTGAGATTTGAGACCATGTAACAGATGAAACTAAGGGTTTACGACCGGAAACGAATTTTCTTCTAAAAAAGCAAACGTCTCTTGTCTTTTCTTGATTCTACTGATAAAAAATTTCCCACGCAAGGGACTTCAGAAGTTCCAAGAAAGGAAAGAGGGAGTATCGTCATAAAACTGACCCATTCTAAGAAATCCATTGTGAAGATTTGACTAAACGACCTTGTTGCATCTCCTCCCGAGGGTCATAAGGTCCTCCCCCTGGAGCAAGGAAAAGGGTGTCAGCACCCAATAAAACGGACAGGAAACGTTTTGTCATTGATGTTCAACGATTTCTGCTTTTTGGAAATTGTTCACACAACATCTAGTAGAATTTTTCAAAGAAGTTTTCAACATAATGATTTCAAATATTTATATCATACATTGAAATTTTAAGTACTAAAAATTGTAACCGATGATACAAAATGTGAGCTGGACAGAACCCTTGGACGTTTTGTCCCTCAGATGTTTTGGACCTGGACGTTATGTCCGACATTCATCCAAAATATATTGCAGATTTTGACCAACCATAAGGGATGAAAGAAAAGATTGTTTTAAAAAAGATGGACTGTCATAAGGTTCACATTTCATTTTAAAAAAGAAAAAAAACTAGCTTTAAGATACAATAAAGGCAGTGAAAAACAAATGGATGTAAATTTATATTTTCAAGTATTAAGCAAAACGCGTTTAAAGTTGCGGTCCTTGGTAGTCTTTCAATGAAAAGTTTTTCCGAATCATGCACCTACAAGGGCTCCTAGTATTATCTCTTGCTCCAAGACAGAGGAGAGGTTCACCTACCATTTTGCTGCTTATCTTCAAATTTTTAATTTTTGCCCTCACATCCATTTGATTCTCACAGCTTCAATTAAAAAATTCATGAATAAAATAGTAATATGAATGAAACGAAAAGCACACCAAACAAAACTACATCGATCGCTTCCCGGAGATCCAGCTTTCGAGAATTAAGACAAAAAAAAAAAAAATTAATTTGAATTTTGTCATTTAATTCCAATGTTTTTTGCAATCACGAGTGTGTGTGTGTATATGTGAGAGTGTGTGTTTGTGTGTGGGGGGTATGTGTGTGTGTAGGCATGTGTGTTTGTGTCTGTGTGCAGGCATGAGTGTGTGGGTAGTTGTGTGTATGTGTGTGGGGGGTATGTGTATGTGTGTGTAGGCATATGTGTTTGTGTCTGTGTGCAGGCATGAGTGTGTGGGTAGTTGTGTTTATGTGAGTGTGTGGGTAGTTGTGTTTATGTGTTTGTGTGTAGGTGTATGTATGTGTGTGTAGGTGTATATATGTATGTGTGTGTAGGTGTATATATGTATATGTGTGTAGGTGCGCGTATGTATGCGTGTAAGTGTAGGATATTGACGAAACCTGGAGACGGTTTTCGCTAGAGGTGCAGCATCGTGAGAACACGGTCGACGGTGATGCTCCGGAGGGTGGCGGTGGGAAAATGATAGGAACGTCAAAAACAGTCAAATGAAAGCAATAAGCAATCGTGATTGCTTCAAAAAAAAAAAAAATGGAAAAATATTTAACTAGCAAAACGTTTAACTTGCTCAGCTCATGAAAAGATAACCAATCAAACATGATTATTGTTCATTCAAACACAGTACGAGTTATTATTTTTCCATAAAGTAACATGCTATTCTCGAGTACACACCAAAATACGCATGTCGTTTGTTGATTCGACCTCAACACGCGGAACACCCTCCACGTAAGTATCTGCTATTGGAAAATAAGCAATTCATTGTCAGACTCTTCACCCGAACACGCCAAGGTCAGTGCTTTCCGATACGGCGTTAACCAGTTCCCTGCTAATAAAAGTGCTCAATAATAAAACCGACAAACGAGTGCTCCGTCTTGAGCAGGTTTCGATGGGACAGGGCGATCATCTCGTTGTGCCACGCGTGTAACAATGCGCAGTTTGTTGTCTGTTACACTACGGCGCAGAAGAACGGTTGGCGCGCCTTAAAGGCAAAATAATATTCATCTAATTAATCAATTGATTCCATTCGAAAAAATGAAATTCAACATCTAACAATCAGAAAGGGCATCGGTTGCTCTTGTCTTGTGCCAGTTAGGATAGAAATTTGGGGTGCGCTGCTTCACTTTTCTCAATGTAGCGTAATTTGGTGTGAAGCCCCAACTTCCACAGCACACATACCATAAGGGCTCGTTTACAGGGTTCACAGCACATTCAACGAAGGACACGAGAAAGAAAGTATATCCATGTCCGAGCTGGGATTCGAACCCAGGACCTCCCCATCGCAGTAAGACTGCTCTGATCACCAGACGAGGGTGGCCGGCAACGGGCACCTGGTTGTTGGGAATTTGTTCAAAGGATTTATGGATTTCTGGATTATAGTTTCGAACTGCCAGAGCAGCACTCACAAAACAACACAGTTGGTACTAAAAACAGAATGTCTGAGAAAAGAGAGAGTCGATTTCATATTATTACAGTAGGAAAGTGACCGTAAATAAGGTTAGACATGCCAACATTTGAAAAGTGTCCACTAAGAACGGTTTTGGCATCTTTTGCATGACCATTTTAGCATTAAAACTAAATAATGAAATAGTTTTCTTACAATGTACCTTTAAATGTCTTTTAAAAACTTGGGATTTTTAACAACTCTCTTGTACCCTCATATAAATAATAGCCGATGATAACCCGCGTATTTCAACAATGAAACTCGTGCCACGGCATCATAATTTGATAATGTGTTTTAGTAATGTTCAACATGCAGGGAAAGGCTTTATTGTGACAAGGCTGAACTCGATCCGGTAACTTAACTGTTTTACTGGTAAGACTGTGTTATTTCAGGGGAATTCACAACTCCAATAAACTATAGGTTGCGCTGCAGTCACTGTCTAATGGCGGATGAAAAAGGTAAAACAAACACACGCCGTAACTTATAATTTGCTTTGACGCTTAGTGAAAATGACAGTAATTTTTCATCGTGTTTGTGGGAAGCTTTCTTTTCTATTCTTCTGAAATTACATTACATCATAAACTGTTTGAAGCCTGTAATTTACCCCAAAGAAAACACGTGGAATGGAATGTTTTACCTTTTTCTTTAGTGTTGTTAATCACCGCAAGGTAACGTATTCGAGCTCTGGAGTTGCGAATGAAGAACAAAAACAATTAACGCTATCTATTGGCTTTTAGTGTTAATCCACTGGTGTTAGGGTTAAAATTTCAACGTAGAAGAAATTCTCGCCCGTTATACCTTGACGGGCGACTTTCTAGTTATAAAATAAACATTGGAGTTGAATCGGTGTCGAACCTGATTTTTAGTTAGCGAGGTGTACAATTATTTGAGCTTATCGGGGAAATTTTCTTAAAAATGAATTTTCAGACGTGTACAAAACTGACTGTGATTGCATCAAGATTTTTATCGGCTTTGGGGATGGCGCTATATACAGTCATCTCGAAGTCCCAAGGGACCGACTGAAACGTTCGAGTTATAGGAAGTTTCCACAACAGTCTCAAAAGTTTGGGACCCGATGAAAACTTCGAGATAAAGGAATATTTGAGTTATAAGCTTCGAGCTTTCGAGATTCGACTGTACTAATATTCCCAAAGTTTGTTTGGTCTTTCCCGTATGGTTTTGTTGAGTTGTTTATAATTTTTTTTTCTGGTAGTGTTATTTACACTTCGGTTACATTTAAGAACTTTACAATTGGAGTAGAGTGGAGGCAAAATCATTTGTGCAAATTTTAATTAATGCACGAAGGGTTATTTGTTTCTTAAAAGGTTCCTTTTTAAATCTTGATTGCGAAAATTCAATTGAACTGTCGGAAACGAACTGAAATTACCTCTTTATTTCCCTTGTGAGCAGAGTTGCCGGATTGGACCCAATGGGTTTTTTTTTTTTTTTTTTTGAAAAAACCCATTAAAAAAACCATTATTTAGCCCACTTTTGGGTTTTTTTAAATTTTCTGAGAAGTTTTTAAAAAAATTAATTAATTAAAATACTTTTACAATTTAAACTTTTTTATTTGTTCTTCACTACAGACAATGAACTTATTTCTCGATATTTGTAGATTGTACAGAGGAAACTACTCTAGCTAAAAGCCTTTCATTTGAATCATTTTCTGCAAACCAACGCGTCACAAATCTCGAATAAACAAGGTATATTTTCTAGAAATTAACAGGTTTTTTACAAACGGTCGGACAGAAAACAGAATAGGATGTACAGTATTTTCATTATCTTACGAAAAAGTTTAATATTTCTTACTCTGTACACAGAAATAGAAAAACAGGCAACATAAAATTCAAGGAAATGTCTTGATTAAGCTGGAATTCAGTAAAAAAGGGAGTAAACTACTTGAGGTTCTACAGTAGTTTTGCATAACAAAATGAAATACAATAAAGTGAAATTCAAAAAAAAAAAAAAAAAATGTAGCAATTGAAAACGAACAAACGAACAATAGATTTTATCACTCGAGAAGTAACTTTGCCTAACTGTTGATAATCACGGAAACTAAAAAATCTGAAATTTCACTATTCTTGGGTTTCATTGTCTTTTATACTTTTCTTCAGAAAACGCTGAATTTTCCAGCTTTTTTTTTTTAAAACCCCAAGACAGTTTTTGTGCTTTGTCCATATTCTTACGCTACAATATGCTACACGTACCCACATTTTCCCTAAAAAAAGACAAAAAAAAAAAAAAAAAAAAACCAGCTTTAGTTGGGGTTTTTTTTTTTTTTTGGTTTTATTTTAAAAATCCCAAAAAACCCTGGGTCCATGGGCTTTTTAAAAAAAAAAAAAAAAAAACCCGGGTTTTTGCCAACCCTGCTTGTGAGTGTTTCTTAATGAGTGTTTCGTATTTGTCATTTTCCTAAATTTACGCGTCGTCTGCGGAATTCAAGGTACAGTCGTCAAAATGCAAAATAAATGTGATTTTCCTTCAAGCAACATCACAGGGTTCACTTAAAGTGAAGGGTGCGATTCCAACAATAGACATCTAACAATAGAGGGCGCTCTGGAAACTTTCCAAAGATGCGTCACTCTATACCCGCACCGCTGTCTCAGACGAACTTTTGGTGCACTTTGCCAAGTCGGAGTAAAAGAAAAATAACGCGAACTCAGTCACTCCCTTAGCCACAGCTTCTTAAAGGTACTTTTTCCAAAATAAAACACAAGATGAATAATAGAGACACTGAAATGAAACATAAATACGGCTTCCTACACATTTTTGCGACGCAGGCGGCGGGCGGAAAAGAAACGCTTCCATTTGTAGGCTGAAGCTGCTTAAAATGGATTTAGTTTATATAAGGTGAGAACTTACACAAATAACGAAGCAGGGTTCTATTCTGAGTTCTTTTGTGCCATAAAGTAGTGTTTTTAAAGTCTAGTGTTGGGGGGGGGGGGGGGGAAACCTATTTCAGATTGAAACATATTTTTTGTATTTTATTTTGGGTTTTTTCTCAAAAAAGTCTTTTTTACAGCGTTAATTTTTCGTGAGCACCTTTTGTAAATCTGATTAGATCTACGAAGATTTCGAGCTATGTGTTTATAAGCCCAAGCTCAGTGTAAATTTACCTTCTGGGGAGAGGAGGAGGGGGGAGGACATAGCTAGAGCCCATGCAATGGCACATTTTTTGCTTCTATTGATGTTAGTATGCATAAAGGCATAAAAACTGTAATTTTTAAATGAATGTATATAACTGAGTTTTTCATCAGTAACAAGCAAACTATACCGCCATTCTTCCTTGTAAATATGTTCGAAGTACGCAGTAATAAAAGTAAACTTGTAAACAGTTCCACTTCCGATCAAGGTGACACAACAATTGGAAATGTAATAAAGAGAGAGAGAAAAAATAAAGATAATTAATTTGAATTCTGAAATTTTGAATTCAAATTATGTTTTTCGCAATCACGAACTGAGACAGGACCCTACTCACTGGAGTTATTGTTCCTAGAAACGGCTCCTGTTCCCCCCAAGCCTGCCTCTCCTCCTGGACGGTTACGTGTGCATAGTTGTGTGTGTAAGTGTGTAGGCTTGTGTGTGTGCGTAGACCTGTGTGTGTGTGTGTATGTGTGTGAGTGTGTGAGCGTGCGTGTGTAGGACATGGACGCCTCCGACCAGGAGAAGCGGATAGCTCAGGACCGGAGCAGCCGCGCCGCGCCGCCTGCAGAGGACGGTGGGCGGTGGTGCAGGCTTCTGGTCCAAGCTGAAAAAGGCACGGAACATCAAAAACAGTCAAATGAGAACAATAAGCAATCGTGATTGCTCAAAAAAAAAGTCAGCACTGGACGGATTTTAATGCTTCAAATACTATCAAACAATAGTCCCGGCAGAAGTAAAAACAATATTTTCATCTTCAAAAATTATATTAAATAATAAATGGTAATGTCTAACTTGAGAAAACTTGAAGAAGATATTGTGATTTATTGCAATGAAAATATTAACGTATTTATTACAATGAAAGTATTAACACCATTTTTCGATTTTTTTCCCATTAACATTTATTGCTATGATAATGAATTGCAAAAATAGACAGATCAATCATATCTTATCCAGGGGTGACATATTTTCTCTACATAAAAAAAAACCTATTAAGGAATCTTTTAAATTTTTAGTACATATCTTAGGACTTTTTAGTGGATATAAGCTCACTGTGCTTTTAGTGCACATAGTCCGAGCTCAATTGGCAATATAAGTTCAAAACAAAGGTTCTGGGGCCCTTGCGGCCCCCTGGGAATTTTCTTTCATAGACGCCATTCTCAGTTTTCGATGTTAGCACCACCTACTTTCAATTCTCAAAATTAGCTAAAATCGCAAATTATTTGCAACATTTTTTAAAAATATTTCAAGCTGATTTCTAGAACTAAAATATGCCTCGCTCATCTAAAGAATTAGATGCGTAAAAAATAAATAAACGAGCAAATAAACAAATAAAGTAGCAGCACCTTTTAAACAAAGCGGCAAATAAATTTTATTCCACTAACAAAAACTTTAGCTTCTTCCAAAAAGAATTAAAATTAATAAGCTAATTAAAATAATTACATCTTACAGGGTTGCCAACCTTGGAGGAAAAGTTTGAGGAGCAATTTAAAATTTTGCGGAGCAGTTCCGTATTTTGTAATAAAAATCAATAAAAATAACTAAAACCACCTATCTAAAATTGTTTTATAGCTTTATAATAATTTTAAGCACTAGTATTAATATAAGTACAGTAAAAGGGGGGGGGGGAGAACAACAGACAGACAGACACAGATCAACAGACATTTTTCCCCATCTCAATCCCATACTTTCCAATTTTTAATTTTTCAATATTTATTTATTTTTTTAATTTTTGACTTTTGTTTTTCATGATATTTTCAAGATGCATTAAGCCTTCTTTAATGCTTTTTTCTTCTTTCTCTAACTTTTACTGGGAAAGTAGGCTAAAATCGTGATGAAACAAAGAGCAAAATTAAAAAAAAAAAAGAAATATATATAAATCTTAACTCGTTTTTTTCAAACAAATTTTTAACACCCTTTAGATCTATCGTAAAATTCAGGAAATCAGTTGGACTAGACATTATACAGTATAATTTCGATTTAATGTTACCCGATTTAACGATTACCTCAATTGGATGATGCATTTCACTAGTCCGGATTTAACTGCATTGAATGTACGAGTATATGCACCTCGATATCCTTGATTCAAAGATAACTTTTTACAGTCCATTGGAAATCGTTAAATCGGAGTTATACTGTATTTAATTTGTGATCGCGAAAACCCTGGGTTAAAAGACGTTGAATTTTGGTTTTATACTGTAAAAATACTGCAAATGTAAGGTAACTTGGTTTCAGATCATCTTTTTCTGGTGAGTTCCATAAAACTTTATTTTTTTCGAACTACAGCGTGGAAATTGTAAATATCAAGTGCGACAAAGTGGGGAAGGTGTCTAATATGTCGAATTAAAAAAAAATGATATCATTTATAGACAGCCCCTCACCGAAAAGAGGGCTGAGCTTTTTTGAGTTTTTATGCGAATTAAGACCTGGCATAGACTGGTTTTTGAAGTAAATAAACACCGGTAGTGTTGATTCATTTCCTTATTCAAAAAAAAAAAAAAAAAAAATCAGCGTCTCCAAATAGCAACGTAAAAATAACCGAAAATAATGAGAAAACCACTCATTTCGACTCAGCATCACAGACTACATAGCAGCGTCTTGCGAAGCGATTTCACGGGAGTAAACAAAAACTAGTCGCTCATCTTCATCATCCCGACCACCCCTCCGGTCCGCGAATGGATGTCACCCCGTCGGCTTGTTTACCTCTCTCCTCTGCCGTCAGCCCCAGGTGCCGTGACGTCACTCGCTCGCAGTTCGATAGAGAGAGCGAAGGGTACGGATTTCCGCCCACCGATCTTCAGCGCGTCTCGTTTTTTGAGCAACTTTTTTTTTTCTCTCTTCGTTCCCTCCGTTAGACGTGAGCGACAATTTACGCCCTGGTAGAATATCATCACCAGATACGGAAATATATCACCGGGGGAGGTCACGTGTGATTGAAATGTACATTTCGTAGTTTCGCGGCCTTTTTTTTCCTATTTTTTCCTAATCATGTTAATAGCATTCCTCCATCTTCCTAGATTTTCACTTACTTCGGAATTAATTTCAACTTTCGAAATTTCAAAAAAAAAAAAAAAAAACTTGATTTAAACCACGGGCTTTGAAACCAGGAATGCCCCGATAAGAGGTCACAGGAGGTCACTGTGACCTCCACATAAACTTTCGTCATCAGTTTTTGACTGAGATTCGGAAAACCTGGAGACAGAATATTAGTTAAGTTTGAGCATTTGGAGGAAAAAAAAAAACAATAATAAAGAAATGCCGTATGTCTCTTCTCATCAAATGTATGTATGAATACACGTACTAATATTATCATTAAATCACTCGGAAATAATTTGAAGTTTCATTCGGAAAATTGAGAATCCCCACTCCCCCTCCTAAAAAATAAATTTCGGTGCGCCCCAGTTCAAAACATGTTCCTTTGATTTTTCAGGTAACTATGACATTAAGTCTAGCTCATTGTTTTTGATATTTATTTTGAGAGAGACATTTTCGTCGTCATAGTTACCGATCGTCTGCGGTTTGAGTTCTTTTCTTTTTTAAGGCTTATGTCAGCAAATTTTACATTAAAACACGGTTTTCGTGGGTGGATGTGAGTAAAATCCGTATTTTCAGGAAAAACACACATATATGAACATAAAGAGCTAAACTTCGTTTAAATACAAAATTTCCAGATTACGAATTATCATCATTTAAGATTGATAAGCAATAAAAATAGTATGACGGTCAGGGGCGTAAACAGAAATGTTGGGGTCACAAATAACTTTTACGCCCCCCCCCCCCTCTCCATATTGTTTACTCAGACGTCCCTACATATATTTCACCTATTATTTAAAAAATCTCGGGCCCCTTCATGCTCGGGCCCGCGCCAACAGGTGTCCCCCCCCCCGCCATACACGCCCCTGATAACGGCATACACTGTAAATATAATCCTTATGATAAGTGTACGAATGCAAATTGGCCATGATAACCGCTTCAATCTATCATATCCTAATGACCATTTCATTTTTTAAAATGGTTATGCCTTGTATTTATTCATCTAGAAATTCACGAGTTATAATATGCCGGGTGGGAATGTCTTCTAAATTTCCATTTCGCTCCATTTGTAGAAACCAGAAACCCAACGATTAAGGTCCAACCGCATTTCGTGATAGCACAAAACATAATTTGAGGATTCATTATCTCAAAATTCAAATGAATGTCAGGGACTGGATGCGATTTTTTTTTCTTCTTTTGGTTCAAATCTACGCTACGTTTTCAACCAAGTGCAATTCGGACAGATAAACTCATTAAACGGTTTTTTAGGTGTGTGTGTGTGGGGGGGGGGGGTTTCAAATTTACGCTACGTTGGTTTGGTTTTCACTGAGTGCTATTCGGGCAGAGAAAATTATTACAGTCGAATCCCGACTTAACGAGGGATGCGTTCCAAGACTCCTCGCGTAAGTCGAAATTTCGCGTTGTGGAAAAGTGTTGTTATATGACTTTTTTATTAACATACCCAATCCTTTTAGATATTTTTAAACACCCTTTAAACTGGCATAGACCATTTTTCAACTATATATTACCGTTTCTTACATAAAGAGCTGAAATTTACCGTATTAAAAAAAAAATGCATTATTCAATCGCTGCAACACTGCACTGCAAGAGTATTACACAGTAGATATGTTACATTTATAACTTAAAATTTGAAGATCATTTATGCTGCGCAATATATAAGATTGTCATTCTAATATATATTTTACAAGAGCAGATTTCAATTTCATACTGTTTGTATTTTGCTTAAACGCTACTACGCGAGCTTCTTATTAAAACTAAGGTCTGGACTTACGGATTGCCTTTCTCTTGACTTTTAATTATACGTGTGAAAGATTCATTCATACCTAATTGTCGTGGTACCTTCGACCCACTTTCTAGTTGTTCAAGCGTATCAAAATTCTTTAACTTTTCTTAAATTGTCGCTAACTTTTGCTTTTTGTTTCCATTTTCAAACTTTAGATGACACAGCGTTTCTAGGTGCTACAATATTTCATCACCTTTCATATTTAGAATAAATTAATGAAAAATGAGGAGAGGTGATTATACACACTAATAAAGCTATGTTTATAGTGCGCTGTGTGGGAACTTGCACAGTCAGTGATGCTGAAAGGAAGAAAGTACATTCACGAAGTCAATAATGACAAAGCCGAAACTTAGCATCACGATTCCTTTCCAAATATTTTCATGTTGAGAGCGAGAAATTCGCTTTAGCTCTAAAATTAGCTGCTCCTGAAAAACTCGTGTTATAGCCATTTCGCGTAAATCGGATCGCGTTGTAGCGGGAGTCGACTGTATAAGCATTTCTGCTGTTTTTTACCTGGTATTTAACAGATCGTAGGCAGGTGGCGTACACTGAAAACTAAATGCTTTTATTAATTAATTGGACAGCACTTTTGATTTGATGTGAGCGCACCATCCTAATGACTTTAAGCAATGCCATCATCAACTAGTACAGAAAATGAACCAATCACTTTAGTTATTTACATAGTCACGTGGGTCTTGACGTCATTACCTAGCTGCAAAAATTTTTAATTGATGTTTAAGCACAACACATTTTCGGCAAGAGTGGAAAATTGCGCACCAATTCAGTCCTAAAGTTCTTTTGATGATACGAGTAGAGCTAAGTTGTAGTAATTCTACGTTTTCTTTCGCATTCAAAGTGGTTTTATGTAAAAAAAAATGACAAAAATAATTCAAGAAAAATTCTGAATGAACTGAATCCACTTTCGTAACTTTAACGTTGTTTACTGCAGTATTTGATAACAAATACAACAAACTCGATTTAAAATTAATTTAAAAGGCTAAAGAATACTTTCAAGATCTCTGAAAACATGCTCTTGTACATTGTCAGTAAAATAAATAATAAATTGAAGGGGGAGGGGGTGATTTTTCTCAGAACACTTCCTTTGCAACAATCAATTTTTTCCCATCTCGACAAGTTTCAAAAATTAGGTAATGAAAAGGAAGCAAGAAACCAAAATTGCAAGACATTTTTTTGAAACTTACTGGAACAAAGAGTTCTTTTTTTTTTTTTTTTTTACAAATTTAACGCAAATAAATAACTAATTAAATAAAATAAAAATGTTTTAATGTGGTCGTTTCTAAAATTTTAAAAGTATTTTTTTTTTCTGAAAGACCATGCTTAAAAACATAGGATCTGACCATTTTTTAAATAATTTGTTTAAGTTTAATATTTAAAAAAAAATACTTAAATCGGAGAGCTTTCAATGTTTATGCTTCTGTCCGATGACATCACAAATGATGAAATGCCATTCTGTGTAGCCATTCACAGAGCAAAATATTTAATTTGCATCTTTACTCACGTGTATTGGCAACGATAGGGTTGATAGCAAGCGCAGGGCGCATTTTTAAATCGCTTCTTGATTATCATATTGTGGAATCGCAGTAGAAAGATGCGGCAAAGTACACCATTTGTGACGTCATCAAGACCACGCCTTGTTTCAAAAATCGGACATTTTAAAAAAATAATTTAAAAATAACTGTTGGGAAAATGAAAGTATTTTCTGGGTTCATGTTATTCTTATTATTATTATTATTTTTTTTTTTTTTTTTTTTTTTTGCTTATTCTATCAATTTCAGTGACAAAAAGTACTACTTTTGACTGAAGGAAACCACCCCATTCTTATTAATCTGAAACACTTCTGCAATTTTTTCGTTCGATCCTCAAAACGTGCGTATGTGTATACTTTTCATTTACTATTAATTTTTTTAAATGTAGCGAAGTAGCGACTACTTTTCAAAAGTAGTTTGTAGTTGCTAAATTTTTTAAAAAGGAGTTGTAGTTAACTACATTTGTATTAAAGTAGTTGTAGCTTGAGTCAAAAAAAAAGTATTCCCGACCACTGGCGTAGCGGGAAAAAATCCTTGGGGGGGGGGGGGAATTTTTTTTGAAGTTTAAAGTAAAGCCATGCCCTCAAGTTTATATACATATATACACACACAGATATATATATATATATATATATATAACACGAAGACATAAGCTTTTTACCGTCATAAAAGCTATTATATTAAATAAAAATCTTTTAGCTCATAAACAGAACCCTTCAGGTTCGACTGAAAAATGATTTTTTGGGGCTTATGAAGGGGGGGGGGGGTTCTGACCCCCTATCCCCCCATGGCTACACCACTGCACTGGACTAAGGCCGAAGGTCCCACATAGCATTCCGCGGCGCGGGGTGGGGGACGCAAGTAGTGTGACGGCGCACAGTGGAGTATTTGACTGAAAACCCTGGCCAAAACTAGTTTGAAATTTTCAGTCTTCTGAAGGCGACACCCTTGTGTGCGTTTGTGCGCTGTACGGCGAAGCTATCCCACTTATAGACACAAAACTTAGTATACAAGTTGTCTGAAATGTCTGATGTTACAATTTGAAACTCGATTTTTAAAATTTGAATTAGAAAATGAAATATTTAATATTTTATCCACGGTTTAGACTTTTGCATGTTTACGACCGTAAAAACGATCCTAGTAAACGTAGAAAAAAACCCAATGCATCACTAGATAGAAAAAATAATTTTCTTCAAGATTATGGTTTGTTTGATGTTCTAACGTAATTAACCGAATTTCTAAGAATTTACAAAGGGAGGTCACTTTTTCGACTTTTTTCAATTATTCAATCAATGTAAACTAAAATTCTTGCATCCAATATTCTAATAATGTTATGGCTCTGAAACTTTTTAAGGAAATAATATAAACATCTTACCTTCATTTACAGCGAAAACGGTGAAGTTATGTTCTTTCACTGATTTATAATGAATTTTTCTTCAATGAGTTGAAATAAAAATTTTCAATAATTTTCACTCGATCCGAAATGGATGCCACTGTTGGCTCTTTGCCAAAATGCTTAGACAAGTGATAAGTAAACATGTTCGATGCGAATGGCTGTTTTGCTTTGAAGATATGTAATTAAATGCACTGTTAGGGGGGAAAAAAAGCAAAAAGCGGTTAAAAAATCCTAGTATTCTGTACAAAACACTAATTTGAAACCAAAAAAAAAAATCAATTTTATTCTTTTCGTTTGGTTTCAATCATTAAAACCCTGAGTTAATCATGCACAAAAAGAATTAAAGACAAGGGGTTCGGGGTTACAAAGAACCTTTTTCTATTAAAAATAAATAAATGAATTAGGATATTATAACTGTAAAAACACTCGAAAAGGGATATTCAAAAGCTCTTTGTTTTTGAATTGTATATATTGTACTCGTACCTTGGGTCGATTCTTAGTTTGACATCGCGTGATGTGTCCGCTAAAAATTGTACGAACAAACTTGGAACTTAAATTTTATATAACTTTAATTTCACAATGAGTAGGTAAAATGTCTTAAATATGGATAGCTCGCTAGCGTAGGAACGTTAGGAGACAATTACAATTGTCTCCTAACGCTAGCAAGTGGGGGGGGGGGGTATTTTCCCCCTTTTGCTACGTATAAGGGGGAAAAGACCCCCTCCCCCGGCACATTATTTGCAGTAATGATCTGAAAAAATATAAATATTTATTTATTTCATCTAAAATCTCAATTTTAAGGAAGAGCAAATTTTCTTAGCGAGATCACAAAATAATTTAATTTATTAACTCATTAACGTACATGAGAAAATTAACATAACTGAACGCAAACACATGTTTTAGGGGTGCAATGAATCTCTTTAGCGATGCATAAAGGTAAGCGTTTCGAAATTAATTAGAGGATTCTCATTCCATAACTTACATCTTTACACATTGACGAAGTGGTTTCTCGTAACCATGAAACTCATGTCTGAAATTTTATTGTTGTTTGTGCGCTCAAATATGTCGATCTTTTCATTCAGTAGTACTTATGATAACTTTTTTACAAATTTATTAAATCTTTGTTGGTAAATTCAGTTTAAAATCATGACTTGTCACAAAAAGATCGGATTATGCACTTTTTAAAAAAATCATTAAAAAAAAGGGCAGTTGTAGGCGGAAGATTTTTTTGCTGAAGTTAGTACTAGAGACTTTGCCAAATACGATGCAACTTTCAAAACAGCCCGACCGAGCCCAACACCCATTTAAAAAGCTTTCTCTACTTATAAATTAAGGCGAAAAGCCTTTAAAAACCTCATGTACCAAGTTTTCTTTATTTTTTTTCACAAAAAGAAAATAAAAATATTTACTTTGATTTATAATTAGCACTAAGCCCTGACATTTCTTTATACCGTAAAATTGGTTTGGTTCAATTCCATTCATTTAGAAAGCCACAAAAAAATCTACATTGAAACGTAATAATTAAGCTGAAACGTAACAAAAAAGCGAAAATTATTATAGAAATCTCATCTTTCAACGAGGCTATGAGCAATTGTATGTGACTCAAGTTTCCAAAACAGGTGCCAATCGATGCACCAGTTAGTCAACGATCATGGAATAAATTTTCATAAAAATCGGGTAAATTTTTAATTTTGGACTTTTGGCCAGGATTTTCAGTCAAATACTCCACTGTGCGGCGCTTGCTCTGATAAAATAACTGTTAAAATTACTAAAAAAACATTCTTACGGGGAGGGGGGGGAGGATTATGAATCTTGTTGTGGGGCGCACCGAAGTCTATGTACGCTACTGATTTAGGCTCCAGCTCTACTTTCGCCACAATGATGAACTGGAATTCTCAGAATCGTTCGGGGTCAGAAGAATAGTTATTCGTAATGGGCTCGTTAAAACGCCCCCTCCCCCCCCCCCCCCAGCAAGGTTTCCAACGAAAACAAATAACAACATTCTGATCATTAAAAATATTCACAAGCGCTCGTGGATACCCAAAAAGGCTGGTGCGAAGATTATAAGGCTGCTACTCTACATTCCCCACAATGAATTCTCAGAATCGTTCGGGGTTACTCAACAAACAACGAAATTTTGATGATTAAAAAAAATTCACCCGAAACGGTTGGAGCAAAACAACGAAGTAAAATGCACTAACAAGAAGAAAATAAACACCGCATCGAAAACGCACGGTACAATATTAATGCACGCATTTAAGGAGAGAGTGGGGGAACGGCAAAAAGGGAAAACCCAACCTGTTACCGAAAAATAAAAATGAAAAAAAGCCGCCTGATTGAAACAGCTCACCTCGCTCGGACCACAAGTTTTTCACGGCCGCATTTCCTCTCTTCCGGCCAGAAAAAGAGAAGAGGCGGGAGATGGGGAACGACTTGCAAACGCTCAAACGAGGGGAGGATTCTTTTTTGGAGAAAGAAAAGCACTGGAGAGGGGGAAGGAAGGAAAGAAAAACTCCCAAGAAAGCATCTCGGGGTGGAAAGGCGACTAACGAGCTTCAAGGTCTTCTGAAAGGGGAGCGCCGACCCCGAGGGTCGGAATAAGCAAGGAAGCTAGGGATCGTATGCTCAAGCACGAATTTTCATTTGTAGGCATGGGTTTTTCTTTGTTCAACTGTAAAGATAGGCGTGAAATAAAAAAAGTTAGTTTTGGAGATTCAAATGGACTTTAAGTACACGAGCTTTGAATTGGTTTAGCACTTCGCTTTATTGAGCACTAAATATGCTTTAGCATCCCCAAGACCTGATTACCGCACAGGCCAACTAGGCCTGGGCCTGGGACCCTATGTTCGTAAGGGGGCCCCGATTTTTTTTTAAATTACTGCATATCATTAAAAAATCAAGTTTTTTGGGAAAATTATTAAAACTAATTATTTATTGATTGAAAACACCCTCTTTTAAATAATATTGAATATTATTTTGCATTGACTTGAAGTGATAGAATACAGAGGGGGCCTCCATATCATTGTGGGCCTTGGGCGTCACTTTCAGTTAGTCGGGTGCTGAGCATCCCTAACGTAAAATGTATCGACTGCATTTTTTTTACCAAATGAAAATGAATAACGTTGGTAAAGGTATGTTGCCACAAACAGGGGCAGATATACAGACTATAATTTTAGGGCGGGGGGTAGAGTGCTGGAGAATGACCCCCCCCCCCAACTCCCATGACGCTGCCCTTGTACCCTCCCCTTGCCACAAAATGTATCTCATTAAAAACTATCTAAATGAAAGAGGGAAAGAATATCATTACGCTGCCAAAAATCAGTAATGAAGAATTATAAAAATTATGAAAATATGTCCTATTGAGATTATTATACTCAAAACTTGAAAATGTCTGCTTCCATCCATTTGCTGCTCACTGTCTCAAATGTATATTTCAAAAAAGCTTTTAAAATAATATTTGGAAAAGAAATATAAAAAGGCTTAGAACAGCCACTAAACACAAGAGCAAAAAGAAAAATAGTGCCCTTTTGTGCCCAAATATAAAAAAAAAATGAAAAGGAGAAAGCTTTTGCTGATCTGCTTGCAATAACACGGGCCAGTCTGCAAAAATGTTTTTCTTTGTGAATCTGGCAGTCATCAATTCGAATTCAATCGATGGCAGCCGCTCCATGAATCATTCACTGTTCGTTCACACAGCGAGAAGCAGACAGAAGAAAGCCAACGTTTAGATCTATCTCATAATGGGTCATGGCCGCCCTTTCACAACCCACAGATGCAAGAGGCACACTGGAAGGCGGAGAAACCTATGAGCCCACGTGTGGCACATCGCGTACACCCACAACACACACAAAAAAAAGAATAAAGCAGATTTTGTCAACATCCTTTTGAAAGATTAGACTTCGCTAAGCAGACGATTAATATTTTCATTGCATCGGACAGAGGAAGAATTATGGTTTAAGGAGTGTTTTTTATCGTCTTCGTTTTGCTGTTATAAAGGGAGTCCAAAAAATTAACGCAAGATTTGAATTTGCCGCCATTTTTGCAATAAATGGTTGGCAACCCTGGAAAAAGAACAATTTGACAGCTGAGAGTTTAGGGTAATCAAAAATGGAGCGTTATACGATACAATAACGCGCTTTCATTATTGAACAATTGTTTCAAAAATAATGAAAGTTGAGGCTGGTCAAGCAGTTACTGTTATTGGCGCTCAGTATCGCAACACGGTAATGCACGGGTGGTTGTGGGCTTGTTGACATAGACCTTTGAATTCAAATAACCCCATAAGAAGAAATTTAATAATGTTAAATCACACGATCTGGGGTGCCAATTATGATCACCGAAATGAGAGAGTACGCGACTAGGAAATGCCTTATGCAGTCAATTGAAATGTTTCACTCTCTCTAGCTGTATGGTACAATAACACCCCATTTTTACTAATCCTGAACTCTCAACTGTCAAATTGTTCTTTTTTCATGGCTGCCAACAATTTATGGAAACAAGGGTGGCAAATTCAAATCTTGAGTTAATTTTGGGACACCCTTTAGCAGGAGAACCATTTGTGCAACCCCAGACAAGAGTGCATTTATAACTGATTTTATAGTTCCACGCTACATTTATTTTCCAAAAATGGCAGCACCTTCCCATCTTAAATTTGTAGCGATGATACGGATATCGCTTCCTCCTCCCATGCTATAAATTATGCCAGCTTTTAATGGATCTGTTCACTTTAGATGTAAATAAAAATCGTTTTTGATCTAATACTTTTTACAACAACATCCACGGAATCAAGTCCATACAATACAAAATGATCTCGGAAGGGGTTATGGTTAAATTTCAGCAGGGAGATCTACTTAGTTTTAGTATCTTTTTCTACGTTCGAAAAAGGAACATCTCTGAAATCCTCCCTCTCCGGGATAAGCTCATTAGGTAGAGAAATACTATAAATATTCGAACTCGCTGAACAAAAATGTGTGCATTTAATTTCCTTCGTGCAGTGTCAAATATGATTCAAAATGTTACCACACAAATTTGCTGAGAATTCAAGTGTAACATATGTAATAAACAACATTTCTGTCAGTCAGTAAGGCGAAGAATTAGTCAAGTGTTGTATCAATGTCCATAGAATATTTAGAAAAAATTCCCCTAACAAAAGTTTGGGGGGGGGGGGGCACCAAAATGAGACCAAGCTTCCCCTAATTTCAGAGGTTAATCGGGCCTTGAGAAGAGCATAAGGCGAAACTGGAGGAACTTAGCTGTGGATGGGCTGAAAATTACTTGGGAGCAAGGGCGCCCATATAGGTGGGCAAGGGGGGGGGGGGGCTCAAGCCCCCCCCCCCCCAGAAATGAGAACTTTCTTGTCTTTAGTGCTTTTTTCTTGGCAAAAATGTATGAAAATTTCTTTCCCAGCCATTAATGAATAAGTCATTAAAAATGTAAAATTTTAATGTCTCTAATGTGTACTGAAATTGGTTTCCATAGGAAAAATATTCTGCTAAAAAATGGGGAAAACTTTTGAGCCCCCTTTAAAATTTTGCATATGGGCGCCCTTGCTTGGGACAGCCTTGCCTGCAATAAGTTTTAGCGCTGTGAAAGAAAACTAATTCTAGTCCCTAAGAATCTACATGGCTCTTCATTAGTCTGACGTTTTGTCTGGTATTAACCATAATTAAATTATTAATTACTTGATGTGAGAATAGTATGATGAAAACAATAAGTGAACTTTTGAAGCTCCTGAACTATGAAGATAGCTAATATTCTTCACAACAGTGAATGTATTCCTAACCCTAGAGCTTGAATGCGCTACCTTGCGGTGATTAAAAAAATTACCGAAAGAGGTGAAACATTCCATTCCACGTTTTTTCTTTATAGTAAAATAGTCTTCAGACAGGTTTGTAGTGTAAAGTAATTTCAAAATGATAGAAAGGAAAACCCCCAACTAACACGAAGAAAAACTGCTGTCATTCACTCAGCTAAAAAGCAGGTTATTAGTTAAGCATTTGTTTGTTCTACCTCTTTGAGCTGCCATTAGCCTGGGATTTCAACGTCTCCTACAGTTTATAGGAATTGCGAATATGTGCACGGAGAAGTGCGTCTGTATTAACTAGTAGTTATAGACGTCTCTTAGGGCGAATTAAGAGAGTTAAAAACTTCAAGATTAGGGCAGGCTCGTCATTTGCGCGATCGGTGAGGAGGGGGGGGGGGGAATCAATTGACACCTCCTGGATTTGGAAAAAAAAATGTAAATTTGCATTTTGCATGTATCTTGATGTTTTTTCCCAATAAATTCATCGAATATATGCCCTTTGCCCCCCCCCCCCCTCTGGGATAATTTTGCCCGGATTTGAGTATGAAAAGAAAAAAAAATATGATTCCAAATAAAGGTGTTCTGTGTGTATGATCTTCCTTTATTTTTATCTTTACTAATAATAAAGCTGAAAGTCTTGATCTCTGTATGTGTCAGGTTCTCTGTAACGCGCACAGCGCCTAGACCGTTCGGCCGATTTTCATGTAACTTGGCACAAAACTAGTTTGTAGCATGGGGGTGTGCACCTCGAAGCGATTTTTCGAAAATTCGATTTTGTTCTTTTTCTATTCCAATTTTAAGAATATTTTCCCGAGCAAAATTATCATGAGATGGACGAGTAAATTACCAAGTTATCATAACGTGGAACCGTACCATAGGCAAGCCATTTGGAGAGAAATGCACCATACATTATTTGTTTGTAAATATACAGGCGAACCATAAGACCTTTTAATTTTCTACTATGGGCAAAGCCGTGCGGGTACCACTAACTAATCTATATATATATAAATGAATGTATGTCATCCATGAACTCAAAAACTCCCCGGCAGATTTGGCTGACACTTTCACCGTTTGTTATTTTTTGGTACTGGGAATGTTTATAGACCAGTTCGAAAAAAATCCGATCGACAGTTCCTTTTTTATTCCAGTTTAAGTCACAATCCACTGGATAAATACGAATAAAATTATCGGCTGCAGAAATTAATTCGCGTGAAAGATCTCATTGATAAGAAGTTAGCTGTTGCCATTTTTCTTGAGTTTGAACAAATAAATTCTTTCTTTATTGTTTTATGGCTTTTCATGCAACGGGGGGATTTAAAACTGATATTTTTAGCGATTGATTGATCTTGCAAACTGCGTGAGAACAAAATTTGAGTATAGTCACGGCTTCACTTGATACCTGGACCGATTATTATGAAAATTGCTTTTTCCACGGAGAAGGTGCATAATATGCTCATTGAAGCCACTCGCCACCAGGTGGCACTGCAGAGTAGTAACTTCTGCCCCGTTCAACCGATTGTCATGAAAATCAGTATAATGACGTATTTTTTTGTTGGCGTAGCAACGCGCGTCGGGTACAGCTAGTAAATCATAAATGAATCTTACTTTAGTAATTGCTGTCGCTGTGGATCCCTTTCCGACAGGCTCGTTGGTCACCTGCACGGCCAGGTGGGGGTTGTCGAGCAGGGGCCAGGCACCGGGAATGCTGCACGTCTGCAGCTCGTCGTAGAACGTCCTGAGGTGGGGGTCGCCGAACAGGGCGCAGTGACTGTAGGCGGCGCTGCGGTAGGATGCGCACTCGCCGTGCGGGCGGGAGGGCCGCCCCCTGTGCCCGCCGCCGGGGCCCCTCTCCGGCGAGGGCGCGGGCCCCTTCTCCAGTATGCGCGCGCACTCGTACATGCGCGTCCACTGCACGACCATGGCGTGCACCGAGTGGTAGACGAGGTCGCCCCTGCACGAGCGGGCGGTGGCGCGCACGCAGTCGGCGTACGAGCGGAGCAGGGAACAGTAGCGGAAGCTCGAGCCTTGGACCACGTGATCCTCTTCGAGGGCGCGGGCGTACTGCCGGGAACACAACTGCACCTTGCAGTCGGCGGAAGATGCTGTAAACGAATAAAAATCATGAAATATTTATAGATGGATAGATAAGATTTATTAACAAAACAAAATACACATACTTAACAGTAAGCAAAATAAAATAAAGTTAAGTTAAAAAACTTACAAATTATAAAACATAAATTACAAACGTCATAATAAAATATTAAGAAAATCTGGACTATAGTTCAACATGAGTTAGTAGTAAATTCAACCCTAAAGAGCGCCAAAGGCACTGTCCGCAGTGTTTTTTGATTGGTTTAGTATGGAGTACAAACACAAATATGTATTAACAGTAATATTTACAAATTAATTTTACACAAGTAGAAAAATTTTACACAGAACTATTATTGGACTGTTTGACTCCAGAAAAAAAAAAAAAAAAACACATTAACTCGCATTGAAACATTCAATAGTATAAAAAATACAATACAAAATCCCCCCTCCCGGTTGGCAAGTCAGTATATTTTATCAGCTAAAAGTTAATTATTGATAGAATGTCGTTATTTTGTATATATTCATTGACCCCTTGTTTATATTTTTTGAAGTTCTTCTCATTCCTAACATCTTCCGTTAGTTCATTAAACAGCAAATAACAATTAATTATCAAATAACATTTTAAAGTACCTTACAAGAAAATTGCAGTGGCATACAAGATGTGGTCCAAAAATGCTAAATGTTCTCACTCTTTCTAGACAAATTTGACACCCCTCCCCCCGTGTCACAAAGCGTCACACTTGCCACCCCCGTCCCCATGTCACACTTCATGCTGTTTTTCATAAGCATGTTATACGAAATGCGTGCTGACTTCCTGTTAATACCTCTCTCCCCCCCCCCTGTCACAAATTGTCATAATTTCACGAGCCCCCCCCCCCCCCCCCCACCACCTCTCAAAGCGTGACATCAGTTGAGGACGAACTCTTAATTCAGATTTCAATAGAAAATGCAATAGCTAGAATAAATCTCCTGCGGGGCGGCGGGTTCATATTGGTTGAAAAAGTCCTTACATATATATAAACTATCCAGGCACCACACTATGGAAAAAATGAATTAAATCGTATTTATTTTAACGTCATTAGCAGCACAAAAGAAATTATTTTTGATCCACAGTCTAATCCTATTTAAAAAGACATTTTGCAGCAAAGGAACGAAGCTATGTCTTGGCGTTTTGAGTTTCACAATACAGTCGACTCCCGCTACAACGCGATTCGACTTACGCGAAATGGCTATAACACGAAATTTTCACGAGTAATGAATTTTAGAGTTAACGCGAATTTTTTGTACACAACACGAATTTTTTTGGAAGTAAGCACATCGGCTTCGTTATTGGCTATTAAATATTGATTTCGTGAGTGCTATTACATCCCTTTAAGCATCACTGACAGCGAAAGTTCCCACACCAAATTAGTCTACGCATCGCGTTGTTAGTGCATCAAATAACACTCAGCATCTTTCATCTATTTATTTTTTTCATTTTAAATATGAAAGTTTATGAAATATAGTGGCACCTTCATCTGAAGATGGGAAGAAAAAGAAAGTTTCTGAGTAAAATTAAAACAAGGTTAAGATTCTCGATATGCTTGACAAACATCGACGGTAGCGCGACAATAAATATGAGTGAATCTTACATACGTACAATTAAAAGTCAAAACAAAAAGATATCCGTAAAAGTTCAGAACTTAGTCTCAATATTGAAGCTTGCAGAGCAGTATATCAATGTAAATATTTTGAAAATGGAAGCTGCTCTTGTATTGGGGATTAAGGAGATCAGGAAGAGGGGGCTGTTGCCATAAATTGAAAAGTTATAAAAGGCGAAGCAACCGTATTTAAAAATGTATTAAATTAGAATAACGATCTGATAATGGAGAATAAATCATCATTATCTTCATTTTTTAACTCATAAGTATTGTTACTGTATCTACCGTACAGAACTATTATAGTGCAGCATTTTATTATTACTACATACTGTACATACCGTGTTGTTTTGATTTATGTTTTTTCCTTCCATCGATCATTCATTTTGGGCATCTTAAAGTATTTCATTTTGAATAAAGCAGTTTTTTATTTTTAAATACAATAAAAGTTCAGTTCTTTAAGTAAGAAACTGTAGTGTATATTCAGTAAATTACCGCCCATTAGCCAGGGCTAAGCTGGAAATGACTGAGCTGGCGGTGTATTTCATGTAGTGTATAGTTGGGGAATGCATTAAAGAAGTTTGAGGGGTGTTTATAAGTGTCTAAAAGAATTTGGTATGCTGCTAAAAAAATTGTATACATATATTTTTTCCACAACGCGAAATTTCGAATTACGCGAGGAGTCTTGGAACGCATCCCTCGCGTAAGTCGGGACTCGACTATACAAATAAATCTCCTTCGCTATTTCTAATCATAAGCAGAAAAACAACGCTGAGCAAGTAAAGCTGTCCAATTAATTAGATGCATTGGCAATTCTCACAGACTAATAAGCGTACAGCGAAAAAGATGAATGCTTAATTACAGAAGGAAGCGGTGCGCAGACATGACAAACTTAATTAGAAAAAGCAACCAGGTTTGTACTTCATTCTATAGCAGGGTGTGTTGCTTCATTTACAATTAGAATTCGTAGAGTATTTTCTTTATTGCTGTGCATGTCTGTCTCTGTGCATATGAAAATCAAGGTCCAATCTGTCAAAAACGTGAAATAACTTTCAATATTCCCGGAAAACTTAAGAAAATTTTTGCCAAAAATTCCACTGAGTTCGGTAAAATGGTAAAATTAAATCAAAATCATGGAAGGAAGGGTTTGTCAAGACGGTTAAACGATGTCTAAGTTGAATCAAAATCATGGAAGGAAGGGTTTTTATAGTTTGTCAAGACAGTTCAATGATGTCTAAGTGAAATCAAAATCATAGAAGGAAGGGTTTTTATAGTTTGTCAAGAAGGTTAAACGATGTCTAAGTTAAATCAAAATCATAGAAGGAAGGGTTTTTATAGTTGGTTAAGACGGTTCAACGATGTCTAAATTAAATTAAAATCGTAGAAGGATTTTTATAATTTGTATAGACGGTTCAACGATATCTTAAAGCTAAAATGGAACATGTTGAAAAAGTAACACTCGTTTCATAAATGCAAAAAGAACGAACGCGTAGAAAACTTTCAAAGGATGTTTGAAAACCCTCAAAACAGCTGAAAATGTCCTATAAACGTGGAAAAATGTAAATTTAGTGAAGTGACACAGACATTTTTTATTTGCTCATGCGTTGTGCCCATATAGTCAACGTGAACTGAACTGTGCCCTACGGCTAGTGCAATGGAAATTGTTTGTTTCCGACATTTGCCTGGGTGTTACCAAACAAAGGTTTGAAGTTTTGATATTTTCACGCACTCGAGACAGAATATCAGCAATTCAAACGCAATCAGAATGAAATGGAACCGATCAAAGTGAAAACAATGAAACATATGAAATATCAAGTGCCCAGATTGTTCCATCTTCAAAGCGACAGAACTAATAAGAGAAATAATGAGGACACAGAGATAAAGGTTTCCAAGATCGCAGCCCGCAATTCCAGAAAACAGATTTCCATTGTCGGAATAAGGACAGATAAAAGTGTCAAAAAGGACGAGATCTTGTGGGTGTGTGTTTTATGTCATAAAAACAGAGCTCACGTCGCCCTTAAATGGTTGTGGTAGAAACGAATTTTTAAAATAGGTTGTTGAAAAGTTGTTATGCGAGATTTGAAACAGACCTGGAAACTTATGGGAGAGCGGAAATTCTCAATTTTGCCGAATGGAACTCTTAAATTTTGCCGAATAGAAATCAAAATTTTGCCGAACCGTCAGACAAAATTTACTGAATAATGAAATTTTTGGAAGGTCACAGCGACCTTCCGCGACCTCGGGGTGCCCCTGTGTATCATAATCAAAGTCGTACAAAAATCAACGTCGTACAAAGTCCTAAAGTGAGGAGAAAATTTTAGTACCTTATATAAACGGCAGCCTCCCCCCCCCCCCCCGTAACACAAAATCGAAGTTTGCAGACTAATTAATCTTCTTTACTCTTTACTAATAATAAAGCTGGAAGTCCCTCTGTCTGTTAGGATCTCTGTCTGTCAGGATCTCTGTGACGCGCATAGCGCCTAGACAGTTCGGCCGATTTTCATGAAATTTGGCACTAAGTTATTTTGTAGCATGGGAGTGTGCACCTCGAAACGATTTTTCGAATATTCGATACGGTTCTTTTTCTATTCCAATTTTAAGAACAAAACTATCATAAGATGGACGAGTAAATTACGAAATTATCATAACGTGGAACCGTAAACATGGGCACAAGCCAATTGGCGAGATACGAAATTATCATAGCGTGCAACCGTAACATGGGTACAAGCCAATTGGCGAGAAAATTCATCATGCATTATTTGTAAATATACAGGCGAACCAGAAGACCTTTTCATTTTTCTATTACGGGAAAAGCCGTGCGGGTACCACTAGTATGTGAATATATTTGAATTCATTGTCTCTGGGAGTTATGAATGTTCTTTCTAAGTCTCAGATAATAACGAAGGTAACTTATTTTCACTTTCTTTTAAATCAACTCTCATCTTTTTCTACCAGGAAAACATGAACGATGAAATGAAATTTAATTATCACCATTAGCTATTGAGAAACTTCAGTTATCAAAACAAACACTGCGTCTTCACTAAGCTAAGGCTATAAGAACCTAACCTTAAATGTAAAGGACTTAGTTTAAATTGGCATCTTATTAATTTTTACATAGCTTCCTAAGAAGTTAATGTTACATCTTAGAAAAAAAAAATCCAAAGCACAAAATTTCAAATTAAATCTCATGGTGAAGTTAAGAGATTCAAAGTTGTGGAATCGAAACACCCACTAAGAATAATTGATTGTGTTGACAGCTGTTATAGAAAAACAAACTACAGGTTGAATCTTTAGGTTGACTTCAGCGGTCCAAACTGGTGGGGTCAAATTATCATTTAAAAAAAACGAGTGGCAATTAATTGTGTTGATAGTCAGCTG
This sequence comes from Uloborus diversus, assembly GCF_026930045.1. Classification (NCBI taxonomy): domain Eukaryota; kingdom Metazoa; phylum Arthropoda; class Arachnida; order Araneae; family Uloboridae; genus Uloborus; species Uloborus diversus. The sequence goes on from NC_072739.1 coordinate 156,470,991, forward strand.
ACACAGAAAAACATACCAGTGGAGAATCAATTCAGGCAATAAAAATGGGGAACTTTAGTTTAGTTTTTATAATTCTTTCATTATTTATTACACCTATGATACATGAGCATCAATGGGGGTCGTTTCCAAAATTTTAAAAGTATTTTTTCTGAAAGAGCATGTTTAAAAACATAGGATCTGACCATTTTTTAAATAATTTCTTTAAGTTTAATAATTTTAAAAAATTACTTAAATCGGTGCTCTTTCATCGTTTAAACGCTTCTACCGATGACATCACAAATGATGAAATGCCATTCACAGAACAAAATATTTAATTCGCATCTTTACTCATGTGTATTGGCAACGATAGGGTTGATAGCAAGCGTAGAGCGTAATTTTAATTCGCTGCTTGATTATCATAACGTGGAAACGTAGTAGAAAGATGCGCTAAATTGTATCATTTGTGACGTCATTAAGACCACGTCTTGTTTGAAAAATCTGACAAAAAAAAAAAAAAAACAGTTGGGAAAATGAAAGTATTTTCTCGGTCCATATTTTTTTTTTTTTTTTTTTGGCTCATTATATCCATTTTAATGACTAAAAGTAGTACTTTTGACTGAAGGAAACCACCCCATTGGTAAACTTGCTTTATTTTCGCTTTATTTATTCATTTATTTATTTTTTAGATTACCAAATATATGTCCTTTACTTTTCTTTTCTCAACTCCCGTGTTCTTAAAGAAACCAATGATGGCAAGACGCTTTAAAAAAGATGAATTTACCAGGCACTTTAAACTGTTTAAGAAATATCAATTACGGCTATTGCTCTAACTAAATTAGTGCGGTTATCAATAACGATAAACAATCCGGAAATAAAATTAACAGAACATTCAAAACGGAAGAAACCAAGATTCTCTGGAAAGAAGTCCCAACACAAACGATTCTGCCTTTCGAGAAGAATCAAAAGGCAGGAACTGATTATCAATAGGGTTCTTTCTAACTTTGCAGAGCTGGTATTCTTCACACACGAAACTGTCTGGACCACAGATCTCAAGACTCTTCTTTCATAACAAGGAACCAAATAACGTGAGACTGGACAAGAAGACTACAAATACAATCGATTCAGATCAACGGGAAACGCGCGCGGAAATCGTAATAATGGTTCTGATTGCTGGCTTTGAGTGAAATTTTACAATTGATTTCCTAGAGCAGTTGTGCAGAGCGTTTTTGCACCCGAGGGAATCATAGGTGCACAAGAGGGGGGGGGGGGGGAAGGGGGCATGTTAATTTTTTATGAATTGAAGTTTTCCGTCATTATTGATGATAAAATGACCTCTAAAAATTTTGGGACACACCTCAAAAATCGGGACAGACTCTTTTTTACCCATTTAAAGCTCTATTTTCCTTTTTATGAAATAATACTTGAGAAAATATAAAAACCACTTTATTAAGTCAATTCTTTCTCAAAACACGTGAATCGAACAATTTTATCATTTTTCGATCGATCATTAATTTTTAAATTCGTAAAGTAGAGTGGCAATGCTCATTTAACTTCTTAAAGCGAGGGGGAAGTTGCCCCCCCCCCCCCGTACGAACCGCCTATGAGAGGGGCCGCAATTCATATTAAGAAGGATCTCGCGGGCCAAAACGCCGAGAAAATTTAAACATATTTATTTATTTTATTTTACAGACAACATGGGAATTAACAAAAGAGATAAGGAGAAAAGTCTTCAGATTATTATCTCTTTAAACGCGTTGGTATTGAAGTTCTTGGCTGGACATTTAGTTATGTAAAATCAATATAGCGGTTTTTTTTTTTTTTTTAAACCGGATCATTATACTTTTTTTTTAATTCACGTGAAAAGAAAATATTCTCATAAATAATCTTGCCTGCACTAATAAAAAGTTCATACATTTTTAAATGAGAATGTAAAACCTTTTCCATTCAAAGAGAATAGTTTAATGACGGTGATCCAAGAAACAGAGATAAAGAGGCTAACTTCAAATGCAATAAAATTCTAGTTTTTCGTCTGAGTGGTAGGATTCGTACAAGAAGATCAATACTGGTTGTAATAGCGTCCTACAATAGAGAACCAATTATCCGGGAAATTCGGGGCCATAGCTATCCCGGATATCTGAATTTCCCGGTTTTCTGGATCGCTAAAAAGAGCTTTTGGCCGACTGTTTATGAAACTTAAATTACTATAATAAATAGTAATACGTATTAAATAGGAAGAAAACAGTTCAGAAATGCTTATCAATATCGAAACATTAAAAACTACTAGTGAGAGAATAATTTAAACACCAAAAACCTTAAGTTATTTAATAAGACCTGAGACCCTCACATTCATTTTGAAAAGAAAAAAAAAAAAAAAAAAAAACACCAATCTTCGATGTTTTAAAATGAAAGAGAATGAAGGGAAGGGCAAGAAACAAGTTTTTGAGCGTAAATGTGCGATTCTTCTACTATAGTGTATGAGAGAATTGGTTTTCATGAAAGCGGTTTTTTTTTTTTTTTTTTTCATTTTTTTTTTTTTTTTTTGTAAAGATTTGGCGTTAGTGATTATTGATAACTATTGCTTTTGCATTAAGTTAATACCAATTGAAATTTAATTTATGAGTTCCTGCAGCCTTATTACAGTCTTGCGTTTAACGATTTCTAGATGCTTCCCATCAACTCTCCGGAAAATTCGAGAATCGTGGCGTTTCACGCGCTTTTACGACGTCATCTTCCGCTAGAAAAGGTTTTAATTAAAGGGCCATTCAATAAAATATTTCAGTATAATGTGACAATATTCATTTCTCTAGTTTTCAGTTGGAATAAAACACAAAAATTTCAGACTTACGACAACGCTACAAGAAAATATTCCGGAAATTTTTCCCTGCGTTAAAACAACACTTTGAAGTTCGTTTTTGTAAACGTTTTACCCGAGTTATAGATGAGTAATATGGTATTTATTAAGAAACTGCTCATTTTCTTTTAGGTATTTAAAAAAAAAAGCTTAATTTTTCAAAAACTGCCAAAAATGCGTATTTTTAAAAAATGGCGGGAAAATCGGCAAAAGGTTGCCGGCTTTCTGGTTTCCCGGATAAAAGGTTCTGCATTGTATTTTAAAAGACAAATTAACTTGTAAAAAAATTTCTTCTTTTTATAACATTAAGGTGATCAAATGTCCAGTTTAAAACGTGACAGATCCGTTTGTTTACAGGTAACCTGTCCTGTTGTCCTCGGATATACTGATTATCCCTTTTCCTGAAGTTACAGAACGGAACATTGGATGGAGCTGCCTTAGAACTTTTTTCCAATAAATAAAAATCCCGTATACTTGTTAAATATATTTTATGTTTGACCTACCCTAAAGCACCAGTAGAAAGGGTATTTTCGCTTAAGAATAATTTGAGAATTAGCGAAAAATCTGTTGTAAATCACGGTTCTTTAGGCAATATTGATTGTGTAAGTAAATTGTGCAAATGAAAGCCGACAAAAGACTTAATTTTAATTTCAAATCGACACCAATTGTTATCATTCAAGCAAATTTGTGCATTGAAAAATATAACACTTCTTCATTAATTCCTCCTTTTCTAAGTGTTCCTTTCTACTTTTTGTCTGTCATAAACTACTTTAAAAAGGTGACTTTTTGAAAATTATACATATGCAGTTGCCTAGAATTAGTAAGTAATCCGTTTCGAGGAAAAAAATAAATGGTCACTTTATCCAGGGGTGCCCACAGGGGGGATTCTGACGCAAGTTGCACCATCAAAAAAAAGGGGGGGGGGTATTTACTTATTTCAATTTATTTATTTATTGGTTTATTTTTAATTTGAATTATTCATTTTATTTTGTTTTATTTTATTATGTTTATATATTTTATTTCATGAATTTATTTAGGTTGTGTTTGCGTGTGCGCATGTCATTAGCGTAGCACACAACTTTTCTTTTAAAATAAAAAAATGGTAATAGTTAAAAATAAATAAATTTAAAAAAATAAATATAAATTACATTAAAAAATAGAGCTAGAAGTAAAAAAGGGAAGGAGGGTTGAGAAATTTTTTTGGGGAAGAATTTGCGCCATTGAACTTGGTTTCACCTCTGACCTTATCTAACATTCACAGTTTAACTAGACTGCAGTGAAACTCCTTCGTTAATTACATCATCCTTCGAAACATTATGCCGAAGTCAATTTCGCTGCTGCTAACTTCTGACACGAATTTTGCCGAGTCAAGGATGAATGTTCAACAAACCGTAAGCAAGAATCACAGGGGCAATTTTTATGAGTCCCCTAAAACACAACTGCAAACCCGAAGCAGCTTTTCTACTAACACCATGGGGTGGTAACATTCCTGACTGAATTTCCTCGAATTTCGGAAACGCTTAACACTGGCGTGTTTCGCGGCCTTGGACACTTGAGGAATAAAAATTATGCGCTATCATAAGGACGCTTCTCATTATTTCAGCTGGCATTATGAAGGTAATCAATTATGTTATTTCTCGCACTTTCAATATTCATTCGACGAAAGCAAATCATGCAACATGTACTTTTATTTTTTTGTTTTGGCATGGATTGATAGCTTGTTAGCAGATAAAGATCTCAAACTAAGCTGAAGATTAGAATGCCTGACAGTATAATTAATGGACATTGTATTAGAATGCAGCCTCTGATTAGTTTAAAAAGGACATAACAGATGTTCTCTTTCGCCATAATACAGAAGTTATCCCGAGATAGAAACAATAAGAAGACAAAAACGATGTTCACGACCTATAGTGGCTCCCTGGCCCCTGGGTTTGACAGACAGGAACAAACAACTCTTGCCCGTTTTCGTCAGAGGCGGATCCAGAATTTTTTGAAAGGGGGGTCAAGTTTCAATGGTCAGCGTGTTATACCGTATAAAAAATCAGTTAAACAGGGGTGCCACCCCCCCAAGGGTGATGGCATACCCCCTCATAGGTTCCACCCCCCCCCCCACAAAAAATTTAAATCAAAACCCTTTCAAACTACCCCTGCCCTTAAATTTTTCTGTGACGTAATCTGTGCCATGGATCATATTCCCCCAAATTTTCACTAAAAATTATATTTCTTTGGCAGAAAGTCTGGTCACGTTACCATATTAAAGAGACGGACACATTTACATAAATATTTTATAGCACACAAAACGTTGTGGTTTGAAGTGGAAGAGTGCTCTGAAAAAACTTTAAGCTCATTAGAGGTGATTGTTCTTTTGAAAACGAACAAAAACACTCATAATAGCAGTAGCCCAGTAAACGAATTCAGTCATATCCTTTGGATTACAACGTATTGGGAAGAAAAACCTTACAGAACGAAGCAAAAAAAAATGGGAAAACATTAACTCCAGATACTATTTTTTCGGATCTAAAAGTTTGAAGTTTGAATAATAATCATTAAAAAAAATCTTGTCACAGGGGGGTCAGCTGACCCTTTGATCCTCCCCTGGTTTTCGTAGTGGACATCTTAAAACTTTAAAATTTTCGGAGGGGTCGAAGATCTTTCAGACGTGTTCCAAGCGTTCTGTTGAGCAGGCTTCGCCTGACCATATACTGTCGTGCCTGGGGCTCTCCAGGAGGGATTTGACTGAAGACCCAATGACGGTGCTGGATTTCTTGAGGGTAAACAAACTCATGAACTTGGTCTAGCACTGCTGACCATGGGGGTATGTAACAACAGAAGACATAAACTAAATATGATTGCATTATAACAATTTAAAAGGTGGTAGCGGTAGCTGAACCTAGTGACGCTTTTAATTATTTTTCATAATTAGCAACAACAATATTAAGAATTTTTATTTTACTAACAGAATACTAAAGGTTTTCTTTTTATCAGTTTATCTACCTATTTATAGTTATCGAAGTATCCATCACATCATCACAGCGCGCTGGACAGTTAGCTCAGTGTGGGCCAATGACCTCCTGTTGACCTTCGATCTGTATGTTCTGCTTATTAATTTACGAGAAATTCACCTGGCCGAATTGCTCCATCTCAGTTGCGGTCTGTCGCGTTTACTAGTTCCAGCGGGGTTAAATTATGATGCGATACAATATAGTTCTCTTCATATAATTTAAAATTATCCCTTGCTCTAAATATTATAGTCAATTACATTCAGTAGCGTAACTAGGGGTTGGCAGGAGTGGCTCTCGCCAGGGCCGCAGCAGCCAGGGAGGCGGCATTTCGACTAAATAAAAAAAAATAGAGGTTTTTTTTTTAATCATAGAATTTGAAAAATGCTTTTAAAAAGTTTTAAAAAACTCGCAAGAAAAAGAGCTAGAGGTTTTTTTTAATATATTATATATACACATAACATTTACTGAGAAGGAACATTGGGCGTCATTGAAAACAGTTCTAAAAAAGAAAGTAAGAAAAAAAATTTAAATGTTGTCTCCTATTTGTCAAATCAATAAATCAAAATGTTTCAATTTTTTTAGGGGGGGGGAGGTCACAATGACCTATGGATGACCTTCCCATGTGCGCGACTCTGGAGGAGCCGGAGGGGGGGGGCACGCAATTTCTTTAGGTCGCTAGGGGCGTTAGACACCATAGTTGCGCTACTGATTACATCACCAAATTAAATTTGTAGCACTTAGCTTTCCAAATTAGCTTTTGCTTCCAGACAGCTCGAATGTACAGCTTGGTAATATACTTATCCCTGAAGCCCTTGAGCATCCAGAAATGTCTCCTGAAGTTCGTCAGAACAGTTCATACATGTAAACCAAAATGCTAGGATTCACAATAAAGCCATTTGCTTGAAACCAAGAACTAGAGGTGTGTGTGGGGGGGGGGGGGAGAACCTCCAAGCACCCCTCGCTGCAATTGTACCCCTAATAATAACTACTAAACGAAGCGATTAATGTTATCGAGATGATAACTTTGAATTGGAAAACTTAACTTCAGTTTTATTTTCCAATACGAACACAACTGTACATGAACTCGTTATATTTTAGACATTAATTCTAAAAATATATTCAAATTTTCGTGGACGTCAATCTGTCAGATTTATAAGGTGAATAAAAAGTTCCATCGCTCGACTATTTAAATTATGTCTTCCCAGGTTGCGATACAAGAAAGAGATTAGACCAGTCGTGACGTCTAATAGGAAAATGTTCGAAAAAACATTTATTTACAAGTGTCGCCAATAAAACTAAGAGCATCCGTGGATTTTGACAGGCAATAAATAAACAAGGAAACGGCGAATCATTTTCACTTTCAAGCTGTGAGAGGACTTTTAATAAGTGATTTATCTTTTGATCTCCAATTAATAGCTGCGAAAAAATACAAGGTCGTGGTTGTGTGAGAGGCACAAAAGCCTACTTGAAATTAAAGTACTCGGCACAAGGTTTTTTGACACCCTGTCGCCAAGAAAACCACCGTCATTCTTACGTTAAAATCAGGATATTTTTGATAAGGAAAACGGAAGAAATATTAATGTATTCATCAAAGCATTGTGAAATAGATATTATATCTAACACGGTATCAAAGTTGGTACTCTTTTTAAATTCGAAAATTTGCTAAATATTTGACAGAAGTATTTTAAAATTTCATCTTAAAACAGGGGCTCGAAAAAACATGCCCGGGCATGTAATTATTACAATTTTTAAATTAAGTATTTTTAACTATTTATTTAAACTTTTTATGTTGTATATTGAAATAATTCTTGATTCAGATATAAAGCTGTGAAATTTATTTCTATTATTATACAATTTAAAAAAAACCTAGGCATGTAAAAGTTTATTCGGGCATGTACCTTTTAGACAAACATGCCCGGTAGGACATGTAAAGTTTTTAAGATTTTTCTAGGCCTGTCTTAAAAGTTTTACATTTTCGAAATTTGTTATGAACAGAAGACATTTTAAACATTGCAAGTTCGGTTCCAGCAATTCAATCAACGCACGACAAAATCATCCATTTGCACCTAACTACATCCAGACAATTGCAAACTTTAAGAGACATTCTTACGATGGTTCATTCGAATATGGGATCTAGAAAGAGGGCACTCTACTTGAGACGCCAAAAAGAGTACTCTTTCTAGGTACTCTGAGAGCAAAACTAACAGCACTAATGCCTCTTCTTGGATCCTTAAATCTGACATTTTTGTGATTCTCGGAGTGTAGGAAGTTAGGAGAGAGGACTCACTGAGTGTGTTGATTCCACTTGCTTTATTCCGAATATTTTGAAAGGAATCTTTTGGATAAAACACTAATACACATTTCCACCAAGATTTAGATTTCAATTCTACGAACTTAATCGAATTTCTTTTATCGCTTACATAGGGTTTCAGGGCTTATTCAATCCAAGTTGAAGCAATTAAAACTGAGAGCGGGATAACCCAGGGGTGCCCACATGGGGGGGAATATGGCGCAAGTTGCGCCATCAAAATTTTTGGGGGGATTTTTAAAATTGCTTTTTATTTATGTATTTATTGATTTATTTTTAATTTAAATTAATATTTATTTTATTTTATTGTTTATTTTTTATTTCATTTATTTAGTTTGTGTGTCATTGGCGTAGCACAGAAATTTTCTAATAAAATAATAATAATTAAATACATAAATAAATAAAAAAAATTTAAAAGAATAAATGAATAAAAAATATATTAAAAAGAAAAAAACATAATTTAAAAAAAAAAAATAAATACATACATAAAATAAAAAAAGAGCTAAAAACAAAAAAAAGGGGAGAGTTGAGGAAAATTTTGGGGGGAATTTGCGCCATTGAACTTGGGGTTGGGTGGGCACCCCTGGGATAATTCCCTTAAACCTGACCCTTTTTGCGCCCTAATCCTTAGCGTAGAAAAGCAAATGTCTTATACTGCGCGTGTCTGAGGCACTTCTTAAAGTTCAGGAGAATCTTCCCCCACCCCTCTTTAAAATACCACGAAGATCCCTCCCCCCCCCCCTGAAACTTTTAATCGCGTAGTCTGCACCATAAACTTCGTTATTAATGCGTTGGCCTCCGACCCTGTAGAGAAAAAAATCCAAACCTAAACAGTTACTATCATCCAAAATCTGTTTTCGTTGCCAAGGTGAGGGGTAGAAACTTCGAATCTAACAACCAAGTGATTAGATCGAGCCACCTGCCTGTCAATAAATGTAAAGCGCGATATAGAAGTGTCATACTGAAGTGTCTGCCATTGTGCATATAGTGATAAAATTATCAGCAAGGGAGGGAGGAGGAACCTTCGCAAACAAAACAGCAGTTTCAAAAAAATCCTTTAAATTTTCAAAATAGTTTTCGTATGTTAACCATAACTTTAGTTGAACCAGACTTATTTGAATTAACTGATCATCATTAGGAATTAAAAAGTTCTTTATTTATTTATTTGTTTGCTTGGTTTAATGGCCTAAAAAGGCAAATTCGACGTTTTCCTTTAGGTTACATTTTTGCAGCACTTGCACCACCTACAACTACCGATTTTGTTAGTTTTAGCGTTCTATGAGACAAGCTAATAACTGAAATCAAACAGTGATTTCGTGAAGAATAACGTATTAGTTAGTAAAAGGTTTTAATGATGGAGGTTTTCAAACCAACAACCAGTTAGGAGTAAGTTTTTCAAAAGAAACACATTAAATTTTAACGCTTTGATATTATAAACAATTTCAGTAGCAATATTGAGAGACGAGATAGCCTATAAATAAAACAAACTCACGATTATCCACGGAATGGGTGGTACGGTTACAGCGCATAATTCGAACAATAGATAAAAATCTATACTATAGTAGTATACAATGTCCTAAAAAATATAAATAACACTCACACATACATTTAAATTATAGTTAAAAACATTGCATCTACTAACATTGAATAAAAAATATTAAAAGCTAAAAACGAGCAATAACACAATCAGAAGTTTAAAAAACATTTAATGGCCGCTAAAAAAAAATAAAAAGATCTGCGGATAACTTTTTCTTGCGCGGGAACGGAATAACGTTACGTGTTGGAAATAAACATCTTGCTTTTTTTGTACGGTCGTGGGAGGAAGGGGGGAGGGGGTGCGGACTACACGATCCCGAAAAAAGAACCTTAATATTTATCAATTTCCTGACCCCCGTTGATTCGGGCGAAGTGTTTCCGTAAACCAGGGCTTAATTTGTTTAAAAGCTCACTCATCAAGTTCGTTATTTACACACGTGACAGAATTCAGACGATTTAGGCATGGATGTAGGGAAAGCAAAAGGGCTCTCGCCCTTCGTTTGTTTGAAATTAAGTGCAACTGTTACCATAAAAAACAAGTTCTGTGAAATCCTCACAAGAAAACAATGTTGCCTTAAAGATAATTTTCCATTGAAAATGCAAGGCCAAGAAATTTTACCTTAGGGCTCTCTCCAGTTTTTTATCCGGTTTGCTGACTTTGATGAGGCTTAATTTGATTACTGTTTGTGTTTTCCAACATTTTCTTGATCATGCCCGATACGATAGCAAATGTGAGACTGCTTCGATATAATTCATATCACTTAAAACATGAATGCTTTTAAGACGCGAACATGAGACACGCAGCCAAGGGCGCCCATATAGGGGAGGAAAGGGGGGGGGGGGCTCAAGCCTCCCCCCCCCCCTTTGAGATGAGAACTTCCTTACTTTTAATGCTTTTATCTTTGCAAAAATGTAAAAAAATTTCTTTTCTATCCATCAATGAATAAGTTATTAAAAATGTCAAATTTTGATATCTGCAATTTGTACTGAAATCGGCTCCTATGGGGAAAATGTTCTGCTAAACAATGCGGAAAATTTTTGAGCCCCCCCCCCCCTTAGAATTTTGCATATGAGCGCCCATGCACACAGCATAAAAGACTAACTTCGTTTTAAACAAGCTTCCAAACAATACGTGAAAAACTAAAAACAAAAAGTCTGCAATTCAAAAGAGATCAACTGAATGACATACAACAACATTTATATCAAAAAACCATACTTCAACAAACACTTAAATTTTTAAATTTTAAACAGAAAATAATATCATCGTACCTAAATGTTCAATAGGAATTTTAATACTTTATACTGAAATATTTTCCGTTAAATGTGCATCACTTTCAGTAAAACATGTTGTTATCCTTGACAAAAAAATGTAATATGCTGTAAAAAATGTTTTTTCCTGAACTTTTAGAACTTGGCGTTTTTTCTATCCTGTAGATTGGATTTGGCAACACACCCAATGTCAAATATATCAGTTTTACAGAACGAGCTGGTAATATTGCTTATCCTCTGGTCTTTACGCCAACATCCAGCGAAATTTTGAATATTTCAAGAGATTGTCTCACGCTACATTAAGAATCCACATATATAGTTTGACCATCGATTACATGGAAAGGCTAATACTCGGTTTATAGGCGGAAATGGGCGTATATTAGTTTATAGGCAGTCTTGCATAATATAGACGAACGCGCGAACGGCGTTTGCAGAAAATTTTTGGGTCTGCAGAATTTTTTTTGAAACTGCTAACGTTAATAAAAAAATAATTATTTAAAAAAGAAATTTAAAAAAAAAAAATCCCAGTTCATTTCTGTTAAAGCCTTTTAAAGCACGTGTGTGAAAAAGGTAATGGTTTTGGCAGTTTTCTTCAGTTGGTGAAAAATAAGAACTAACTATATGTTATTGTAAAAAAATATTAAATAATTTAAAGCACTTTTTTTTGTCTCTTTCATATTTGAATATAAATTTAATTCTTGATTCACAAGGGTGAATTAGGCAAAATAATTATTTGCAGAAAATTTTTCAGTTAGGATTTGTGTTTGCAGAAAGCTTTTCATTTTATCTAAGTCTGTTTATAGGGGTGTTAATTGGTTTGTTTCAGATGTGCACTTTTGCCTCTCTATTATTTAGCCTTAGTTTTGTAAAAATGAAAATTTGCTCGCAGCAACATTTTTTAAAACTAAAGTAGATTCGATCTCTAATTCTCACGGCTAAAGTTAATTGATTTATTTATTCACAACAAAGTTTTGAGCTTACCATTTTGCTTTTACGTTCCTGCACGAAATGAAAATATTTTATTTTCTTTTCGTTGTTTCCACGTTAACTATCTTTGTTTCCCCTTACTTTATTTCTGAGAATGCAATAAATGAATAAGGCACTAGTGACATTATAGAACGCGTGTATCAATATGCCATCGCTATTTTCCCATCTTCCCTGCTAGATTGAATCAGATGGAATCATCTTTACTTGGCAGATTGCCAGATTACATACAATCCGTGGTCAAACAGTAATTTTAAATTAACTTAAATGAAACTTAACGAGTGACATTACTTGTTTTACTCTAGAAAATCTGAAATGTCACTTTAATTCAACCATAATTTAAATTAATTCACAAGTATAAGAACATTCCTAATGTAACTTAATTCAATAATCTCTTGAAGTGTTCATAATTTCACTGTGCTTAGACGTGAAAGCCAAGATAGAACTAGAAAATAGTTAAGAAACTATGACGGCTTGTCGTGAGACATTTTTGACAATGGGTGGTTGTTGCGGGGCACAAATATTAGATCTTGCTCCTCCAAACCCTCTCTCATGAAGTTTTGAAAAATGATACTGCTAACAGTTTAACAAATGACACAACAAAATATATGGAGCACACGCCCTCCTACAGGGGTTCCATCTAAGAATGAGTGAATTGTATCATCATGTTGCGATATTGTATCTTGAAATAACAACTCAGCAACTGATGTCCGACTTTGATTTTAAAAAAAAATTATGATAGAAATCTATCCATACAGTGGTTTTTTTTTTTTTGGATAAAGTCTCAGTCTACTCCAGGAATACAATCAACATATCCCTCTAGTAATCCCCTAATAGAAAAAACCTTAGAAGCAGGGCCGTAACCAGAAAATAATTTCGGGGAAGGTTTAAAAACTTTCATGCAGAGTTTGCGCTATTTGTGCTAATGTTCAAGTCGTTGAGTTATCGATTATCAAAGCGTTTTATTCAATTAATATACATATGAAAGACATTTGAGTTTTGGAACAATATTTTTTTGGAAATTTTTAAATATAAACGAACATTTCAATGTCAAACCGAACTTTTCGAGGGGGTGAACCCTAAGACCCCCCCCCTGCATACGGCCCTGATAGATTTGGTATTTCATTGCATCAGTTTGTTAAATTATCAGGGGTGATTGTGAGTTCATCAAAAAATGCCTGAAAGTTTCAAAGCGAGAACGGGGGGGGGGGGGGGGGGGGTAATCTTTGGCCCCCTATTATTTAAGTGCACCTTTGCCATAGTTTTAAATAGTTCTGAGTCAAAATATTGTGTGTACATTTCGTTAAATTTTTAATGGATTACAAAGTTACTTTTGAGCTGGTGTTATACAAATTATCTTGACATTTAGTAAATTCAGTAAGTAATTCAGTTCCTTGCCTTGCGTTCAATCTTCGAGCTGAACCGAACCATTGCTTCGGTCACTCGTCTGGTCTGCTAATTCTATATTAGCTACCAGTTTGTTTGGCACTCTTGGCTTCCTTAAGAGGTTTTTCCATCTCCAGCTCAGTCACTTTCCTATGCCGGGCTGATGAGTGCTAATAAGCACGAAACTGCAGTCCTCGGCTGGAAATATCTGAGCTGGCGGTGTATTTCACGTATCTTGACATTTGTCCATCTTAAGGCTCTTGCAGGTATATTTGATGAGTATTATATAATTTAAAAAAAAAAATTATAGAGGTAGGGAGATAAAAGCATAACGAAAAAAAAACATAACTCCGGTATTTTTGGACATGAAAATGCTGGAAATATGACTCGGTAAAATACCGAAACGCAATCACCCCTGTAAATTTTTGACAGCATCATTTAGGATCCTAAGAGCAAGTTTGGGGTTCTATGAGAAAGGGTGTCCTTACCTGGAATCGAGCTGAAGAACAGCAGGATGGAAGCCAAAAGCGGCAGCAGGTTTCTTCTCCGGGTTTCAGCGGGGCCGCCGGAACAGCCGCGCCCCATCACGGCCCATCCCCTGCAACAAACAATGCGTCACCAAACTGACAGTAATCCATGACACCGGCAAAGCAGAGAACGATCGACAACACACATCACACTCCGACAGCCCCGACTCGAATGATTCTCTCTCCGTTCGGTTCTATGCGCGGCGCTCTTCTCTTCACCCCCCCCCCCCCTTCTTCCACGCCCCAGACGCTGGTTAAGATGGGATTTCTCAGCGCACGAGGTTGGGGCTGCGTGAGCTGCACGGCATTATCTGGTTGTCCCCCTCCCTCCTTTTTTTTTCTCCTCTCCTTTCTCCAGTAGCGCGGCTCAAGTTCATTGTTAATCAAGAACATTTTCGGGATTTGAATTCCTTCAAGGTAAAGAAAAAAAGACATTTCGCATGCCCAGGGCTTCAGTAATAGAGTCCGTGTAATAAGAAATGTTTTGGCTGGGGATATAACGGTAAGCAAATGGGTCGATTACCGAAAATCAAGGGCTGTTAATAGAACAGTTTCTCTATTTTTTTTTTAATAAAAATTTCAATTTTTCAGAATGTGACCTCTCACTTATACGCGACCAAAGGGGACAACGAAATTTTCGCGCACAAGTGAGATTCGCGCATAAGTTGAAAGACCCCAAAAATAAGCTTAAATACAGTAAGTTATCAATAGTTATAGTAATACTAATAGTACACTACTGATACTAATGAATAAATACGCACATAATTTCCATTTATGCATTGTAATTTAATAAAAATGTAAAATTTGAAGTTGCACGTTTTGTCAATTTTTATACACTGTACAGTATGTAAGCGAATTCCACAAAACCTTAAAACTGTCGCGTGATCAGTGTCATAGTCTGTGAGGATACAAAAGATCCTCGATTGGCTATGTCAATGCTTTCCGCTTCACCACGACTTTTAGGAAGGTCAACCTTTTCGCATGTAACACGTTCTCCCCTCTCGATGTCAATCACAAGACTAACTGCACCCCCAATCGCACACTTGCGCGAAAAAAACGCGTTCTTGGAAGTATTTTGAACATTGGAATAAAGGTGTGTGAAAGCCAGAGCCGTGTCCAAGGGGAGGGTTTTAGGGGTTAAACCCCTCCCATAGTGGAAACATAATAAAAACCAAAGAAATGTGTAAATTTGACTTAAAATTAACTTTAATGTTGAAGTTTGTTTATGGTATTTAAAAAAGCAAACATTCTCATTGAAGTTTCCCAGCATTTTTTTTCCTTTTTTCTAGTTTGTCTAAAAATAATAAAATCTTCTTCAAAATGCTACTCCTACGACCCCCCTCCCCCCGTGCCAAAAGCATTACGGAGCATTTCAAATTTTGGTTTCCAGATCTTCAGTTTCGCAAAATTTCCAGAAAAAGCACCCGAACAACATCGCTTATTCTATCAACATTGCTTAAAATTGCGTCGCCGAAACTCGGGTTTGGTTTTGTTTCAGTTTTAAAAGGGCCCTAATTTTACCAAATATGGTCGTACAACTGCGTTTCTGAGACTCCAGTTTCAGAAAAAATGCGAGCAAGAGTCCTCGAATCGCCTTCCTAATATCATCAAAAATTACGTTCTTCAAACAAAACTAACTAAAAATTTAAGTAGAATAACCTCTGAACCCCTCCTCCTAATATCTTAGAATACTGTTAGAACTTTTTAGGAAAATCCAAAGGTTAGCATCAGAATCCCTTCCTCGTAAAAATCTTCAAAGTTAATCTGCAATTGCGTTTTTGAACTTCACTTTCAAAAATTTGAAAGGGAGATTAAAAATAAATTTTAATCTATTTTTCAAGGAAAAAAAACGATTAGGGAGAGTCTCTGAGCCGCATTCCTTGCCATAACGTTAATAAATATGGCCTATAATCGCGTTCCACGACTTAAATTTCTACAAATTTCCGCGGAGCCAAAGACCGTCTAAAATTCCGTTTTCAGTACTAAAAATATCAAAATTTCCCGGGGGAGGAACCCCGGCGCCCTTTTTAGATTAGATTATTTTTCAACATGTCTCCCTTAAAACTTATTTTTTAGTTGCAGCACTGTTATGCACTCAAAGTTTTAAGTTATTATTTAAGTAAATATATATTTTTTAACTATACAAGTTTGATCCGGATAAACATGAGCCGAATAAAAACTAGGCATGTCTACTGTATATAAAATATACAATAATAGAATTGGTAATATCACTTGAAAACACATCTTCTGAGATTTTGGACCCCCCCCCCTTACCACACACACCGTTATGCCCCTCATTGTAGCCGTTAAACAGAAATGAATTATTTGAGCCACTGTTGTGTTTTTCTGACAGTGCAGGTAAGAAAGAAAAAACATTGAAACCAAAACCCCTCCCTTTATGAAATTCTGGACACGGGCCTGGTGAAAGCATTCCAAGAGACATCAAGAAGGGTACAAATCTTCCGATAAGCAAAGCGTGAATAGGCGATTTAACTAAAACTTGAAATTTTTTTATCGCGCATAAGTGAAAGGTGCATTTTAGGTTTCGCGTATAAATGAACATGAGTTAACATTGTTTTCCTATATCGCTGGCCGGGCCCGTGAGAAAAATGCGCATAAGTGAAAAACGCGTATAACAGAGGTCGCGTATAAGCGAGAGATCACTGTAGTTTGTTTATTTCTGCAAGTGATGATTCATCTTCCTACAACTTCATAATTTTTCTCAAAAAGTATGTCAAATGTTCTATCAAATTCCGTGAACCAATTTTCTTATTATTGTTAATAAAATTATATTTAAGGAAAGTGCATGTAGTGGATACTACACCAGAAGCGGATCGCGCCTTCGAAAAATAAATATAATAACTTTCCCTCAAAATTATCCCCTTATTTTCAGGGGGCGGGGCATCTAGCATCTAGCTGAGGATAAAGTCTTATCATCTTTATTTTTCGAAGTTGTTATTCGCTTCTGGTGAAAATCCTCGTGTACTTACCTTTTTTTTTTTGCTTATAAACTCATTCAGAATAATTTATTCAGGGGTGCTTTTTCCCACAGTGACAATGGCACACCCCCTCAACCTCAAATGCTACGAAGCCCTCCTCCCCTAGAACAAGACCAAAGAGCCTCTCATATTACCTCACCCTAAAATTGTCAATGACGCAGTCTGCATCCTGAACTTACCCCGACTGCGCCCCGTTTTACGAGGGATATAGATCAACAATACCCCCCTCCCATTCCCTGGTTGATTGTTTTTAAACGTACTTAAAATAATTTTAATTAAAACGCATCTTTTTTTTTTTCGCCGATTAATCGGTGAAAATTTACCGACTACTGATTGCTGCCAATTAATCTGTGCATCCCTATTTTTAACACCAACTACTTTCATCAATTTCTGAAATTGAACAATAAATCATGATTGGATATACAGTTACATTTCCCACGAACCCGGTGGGTTTTTTCTTTTTTGCATACTGGTTCTCTGATTGTAGGTTTGTGTGTGTGATTCAAATAAAATAAAATAAAGTATTTATTTTTAACTGTTGACATTATGCTTGAAGTGTTCAGCTTAACGTTCCAAACTTCTGCGTGATATTCTATCCGAGGGGTTGAAATCAAAAATAAGTTTTAATTCCAAATTTTAGGTATCAAAAACATGATTTATTAGTGCTGCATTTTTGCATCGAAGGAGAGTAGTTGGGGTAAAAATTTAGAAAAGTTGGCAACTGATAGAGAACGGACGCATCAATATAATCCGGTTAATAAAATCTCAGAGTTAAATTAGCACATTGCCTGAGTGAAAATGAATAACATTAATTTGTCTTTTACTATTTCGAAAACTCAAGTGTGCTTTTTTTAAAGCACTTTTATTATACTTGGCCTGGTTGTCACGGAGTAATCTGAGGCCTGCTTTTGCCTTTATCGTTTTATCTCAACATTTAGATCACTTAGACTTCGGAACTTCACTGAATAATTTGTTTAATTCTAAGGTACTACTTAACTCTGAAAAATTAAAATTCTAAAATAAAATTAATATTTTCAGTAGGATGGAAAACAGCAAATTTCATGTAATTTCCCCATTAAATGCTTAAATATAAAACCATAGACTAATAATAAGAGTAGACCGAGCTTTCCCAGACTTGCTGATGAAAAAATTGGTTCATGGATACATCATGTGACTGGTGGAAGGCTTGGCGAAAACTTTGGCAGCATGGTTGCTAGATGGCAACATTATCTATAGTTTGGCACTCGACATGTATTTTAAGACGTAGTGTTTGCATTATAATTTTTTTTTCTTTCCAGGTGCAGAGATTGAACTGTTTTTCTTTTAGTTATGCATTATTTTGACACTACTAATTAGTTTTTGATCACAGTTTTCAGTAACTTTTATTTCATTCGGAACTGCTACGTCAGCGTTGGCGTGAACGTAATGGCGTAAACGTTTTGCGTTAAGGCAAAAATGTACTAATCGGTATATTAAATTGAAATTGTAGGTAAAAATCTTACCGTTTGCCGATTCTTTTTGGGTGCTTGCATCTTTAATTGCTTAGAGAGTTATTGAAATTAACTAAATAAAATGCACAGTACTGTCTTAACGAAAAACTCACTATATTAACAAAATATTTACAACTTAGACTAACAAATTTACAAATCGGACTCCATAAAAGATCATTCTTCCGTGTTCCATCAATTCTATTTATATTTCTCGCGGGCGTGGGATATCCACCAGTCACATGGTTTGGTTTATGAGCAGCAAAAGGGTTGCCATAGCTCGGTCTACTCTTATTATTAGTCTATGTATAAAACCCATTGTTACAAATTTTGTTGCCTTGCAACAGTAATGTTAATAGCAATCAGAATGAAAATTTTGAATCCAGGCTTCTCTGAACAAGCATGAAATGTATTCAATATCATTGCTTTCTTAGGATTTTTATCCTCATCTATCTATGCCCATAATCGATAACGATGACGGGGTTAAGCAAAGAGACATATTAAGATCTTTATCGCGAGAAACTTGTATGCTGTGAAACATAAAATAGTTTGGGAAATCTTTTCATATATAAATGTTTCTAATAATTTAGCACACAAATATATCTTAGAGAAGACCAAGGGTAAATTTTTAGGCCTAATTGTTTAAAGTTTTAGACACGTATGTAGAATTCGTTTTATTTTAGTATGGAGCATTTATATGAAAACTTAGGGTGAGGTTTCGTGATCGTAACATTATTCTACTTCTGAAATACATTTACACTAAGAAGAGTAAAATAACAGAATTAAAAAAAAAAAAAAAAAAAAAAAAATACTAAGCACTTTTCATAATGCACTCAAATGGATAAAATAGTTTTTCTCGGTCAGAAAGGACAGTTTCAGTATTCCTGTAGTTTTCAATTATTCCAAGAAAATAACATCACAAACGAAGAAAAGTGTGACTCAAGTCATTTCAAATCAAACTTTCCCGTTTAAAAAAATATGCATATTTCAACACTCGAAGTTATGATTGGAAGCTAGATAATAAGAAATTCTCTACGTGACTTGAGCCACACTTTTCTTCGTTTATGGTGTCATTTTCTTGGAATAATTGAAAACTATAGGAATACTAAAACTGTCCCTTCTGACCGAGAAAAGCTATTTTATCCTTTTGAGTGCATTATGAAAAGTGCTTAGTATTTTTTTTTTCTTTTGAGCAATCACGATTGCTTATTGCTTTCATTTGACTGTTTTTGGCGTGCTATCATTTTATTTTCCCGCCAGCACCCTCTGCAGCATCACCATCAACCGGCTCCTCGCGATGCTGCTCCTCTAGCGAAAGCCATCTCCAGGTTGCATCCATATCCTACACACAAATACATACACCTACACACACATACACAAACGCATACACACACAAACACATACATACACACACGCATACATACAGACACCTACACATACATACAGACACCTACACATACATACACACCTACACACAACTACCCACACACTCATCACACTCATGCCTACACACAAACACAAATACATATGCCTACACACACATACACATTCCTCACCACACACTAACACTCATAAACACAACTACCCACACACTCATACCTGCACACAGACACAAACATACATGCCTACAATCACATACACATACCCCCTACAAACAGAACCCCCCCCCACACACACATACATACATAAACACACATGCCTACATGCACACACACTCGTGATTGCGAAAAACATAATTTGAATTCAAGAGGTCAAAATTCAATTTTTTTTATTTTTTTTTTGCTTCCGAAAGAATGATTCTTTTAGTACGTTTGATTTCATTTATTAAAAATGACAGTTATCTAGCCCTTTTTTCCACACAAAAATATAGATGAAATACAGAATATACAAAAAAGGCGAATAATTCATGCATGGCATTGATATCTTCAGTCAATTTCAGATTTCAGTACGTAAAGAAATTGTACAATTATTCATTACTAGAAAAGTGGAAATTTCAATATCTCCTCCTTTCCAACCAACTCAACATTATCCCCACAATTATGTATTATATAAATTAGTATATTTCATGCACATAATAATATTAAAAATTTGCTAAGTTTTAATAATAGTAATAATAATATTGCTATTGAGCAATCACGATTGTTTATTGTTTTCATTTGACTGTTTTTGGCGTCCTTTGATTTTATTTTCCCCCCGCCTAACACTATCGACCGACCTCACCATGCTGTTGCTCTAGAGAAAACCGTCTCCAGGTTGCGTCCATATCCCTACACAAACACACACACGCATACATACACACCTACACACACACGCATACATACATACATACACACCTACACACACACACGCATACATACACACCTACACACACACACGCGTAGATACATCTACACACACGCATACATACAGACACCTACACATACAAACATACACCTACACACACACTCATGCCTGCACACAGACACAAACACACATGCCTACACACATACAGATACCCCCCCCCCCACACACACACGCCTACATACACACACACACACACTCGTGATTGCGAAAAACATAATTAGAATTCAAGATGTCAAAATTCAAATTATTATTATTATTTTATTATTATTCATTTTATTTTCAGTAAAAAATGAAAAATATATCCTCTATCTTTTTTGAGTCAAAAAAAAAAAAAAAAAACTTGAATTGAAATTATGTTTTTCGCAATCACGAGTGAGTGTATGGAGGCGTGTGTGTTTGTGTGTGGGGGGTATGCAGGGCTCCCAACACATTTTAGCTTCAGAAAAGGGTAAAAGAGGACCATTTTCAATCAAAAAGGGGACTAAAGAGGACCAGTTAGGATCAAAAAGAGGACCTTGGGAGGACCACTCATAGTTAAACCCATGAAGCACCAAAAGGCAAATTAGTTGCCAGCTGCTAAATTTGTGAAGATATTTCGTTAATTTACTATAATAACGAGAGATACAATTCTTTTATCACCAGTGAAACTTTTTTTTATCCATTGATAAAAGTGCAAAACATAGGGGGGGGGGGGGGCACTTAGTTCAGCACTTAAGGCAGCCTCTTTAGAACTAAATAGGCATAATGATACATTTTGACGTCTCACTGAAGTTTAGGTGAAGTTGCACTTCATCTCTATTTAGTTTAATATTATTTTTATGTTTTTCTGTCTTTTAATGTTTCTTAATATAGCGTTATCATACACCAAACAAAAAAAAAACTTTATTCTCTTGTTGTTTTCCCCAGTCTCTAATTTTGTTCCCATCTTCATCAGTTTCATCTAACTATTTGCTGAGAAATTTGCACTTCCTCATGACTCACACTGAAACCTAAAAAATATTGTTTTTATTTTCAACAAAGCTACAACTGAGTTTATAACAAAATTATTTTATATTTGAATTTTAAATTTAATCTCTTTATCACACAGTTCATACCCTTTAGGGAGAAAAAAAATTTAAGCACTTTTCAAGCCTAAAAAAATGTTTTTCAAGGTACTACCCTAAATTCGCACTATAAATAGTACATGCAGATTTCATTTAATGCTAACATATAAATAAAAGAAATTAATATAAAAAGTATACGAAAACAAACTGCTTTTTCTACAAGAGACTTGTCATGGTTTCCAAACTAATTTCTTCGTTAATTCTTGAAATTAAACAAAAAATAAACTAATCTAAAGTAGTATATGTCAAAATAACTTCCTACTGTTAAAAAAATCAAAATATTTACAAGATGCAAAAGGATTGAAATTTCAAAACGCGGGAAGCAGTTTTCCGCAAAGTTTGAGGAAGTTCAATGTTGTCATGGTTTCCAAACTAATTACTTCGTTGATTATTGAAATTAAACGAAAAATAAGCTAATCTAAGGTAGCACATGTCAAAATAACTTCCGATTGTAAAAATCAAAATATTTACAAGATGCAAAAATATTGAAACTTCAAACACTAAAGCAATTTTTCGCAATACTGCATATCGAACCTATGTTCAGAAAATTGCACTGATGAAATATTTTTAAAAGAATTACAAGCAATCTAAAGTATGCTTTAGATTGCTTGTAATGATTTTTGAAAGAATC
The DNA here is from genome assembly GCF_026930045.1 of Uloborus diversus. NCBI lineage: Eukaryota > Metazoa > Arthropoda > Arachnida > Araneae > Uloboridae > Uloborus > Uloborus diversus. The sequence goes on from NC_072739.1 coordinate 156,493,396, forward strand.
AAGCAAATAAAGAAACTTTTCATACTTTTTCAAGCACTTGGAAAAACTTTATATTTTTCAGGAACTTTTCAAGGTTTTTCAAGGGCGTAAAATTTACGAACATATGCGCCTGTAAAAAAAATGGCCCATGCGCCACGAGATTACTTCCGAATTTACTTGCAAAAGAGGTGGTTAATTAGCTGCGTTACTATTACAGTCAACGCACGACACAAAAGTCTCAAGAGCTTGGGATTCAATGAAAACTTTGAGATGAATATTCGAGTTATCGAGATCCGAGATCGGAAAGTTCATTCGTTATTGCAAACGTGAGGCTGCAATTCCGAGAAATATCGGTAGCACCCTGCTTCTCGATTCGACGTCATGACTCTTCCCCCAAACCTCTTTTTTATGGATTTCCATGCTGCAGCGGTTGAAGGAGTAATGACGTCAATTTGAAGCGAAATAATACGGGAAAGTCAGGTTAAGGCGCCGTGGCCGCGTGTTTGGGTGTACAGTATCTTTGAACACAATGGAAACTTTTAAAATCTGATTTTTAAGTAAAAACATTGTAAAAGCGGACTAATCGGACCAAAATGTTAAAAAGCGGTCTAAAGCGGACTTAACCTTAGAAAACGGACTTTGGCGGGAAAAGCGGACCATTTGGGAGCCCTGGGTATGTGTGTTTGTGTGTAGGGGGTATGTGTATGTGTGTGTAAGCATAAGTGTTTGTGTCTGGGTGCTGGCATAAGTGTGTGGGTGGTTGTGTGTGCTGGCATGTGTGTGGGGGGGGGGGTATGTGTATGTGTGTGTAGGCATATGTGTTTGTGTCTGTGTGCAGGCATGAATGTGTGGGTAGTTGTGTATGTATATGTGTAGGTGTATGTATATGTTTGTGTGTGTATGTATTTGTGTGAAGGTGTATATATGTATTTGTGTGTGTGTGTGTGTGTAGGTGCGTGTATGTATGCGCGTGTGTGTAGGACATGGATGTAACCTGGAGACGGTTTTCGCTGTAGGAGCAGCATCGTGAGGAGCCGGTCGACGGTGATGGTGCGGAGGGTGCTGGTGGGAAAATAAAATGATAGGACATCAAAACAGTCAAGTGAGAACAATAAGCAATCGTGATTGCTCAAAAAAAACAGGGAAAATTTTTTCCTTTTCCAACATTTAAGGAGGAAAGAGAAACACGTGCTACGTAAGCGTAGGAAACTTATATTAAAAAACTGCTTTTGCAACATTTTAAATATCTATTCTTTGTAACTTTCAAACGTCTGTCAAAACAGCATTTTGCCGTAGAACAAAGTTAATTGTCAGAGCATAACAAAGGGCAAAAGTTCGTCGAGTGAAAATAATTTCAGTACTTAAATAATGATTTATTTCAGTGTAGCCTTTTTCTTCCCCGAACACTTAATTAAACTCAAGTAATGAACCTTTTTTCTTCTAGATATATGTATTTCCTAATTATTTTCCCTTCACTAAACCATACACTTTAGTTCAATGCAGAAGATTAATTAAAGTGAAATAAAAACAATTAGTATTCGCAACTCCAGCGCTCGAATACGCTACCTTGCGGTAATTAACAATACTAAAGAAAAAGGTAAACATCCCATTCCACGTGTTTTCTTTGGAGTAAATTACAGGCTTCAGACAGTTTGTGGTGTAATGTAATTTCAGACGAATAAAAAAGAAAGCTTCCCACAAACACGACGAAAAATTACTGTCACTCACTAAGCGTCAAAGCAAGTCATAACTTACGGAATTTGTTTGTTTTACCTTTTTCATCCGCCATTAGAAAGTAGCTGCAGCGCCCCGTATAGTTTATTGGAATTGCGAATATTCTTCGTGCATTTTATAGGTTCAGAAATTTTAAACTAGTATTGATAATGACTAAATAGTTAGCTATTCGTGGATTCGGAAATGTTTCATATTGATTTCATATTGAACTTGGGGGGGGGGGAAGAGTTAATAGCATTTTTCGTTGAAAAGAAGAAAAAAAAAATTAATTTGAATTCTGAAATTTTGAATTCAAATTGTGTTTTTCGCAATCACGAACTGAGACAGGGCCCTAGTCATTGGAGTTATTGTTTCTAGAAACGGCTCCCCCCCCTAAGCCTGCCTCTCCTCCTGGGCGGTTACGTGTGCATAGTTGTGTGTGTGCGTAGATTTGTGTGTATGCACGTAGGCGTGTGTGAGGGTATGTGTGTGTATGTGTGTGAACGTGCGTGTGTGTAGGACATGGACGCCTCCGACCAGGAGAAGTGGATAGCTCAAAACCGGAGCTGCCGCGCCGCGCCGCCAGCAGAGGACGGTGGGCGGTGGTGCTGCAAAGGCTTCTGGTCCAAGCTGAAAAAGGCACGGACACCAAAAACGGTCAAATGAGAACAATAAGCAATCGTGATTGCTCAAAAAGCATTTATTTTAAAAACAACTTTCGCATGCATAAAAGTTTCGAATTACTTTCACTCAAAAATCTTTCTTCTGACCGAAGAATTGGGTCATTCTATTTTAAAAATTACTAGCATTGAATGTATGAGAAGCGAAGTGAAGTAATTTGTGTTGCACTTGATCATACGTTGCGTGAGAAAACTATTTTTTTGACCTATATTTAAAAACTGAAACCATAAGTTTACTGAAAGATGTTAATTAATTTTTATGTGTAAAATGGGATTGCTTAAAACATTTTTTTGCTTCAACTAATGTTACTTCAGAAATATGACCGAACTATTTTGAAAATGAATAGCCAAGCTATATTTTTTAAAGGAATGTGTTAAAAATATTTACATCAAAACAAGTCATGAGGTAATGTGAAATGAAATATGTTATTCCATTATTAACACACAAAATTTAAATAAATGAGTTACGCAAATCATATATTTTACATTATAAATCGAGCAAACAAATTTTATTCTGTTTAAATCGAAGTAAATGAAAAGGAGATTGGAATAGGAGCCCAAAATTTATAAAATCTTTACTAATGATAAAGCTGAAAGTCTGTATGTCTGGATCTCTGGACGTCTGTTACGCGCATAGCGCCTAGACCGTTCGGCCGATGTTCATAAAATTTGGCACAGAATTAGTTCTTAGCACGGGGGGTGAGCACCTCGAAGCGATTTTTCGAAAATTCAATTTTGTGTTTTTTCTATTCCAATTTTAAGAACATTTAATCGAGCAAATTATCATAACATGTACGAGTAAATTATCATAACGTGTAAGAGCAAACTACCATAACACGGACAAGCAACTGAACATAGCAAATTGGTGAGAAATTCCTCATCCATTATTTGTAAATATACAGGCGAACCAAATGACCTTTTAATTTTTCTACTACAGGCAAAGCCGTGCGGGTACCGCTAGTTAGCCAATAAATACAACTAAACAAATGTAAGCAGAGGCTGATATTTAAATTTTGAGATGGAACCAATTAATTGAACCAGCTATGTAATAGAAATAAATTGAAGTAATTTTGTTTGCATTAATAATAGTTGTTTACGACAAGGAAAACCACGAATTCGTATTTAATGACACATATCAAAATATTTTCTGTGAACCTACTCCCCAACCAATTAGTATGAAGCCTTAAGTTGTGTTGTTGCTAATAACTGCGAATTTTCTACGCTTCCAACTTTGGAGAGAAAAAAAGAAAGAACAGAAAAAAAAGAAAGAAAAATTAATTTAAATTTTGACATCTTGAATTCAAATTATGTTTTTCGCAATCACGAGTGTGTGTATATAGGCATGTGTGTTTGTGTGGGGGGTATGTGTGTTTGTGTGTAGGGGGTATGTGTATGTGTGTAGGTGTATGTGTGGGTATGTGTATGTGTTTGTGTGTATGTCTGTGTGCGCAGTTGTGTATGTATGCGCGTGTGTGTAGGATATAGATGTAACCTGGAGACGGCTTTCGCTAGAGGAGCAGCATCGTGAGGAGCCGGTCGACGGTGATGGTGCGGAGGGTGGCGGTGGGAAAATAAAATGATAGCACATCAAAACAGTCAAGTGAGAACAATAAGCAATCGTGATTGCTCAAAAAAAACATATTCTCTCTCTTTTCTTCATAGCACACAAACAGCCTAAAATTTTCCTCAAAATATAGAGATGCCAACTTTCTCTCTTCGAAAGGACGAAATACAACTATGGAACGATCCCCATCCGAGAATTGTGTTTTTTCCCCACTACGGTCGCGGTTAAAGAGCAGATCTATTCATCATTCTCGATCCGCCCCTAGCCGCCTTCGACACAACGCGTTTGCTCCGATCTTTCTTTTTCGCTTCTTTTTCCTCCGTTACCGGTAGGGGTGCCTTTATCGTGGCCTTATCCCCATCTCTGATTAGGACAGCCGCTATCTGAGGCGATGCTCGCAGGAGGGCCCGTGTGGGAAATGGGGCCCCTGGCCCCTTGTCACTCAAATTAGTTGTTATTAACTGCCCATTGTGATGAAATTTCAGCACGTCCTTGTTCCTTTCGCCATGCATTCATTTTTTTAATGACTTGGAGGAGATATATGAAGCTTCCAAAGACGTTGACAATTAGTGCGAAGAAATTTCATCATGTTTTTGTTGTCTTCCTCAATGTGCCCCCCTCCCCCCAAATGTGATGCCCCCCAGGGTTGGCCGGATTGGACCCAATTGATTTGGACCCAATGAGTTTTTTTTTAAAAACTCATTTAAAAAAAACAATTATTTAGCCTACTTTTGGGTTTTTTTAAATTTTCCGAGAAGTTTTTTAAAAAATTAATTAATTCAAATACTTTTACAATTTAAACTTCTTTTTTATTTGTTCTTCACCACAGACAATGGACATGAAAAATGAATTTTGAACTTTAATAGTATTTCTTAACTCTTAACGGCATTAAAAAAAAGTACTTCAAAAATTTTAAATAAATATATTTAACTTTTTTCTTATCTGCTCAATAAATGACTCAAATTATCTTGACTAAGCCCTGTCACGTTGATTTTCTCAATTTTTGCAGATAGTACAGCGGAAACTACTCTAGCTAAAAGGCTTTCATGTGAATTATTTTCTCCAAACCAACACTCACAAATCTCGAATAAACAAGGTATATTTTTTTAGAAATTAACAGGTTTTAGAAACGGTCGGACAGAAAACAGAATAGGATGTACTTTATTTTCATTATCTTGCGAAAAAGTTTAATATTTCTTACTCTGAGGTTCTACAGTAGTTTTGCATAACAAAATGAAATACAATAAAATAAAATGCAAAAAAAAATAAAATAATAATAATAATAATAATAAATAAATAATAATTAAAAACGAACAGACAACAAAAGATTTTGTCATTTGAGAAGTAACTTTGCCTTAATTGTTGGTAATCATGGAAACTAAAAAATCTGAAACTTCACCATTCTTGGGTTTCATCGTCTTTTATACTTTTCTTCAGAAAACGCTGAATTTTCCAGCTTTTTTTCCCCAAGACAATTTTTGTGCCTTGTACATATACTCACGCTACAATATGCTACAAGTACCCCACATTTTCCGTAAAAAAAGACAAAAAAAAAACACATTTCTTTAAAAAAAAAACCAGTTTCAGTTGGGTTTTATTTAAAAAAACCCAAAAAAACTCTGGGTCCATGGTTTTTTTTTTAAAAAAACCCGGGTTTTTGCCAACCCTGGATGCCCCCCCCCCCAAACCCTCATCCCAATACTACATATTCTCCCAAGAACAAGATCCGCTCCACCTCCCCCCCCCCCCCCAAAAAAACGAAAAAATATGTATAGAAGCACCTTTATAAAAATTTTATTGGCGCAATTTATGATATGACCCCCTCCCCCAATGAATGTCCCTATCTTCATCATCCATTGAACTTTTTTAAACACTTAGAAATACATTCAGCTTCTTCAGATACAGGCAGTCCTTGGGATTAAATGTCAACACGTCCTATTCCCTTTATCAAGGGTGCCCATGACTCCCGGTTTTAGTTCCGGGGGGGGGGGGGGGAAATGTGGCATGTTTAAGGGGGGCGTCATCTTTCGTGTAGACGAGCACACCAGTCACTATCATGCATTCACTTTTTTAATGACTTTAAGAAATGTGTAACTGCGGCCAACAGCCACACACATCGACACCGATGGTCCGTGTTATTTTTAAATAATAATAAATTATTAAAATTTTTAAAAAATATCTCATTAATTTGAATTCTTATAACCTATTCTTAGCTTAAAATGCTCCTTTTCAACAAATCGATAACATGCACAAGACTTTTCTTTACAACATTTAATTGGTTGATAACGGCACTGTACTAATTTAAAATAACTCAATTTCTTTCAAAAAATAACAAAAACCGAATCTTATAAAGTTTATCCTCTGCTAAACAAATGCAATAGTGAAAGCCTAATAATTTTATAAAATGCGTCAAACCCTTCATAACCGTTGAGCGTTGAATTATTTTCTGCTGCTCTCGACAGGGAAGCTCTGGACCCCCGTACACTTATTCTGCCGGGCCCCTATCCAAAATTTAATATTTGCGACTTTCACTTTGGTAAAGAAAAAACTTTTTGTAGCTATATAACTACAATAGAGAGTCAAAAACACAAACACCTTGAGACCGGAATTTCGAAATTAACCAAGAAAATAAAGTTTAGGATAATAGTACATATGCCATTTAGTTAAATGAAGTGGTTTTTAACACTGCATTTACATAACTTAAAGTGCAAACGCTGCAATATGTAATTACATTTTTTAACAAAAATTAACTATCGTTGTTTAATGTTTAGTGAATATGAAGAAAAACTGAAAAATGTTTACAGTGTGTAGAACTATTGCACACAAAACTATTTTATGTAGTCAAAGAAAATGAGTGAACTTGTATTGAATAAGTTAAATGTGTACTAATATCTCTGATCCGATCAATTTTTTAATCATTGTAGGCATGTAATTATTTATTTGAAGAAATGTATTAGTTCCATAGCAGTTTACTAAAACTTCATAGGAGTATGTTCGAATTTCTGACATTCTACTGAAAAGAATGCTTATAAGCAGGGGCATGCACAGAAATTGTGGGGAATGACTTTTTCGGGACCCCTCCATATTGTTTACTAGAGACGTACCGAGTAGCACTTTAGCCGACTACCGAGTACTCGGCCTTTCACTACTCGGCCGAGTACCGAGTTACCGAGTACAGAGTTTCAATTATGTTTTAAGAAGAACCACCGACACCAGTGGCGCACACAGGAATTTTGCAAGGGTAGGGTCCAAGATCAAAAGCCTCATTCTCATATCATACCCCCAATACGCCGTCAAACATATTGACTTGATTTTTTTCGATTCTCGAGAACGAAAAACAGTAAAAAATAAACTATTGAATAAATAATTAGTGTTAATTAATAAAATATGCTTAAATAAATTACCAGAAAGCAAAATAATATACGCATTAACTTTTCTCATAATTAAAAAATGGATTCAACAAATCAAATTCATCGCTGCAGAAGCACCATATGATTATAGATCTAATTTGTAATTACAAAACTAAAACATGGTTTTTTAGTGCATTCATTTATAATCACCATTCTGCTTGTTATGGGCAATTCGTTACAGGAAAAGTGAACAATATTTAAAAAAAAACTTTTATCATGAGGATTGTTTTTTACTTATTAGAACTGAAATTAATGTTACCTTTGTTTGAAATTAGTTTACATACAAAATAGTACATAGAATCGTAATCAATCGGGGAAAAAAAGCAAGACCTTTGGGAGGGGTCCGGACCCCCAGGACCCCTCCCTTGTGTGCGCCACTGACCGACACAAACGTGATGAATTTCGAACTTATTGGAATAGTAGTATAGACCATAGACCTCCATGTCCCTATAATAGTTTTTAAAACAAAATTCCAGGTGAAATTTAATTACGCGTTATGTAAAAGATTTTGTTAGCGTCAAAAATTTTATAAAAAGGTAACTTTCAAAATTAAAAATAAACAAATAAATAATAAGTACGATTAATCAAGTTGGAATTAAAACAAATTATATCATTTTAGTTCCAGTCGGGAGTGTGCACAGAAGTTTTGGGGCCCGTCACAAATGATTTTTCCGGGTTCCCCTCCATATTGTTTACCTCTACATTTCATGCCTAGTTAAAAAAATATTTGGTCCCCTTCAGGCTCGGGCCAACAGGTGTCCCTTCTCCCCCCCCCCCGTGCACGCCCCTGGTTCTAGTCCGCCAAACATAATAATATAAAATTTTCATATTTTTTACACGGCTCGATTTTTAATAATTAAGTTTTATTAACTTTGCGGACATTAAAAAGATGTACTCCATTGAAGCATAACAAACTTCATTATTATCAAAATTTAAATTTGACTTGTAAATTTGTATTGTAAATGATTGCAGAATATTATATGATTGCACTCTTTTATTAATTCTAAAATCTGCCTTAACAATATTCCATTTTTACAACTACTCGGTATTGGCCGAGTATCTGATCAAAATTTGGCCGAGTACCGAGTAGTTACCGAGTGCTCGGTACGTCTCTATTGTTTACTCCTATATTTCACCACTAGTTTTTAAAATATTGGGCCCCTTTCAGGCTCGGAGCCAACAGGTGTCCCTTCTCCCCCCCCCCCCTTGTGCACCCCTGCTTATAAGTGTCTAAAATAACTACTTATGATGTAATTAAAACAATCAAAATTCGCTTTTCAAAATATTTTGCTATCAAATCTATTTCGCTTTTTAATCCGAGATTGCTAGCGTGACCAAAATGAACGGGAGTGCTCGCGCAGGGTATCTCATACCCGAGGAGGTTTTTTAATATTTTCGAGTTCAATTTTTTTTCAAAAAGGTTGAAAATGCAAATAAGAGAAAAGAGTATAGTTATAAAATACTTTCTTAAAAGACTTGCATTAAATTTCTACATTTTCTTGCAAAGGCATGACATATGGTCCATGCAAATGTTTTTGTCACATTTTTCACACACAAATTTGGTTTTTGTCTTTTATATTGGGGCTTTCAGTACAGCTTTTTTACGTTGACTTTGCTTTTTTAGCAGGAGATGCAATGTCTTCACTAGATCCTAGTTTTAATTTTAAGTCTCTTGGAAGCATTGCTTATGCTTTAGTTCAGAACTGTAGTAGAAATACTCGCGCAGAGTATGATACACCCGTAGAAGTCAATTCCAAAGAAACTAATTTTAGAATGTCCCCACAGTTTCTACCCCTTCAAGGTTTATGACCTATGGGTCAGCTACTCAAGAAATCGTCCACTTCCAAAAAAAAAAAGGGGGGGGGGGAGAAATTTGATTGAAAGCAAAGAGGTGGGTATGTCACACCCTGCGCGAGCAATCTCGGGTTAATTAATCCAAGTCCTCTGGATTGGAGCTCCCCAGCCCCTATGCAATTTATCCCCTTGCCTCACGGACTTATGCATATTTCTCGAAAAGAAAATGCTACACACACAATAATCAGCTTTCTATTAGGTAACTCAGTCAGTTCAAAGCGCGAAATAATTTCCAACCTAATTCCGTTTTGCAGAGTACAAATTATTAAGTGCAATACTCCATAAATGCAGCTGACTTGACTTCAGGTGTCTTGTTAAATAGTGCCCACATCTGTGTGTGGTTCTTAGAATATTTGCAGTAAATATAGCAAACTTCTGCAGTAAATAAAATTCATATTTATATTTGGATTAGTTTATTCCGAAAAATACTACAAACGTTCCTCCTCCCTCCCTGAACAGGGGCCTCCCGATCCTCTTTTCACAGAACGATCTATTTCTCTTTCACAGTTCGAATCGAATCCCCGCATTCCAAAAGGCAGCTGAAGAAACCACGGCATGACCACAAAACGTCTTTACCCTCGCCAAAAGGGGGGTAATCCTCTTTCGAAATGGAAATTCCGAGAAAGATGCCCCCTTCCTCGAGAGAGCGGGGAAAAAAAAGGAAAGAAAAGATGCAATTCATCCTGTGAGGGAGGCAAGGAGGAGAAAGCCACAGGGTTGCCGATTATTATGGTCGTTGGCCCCCTTGGCCCGGATTTTGGCTTTTTTTCCCCCATGTTTTTGTGCGGCACAATGAATTGGATTCTCAGGGGGGGGGGGGGGGGTCAGGCCATCTTTCGGCCTCGTAAATTCTACTCGCACCTTTTGTGCGACTAATATGCCTGCACATAAGCCATGGCGTGGCGACCGACAGGAATCCACGTAAATAAGGTTTTAGTTCCAAATACAACACCTGCATCATACAGTTAAGTGAACCTATATAGCGGAAATGAATAATAGAAAGTGAGTTTCCGATTTTTGCTAGAATGGACTATCCAGGTATAGGTAGCCTTCGGCCCTTTCTGCTTTTTAAATGGTGTCACCAGTCAGTTAAAAAATTTGCATTGAAAAAATCTGATACCGTATTTAGCTGCCGTACTTTATTTAGGGATTAGTGGTACCCGCACGGCTTTGCCCATAATAGAAAAATTAAAAGGTCTTTTGGTTAGCCTGTATATTTGCAAATAATGTATGGTGAATTTTCTCGCCGATTGGCTTGTACCCATGTTACGGTCCCACGTTATGATAATTTCGTATCTCGCCAATTGGCTTGTGCCCATGTTACGGTTCCACGTTATGATAATTTCGTAATTTACTCGTCCATCTTATGATAATTTTGTTCTTAAAATTGGAATAGAAAAAGAACCACATCGAATTTTCGAAAATTCGCTTCGAGGTACACACCCCCACGCTACAAACTAACTTTGTGCCAAATTTCATGAAAATCGGCCGAACGGTCTAGGCGCTATGTGCGTCACAGACATCCACACAGAGAGACTTTCAGCTTTATTATTAGTAAAGAACAGTGATGCCTAACCTTTTTCTACCCAAGGACAGCATCTCATTTTAAAATTATTACAGCGGGCTAAAACTCATATAAAATTTCAAAACATTCAAAATTTCTCTAAATAACATGAGAAAATATGGAAAAGAAAAGAAAATTAAAAACCAATAATAGCTGTTTTCATTACTTGATTCTTCTTTTATAAAATGCGCTGGTTTTCAGAAACCAGTTTCTATTAGTTTCTAAATTTGTAGCAATTACATATTTCCTTCTCCGTGCTTTTATATGTGTAACATTAAATAAAACAACGGGCCACACGGATCTGCTTCGCGGGCCGGATGCAGTCCGCGGGCCGAAAGTTGTGCACCGCATGGGTAGGAAATTCATTCAGTTAGTATCATTGCCATTATGGTACATTTGTTTGAAATAAGGCTTAAAGTTAATTTAGAAAATAGAAATAGACAATGACAAGAAAAAAGAAACAAATTCACGCAAAGTAAATTGATCATCAACAGATTTTAACGCTTCAAAAACAATCTCAAGCAAACGTAGATATAGTTTGTTTTCAATAACAAAACATAAATGAAAGTAGAAAACGAGGTTTCTTATACAAAAATCAAATGATATTCTGAAATTAAATAAAGCAGTAGTTCCCATTTGGAAACGGTGGTAGTAAATGCTTCAACGAAAAGTGTTTCGTTTCTATAATATATTTTTATGAGAAATTAAACTCCCCCCCCCCACCCCTCTCCTAAAAAAAAGTTTGAAATTTCCGAAAATCTTAGGAATAGGTCACCGAAATTTTCTTCACTCGCACATCGCAAAAAAGCTCCTACATTTGTGTTGTTAGGACTTGAATTACAATCACATTCAGGCAGGGTGACCCCCCCCCCCCCCCCCGTCATTAAAAATCGTCTAAAATTTTCGGTTTTTAAAGCTACAATATCGAAAAGTTGCCGTGGGAAACTCCTTCACAACCATTTTTCCCCCTAAGTCAAAAAAAAAAAAAAAAAAGCTTACAATTGAATTTTTAAGACTCGAATTTCGAAAAATGTCCGAGGAAACCAGGGGAAAGGTCAGAGAATCTCTCCTATCCCTCATTACAAAAAGTCATCTAAAGTTGCATTTTTGGAACTTCAATATGGAAACACTTCCGAGGAAGAGTTCTGAACTCCCCATGACTTCTCCCAACGTCACCAAAGACGGCCTATAACAGCGTTCTTAGGACTCCAGTTCCAAAAAATTCTGGGAGAAAGCCCATGCACCCCGTTCCTTTTCGAAACATCACTGGAGATAATCTTAAACTGCGTTTTTGAAGCTCCAACATCGAAAAGTAACCGAGTTAGAAATCCTGAACCTCATTCCTTCTCTTGATGCTTGCAAAGATAACCAACAATCGCGTTTTCAAGACTTCAATTAGAAAAAAGATCACCAAAAATTCAATTTTCGGCAACTCGTGAACATCGTCATCCAGGGCACCCCTATTTATATGCAAATATTAAACAGTTCAATCACTTTTGACAAATGTATAACTATTTATCCTCAAATTTTATTAACAATTCCACAAAGTTGGTAATACGTAAACATTATCCCCGCTTAGTTCATCATAAATAACTGTTCAAAATAGCTCTCGAAGGCTCTCATATGAACCAAAGCATTTTAAATCCAAAACGCAGGGAAAATCATTTTTATTTTTATTATTATTTTAATTTTTTATACTTGAAACACTTTTAACTTTCATTTATTCTTTCCAGGTACATTATTTAAAATTAAAATAAATAGATAAATAAAACAGTGGCATCACTACAGGAGGCGGTCTGCCCCAGGTGCCACCCGCCTGGGGGGGGGGGGGTAAAACTCAAAGTGGAATTGCAAGTTTTTAAAAATTATAAAGCTAAAATACATTTTTAAGACTACAAATTTGAAAATTTTCCGGGGGGGGGGGGAGGTGACACCGCAAATTACCGCCCGGGTGTCACCCATGCCAGGTACGCCTCTGAGTAAAACAACATGCTTCACTTCTTTAACTTGTTTGCTGGATTTTTATAACCCCCTCCCACTCCCCAATATAATGCATTAGTCATCCAAACCCCTCCCCCAAATGATCATCTGAATCTGACACCCCCTTTGAGAAAGTTGGGAACCGGACAAAACGTCCAGATCCAAAACATCCACGGACATAACATCCATGACCAAAACGTCCAACGGACAAAACATCCGAGGGACAGAATGTCCGACGGACATAACGTCCAATGGACAGAATGTCCGACGGACATAACGTCCAATGGACACAATGTCCGACGGACAGAAGGTCCAAGGACAGAATGTCCACATTTTTGGACAACTAGGACATAACGTCCAGTTTTCTGAGCAGGCTGGACAAAACGTCCGGATTTTAAAGTTTTACCTTTGTCTCAACCAATTTTGTTGAATATATTTGTGTTTGTGTGATATGTGGTGCAATCACCAGCAAAAAACGAGTTTTTAATATAGAATGAAAGTCTTGCGTGCGTCACTGCACATGTATATAAGGACATTATTTGTTATGAAAAATTTATGGATCGTAAAAGAGAATAACAGTTATCTTCAATAGACATCAGAAAATGAAATGTTGCTCGTTGTATTTACACGAGCGCCGTGTCCAAGGGGAGGGTTTTAGGGGTTAAACCCCTCCCTTGGGGAAAAAATAAGCAAAATGAAGAAAATGTATATTTGACTTAAATTTACTTTAATGAGAAAGTTTGCGTTCAGCGTTTTTATTTTATTTCAATTTTCTCTCTGAAGTTTTTTGCGATTTACAACTGATAAAGCCTTACAAACCGATGTAATATTTCGGAAAAAGTATGGCGGACGAACCGCTGAATGATCTACCAATGCAAAGAAAGAATATTGCTTATTGTAAGGAGCTTATGGTGAATTTGGCATATGTTACATCTATGAAGATGCATTAGTGATTGTGCTTGGCTATGTAATTTGCATCTGCAAAGAGCTCTTTCTTGTTTAGTTTATGAAGCATTATTTCAGAACATAACAACCTGATATACATTCTACATTATAAAAGAATTTGTGAAGAGTTTTTAACACTCATTGCAATATACTACATAGTAAACAGATTTAATTAAAAAGAAGCAAGCAAAGTTTGATTAAAGCGAATCTGTGAAACGAAGGAATACTTTGGTAACTTGTATCAGCGGCGTACGCAGACAAATCAGTTCGGGGGGGGGGGGGGGGCTGAGCTCGAAAGTCTTTGAGCTGGGGGGGGGGGGATACTTATGAACTGGTAGCTAAGAAAAGTTCATGTATCGCTTTTCTGATATCAATACGAATGTAAGATTTCAAAAATACATCATAAAATAAAACTTGTTCTTTATTATAATTTTTATAATTAATTTTGAAAATTTCGGGGGGGGGGGGCTGTAGCCCTATTAGCCCACCCCCTGGGTAACGCCACTACAGCTAGAGGTATCCTTCAAGAATACAGCAGTCCTTAACATGTGAATAAACGCCATACTGGGATCGGCAATTTGCCGTAAAACTAAAAGCTGTAAGGGGTTGAATTCTCTCCCCCCCCTACTGGTAAGATTAAAACCCATCCCTTTATGAAAATCTGGACACGGGCCTGCGGTGAAATAATCCGTCGGGAGTAAACACAGCTGTGCGACTCTTTTTTAAGCCGCCCCGCCCTTAGGTCAACCCAACTTCGAAGACAGTCAATATATGTACCGACGTACCTTTTCGATAGTTGCTGGAATTTCTCAAATTTTCTTTCTGGAGGCTTGAAAGATTGTTTTGGCGAGAGAAAAGTAGGACTACAGCAGGGTTGCCAGATTTAAGAACAGCAAAAACGGGACAGGCTTCTAAGAGTGAAAGGGGGGGGGGGGGGTGATATTTTTGTGGTTGAGGGCAATTACTGGTTATGGTGTTTTTTAAGGGGTAATAAACAATCATGTTTCTATAGCTTTCGAAAGATTCTTTTTAGTATTGTTACAAATTCTGTAAATAGTAATTATTGTAGTAACGTAACCTGTAAATAGTTTCCCGTAATGAATATACAACCCCTATACATTCGGCTAAAGTATACGATCCCCCTATTTCTTTTTTTGTTCTTTGATAAAATTGATAACGGTCTACTATTTTCGAGAAGCGTTTGGAATCTTGTGGAATAGTTGAGAGATCTCTTTCGGTGTATATAAAAAGCGTTATGCATGATAAGGAGTTAGTTTCGATTGAGAATTGGTGCTGAGAGTGTATTAGCTCTGTTTATTGCGAGGCATTTCGTTGTGTTGTTTTCGTATTTGGAAGTAAATACGTGTGTAACCGTTGAGTTTACGGTGTTGAGTGATATTTGTTTAAATGCTGATGATTAATTTAGCAGTTGTTAACGGATTTCTTCTGTACATAGTGTAAATAAAGCTCCTGTGTTTTTATCAAGAACTGGGTCGTCCTTTCAAGAAAGTTGGAAGTCGCAGCGGATCCGTTACAGTATGTTTATTTGTGAGTTACTTTTGAAGAAACTCAAACTCAAAGAATAAATCAAGCATTAGAACGAAGTTCGGTATACAGATCGACGTTGATAGGAACAGGTGCTAATTAGTTCAGTCACATTTTTCGTTTTACTTTATTTTTTTACCTTAAAATTCTGTCACCTGTTATAAAATATTGTTATTAACTAGAATACGGGACTTAAGCCGTCCTGTATGGAAGTTCCCCGGGACGCGGGACAATTTTTCAAAATACGGGACAGTCCCTTGAAATCCGGGACGTCTGGCAACCCTGGACTACAGGTACAAAAAGTTATGATATTAGAATTTTTCGAAAAATACGTCAGTAGGTTTGTCAATGCAACTTTCTTTTCGTTCATTTTGAATACTAAGATGTCTTCTAACGTAAAATTCACGCAATTTCTTAATTTCATACATACATATTGAATCCAGAATAATACTGTGCGTTAAGTACAGTAAAACTCCAACTATCCGAATCAATTTGGGACGAACTTCATTCGGATAATCAAACATTCGAATAGTTGGATTTTTCTGTTAAAAGGGGGTCAATTTTAATCTATTAATGTAAAAATGAGAGGAAAAAAGCTGTTCGCGTAAAATTAAGTATTTTAGTTGTAGGCACAAGGACCATTTTTGATATTTTGGAAGTTCATACACTATTATTATTTAAAATTAATGAGCTAAATTTGGTAGATGATTTTTAAAAAATGTAGCAGTAGAAAAGCTCTATTTTTATTTATTCATTAGTTTTTGCTGCTGTTGTTCAGGCGAACCTTTCAAAAGTGATTTGGTGTGTTGAAATTTGATTATACCAGGGGTGCTCCCCCTAATAGCAAGGGCACACATCCTAAATATATTGCAAAGCCCCCCCAAAAGTGCAAAATACCCCTTAACCCCCCCCCCCCCCCCCCCCCAAAATTTAAATGCCGCAGTCTGCGCCATGAATTACCTCTTTATATTAAAAAAAAGTAAGGTCAAAGAAATTTTGAAAGGAAGTCTGGTGGACCTGCGCCCATTAGATAGCACCTACAGCCTTAAAATTTTGTACAAAATTACTTCGAGCTCCGGTGGTTTGTACCTGGGGTTTTGTTTTTTAAATTTCGAATTAGTTTTTTTGTAATTAAGTTTTTTTAGCTCAATCGTTGGAAAGGGTGGAATTTTCCACGTTCTACGCAATTTATTTCAATGCTGTAACACAATTACGGCGGGAGCGTTTTTACATCGATTTCTTTTTAGGCTTAAGTGAAATTTCGCCATTACTTTCTTCATTAAATCTAACAGTAAAAAGTGAAGGAATATTTCCACAGTTTTCTTTTTCACACCCCTGGAATGAGCGGTTCTTTTTTACTCCAGATCTAACTCGACCTATACGTAAAACTAAGGTCGTAAAACTAAGCTTCTATCTAAAAAAGTTACAAGCCGTTTTAATCAAGTTCGAAAAATCTCATCTCCATTCAAATTATCGATGTTTTATTTCGCGTTGCCATAGTTACTTCTTTTAGATTCCTTTGTTTTTTCTTTCTTATTCGCAAACTTTAAGGATTTCGATTTTAACGGAAAATCTTAGGCTCATCAATTCAAGCTCCGAGCTAAGAAGCAAAATATATTACTAGAGACCACGAATATGAAAGCGACTTTTCAACGTACAAAACTGCATTTTTGCAATGTTCAGGAGCCCCTTAGTCCTTACGGCTCTGCAAGTTGGTACAGGTTATTTTGAAACCCGGAAAAGGGGTGCTTTTTGTTGCAAAGGAACTCATAATGCGTTTTTAATCTGTGTCTTTTTAATGGGGTAGTTTCCAAAATTTTAAAAGTATTTTTTTTTCGGAAAGAGCATGCTAAAAACATAGGATCTGACCGTTTTTTGAATAATTTCTTTTAAGTTTAATATTTTTAAAAAAATACTTAAATCGGTACTCTCTTTCATCGTTTAACGCTTCTGCCGATGACATCACAAATGATGAAATGCCCTTCAGTGTTGCCATTCACGGTCCAAAATATTTAATTCGCATCATTACTCACGTGTATTGGCAACGATATGGTTGATAGCAAGCGTAGAGGCAATTTTTAATTCGCTGCTTGATTATCATAACGTGGAAACGTAATAGAAAGATGCGGCAAAGTGCATCATTTGTGACGACATAAAGACCACGCCTTGTTTGAAAATCGGACATTTAAAAATATTAATTTTAAAAAACTGTTGGGAAAATGAAAGTATTTTCTGGGTCCATGTTATTATTATCATTATTTTTTTTTTTTTTTTTTTTTTTGTTCATTCCATCCATTTTAATGACTAAAAGTAGTACTTTTGACTGAAGGAAACCACTCCATGGACGATTTAAATCTTTGCGAATTAAATAAGATTCCGAAGCAATCTTTTGGGGGCTGATGAGCGTCAACGGGGAGGGGCCAGAGTGACCTAGTACTATGAGAAAAAGTGTCTTTTAATTTTGTTGAATACCTTTTTTTTTGTTTTTGTTTTCCTCAAAATGATTGAATTTAGCTAGCTGACTATTACTAGTTTTTAGTATGCCCATAACTAAGCAAGTGTGTGACCATAACTGGTCAAACCAGTGTGTTCCAATTTATTTCTAAAATAGATATAAAAATCATAGTTGAAATTTAATGAAACATTCACAGCTATTAGAATGTAAACATGCTCGTGCATTCTAATTGGTTATTAATTTGATCAGAGTTAAATAAAAAAATTTTAACTAGGGAAACTTTAACTTGTTGAGGAAGAATATACTCGTTAACATAAACGGAAATAATTTTAATAAACAGGAACAAAAAGTAACAATACGACACGAGACATTAAAATTGGGGGCTTTCCGAGGCCCGAGGAGTAAAAAAAGTACCACAGGATTGGGTCATTGTTCGATCACAAAAGCAAAATTATCAAAAATCATGTATATATGAAATCGACCTGATCGATAATCGTCAGTGATTGATTTTAAAAAATTATAAGTTTGGAGCTGGACAAATGATTTGCGCGCAGAGATACGACTAGCGCGGGCCAGAAATGAATCTTCTGGAGGGATTTTTTTGATCTAAAACAAAATACCTTCTGGAAGGGGTGGGGGGTGATCAAAATACCTTCTGAAGGAGAATTTTGTAATCAAAAATAGAAAAGGTTTTTTTTTTAAAATCAAAACAGCCCTTTCACATGCATAAACTACTGTTTTATAATTTGCATTTATGTTAAAACCAATGTCTGTCTCTGGGAGGGGGGGGGGGTACCCCTCCCCTTCACTGCGCCACTGGCGCTGCCCGAACGAAACAACAATAAAACAAATTTCTTTAATTATGAAAGATCATAATACAAGCGTCTCATTGACTACTACTTGATTTTATGACCAATTGCTAAGAAACAAACAGGTGTTTTCATCTGAATGATTTTAATGTTAAATCATGATTCACACAATAGGGAAGTTTTCGATTTTTCAATTTTATTTTTATATGATAGAGTAACATGTATGAACATCATAGGTGAAAAAAAAATTTGCGATACGATAAGTAGTTTTTTTTTAAATTAATTTTTAAAGTTCAAGCCCTTGTGACGTCAAATGGCATAGGAAGTGACGTCATGCGCTCTTCGGATAGGAGAGAAACGCTAGCGAACCGGTTCCCATGTCATGGGAGAAACCGAAGAACGTGCATTCGACTTCGAAGACGAAACGTAAAAGGCTTATCTCCTCGCATTTAACTCCTCGCGTTTCTAGAACATTAAACCTCTCATCCTCTCGGAAATATTCGAATATCATCATTGATATTACTTGAGGAAGATTATTTAGATTGTGCTTTAACGAATCCGGCCTCCATAGTGTGTTCAAAAGGATCATTGAATTTCTAAAAAATAAAAATATCAGCGCGCTCAAAATGTCCCTAGCGAAAACAAGGGATCTTCGGCGGAAGGCTGCCCATTCGCGCCCTGTGACGTAGCCTCGTGACGTTTCAGAAGAGCGCACTTTTGCGCGTAGATTTTTAAAAATTCATTAAAAATCAACCACGGTGTTTTACAATTCGGCGATGGTGAATTTTAGTTTTGAGGGTCAATTAACAATATCCAATAGCCAAAATATGAACATTTAATAGGTTGCAACTTCCCTATTTCGTAATTTAAAGAAAAAAAAAAATACGCCATTGTGGGGTTGTTTTTATTTTATCGTTTCAATGCCCAAAAAATTCAAACGGGGCAACCAAAAAAACTGCTTCTTTCTTTCAGTGAGGAAGATATATTAAGAAACCATTTTGAATCTGACGGGAAATATAACATTAACTGTGTCCCAAAGTATCCGAACCAGACTTCAATGTCGGGCTTTGCGACAATAGAATTTGTCGTTTTTATTTCTCGCAGCTGCGCCAGGTCTAGTGTCAAAGTTGGACATCAACACGATGAGTTGGGCTCGCCTGCATTTAAAGAGGATGTGACCACCACAGGTGGCCCGAATGGGAAAGGCCCCTTTCTTATTGACACTTCCCGGAATGAAGAAAGACGTTGGGGGGCCGTCCGCACATTGCCTCAGGATGATAAAACGTGATTTTTGAAAGATCGCTGTCCGAAGACTGATTGTCAACAAATGAAAACGATGAAATGAATCATATGGTAATTAAAGTTGCAGTGGTTGGTTGGGGTACCATTCATTAATTACGTCAAGATGATTTTGGCAATTCTTGACCTCCCCCTACCCGATGCATAAGATTTTTCAAACCCCTCATCCCTATTCTTACGCACGATCAGGGCCGCAGAGAGCCAAGGAGGGACTCTTGTCAGTTATGTCGCCGCAGGAGCGGATCTAGAGGGGGGGGGGGGGGGTCATGGGGACCATGGCCCCTCCCAAAGCCTTGTGATTGTAGGAATTTTTAAAAAAAAGAAAAAATATTATGAGAAGATAACAAAATTTAACACGTGTTTTACTGAAAAAGAAGTATAGGTCTTAATTAGGAGATAAATTATATCCCTATCCTCAAAACAAAACTTTTATTTCCAAAATTTTTCTCCATCTTTTACATAATTTCTTGATTCCAACTACAGACATTTGGACGATCTCTAAATACTGCTGTTCTCAGAGTATACCTATTGTTCAAAATACCAAAGAGAGCCTAAATTTTCGTTTTTATGGCTTTAATTTCGAAACTAGGGAGAGAACCACCTTTTCCCATGCCCTTTCACAAATACCTTGATATGTAGCAAAAAATTGCATTCTAAGTCTTTTATTTGGAAAAAATGTCAACGGAAACTAGCTTATCCAGACCTTATCACTTAACTTCTTAAAAGCAACTGAAATGAAATTTTTTGGGACTTCAGTTACAAACGATTTTTGATAGGACCCCCTCCCTCCCTAGTTTATATCGTGATGATAGCTTTAAAAGGAGGTTTTTGGAGGAGCTCACGAATCTTCCATCCCTTTTTAAAATATGTATAAATATAGTTAAAAATCGAATTTTTAGAGCCTCAAAGGCAAAATATTTCCAGGAAAGAAGGATTCTAAGCACCTTCACACTTCCTTTAATGTAAGCCAACATTACCTGAAGGTACATTTTTACGCTGGACAGCTGAAGAGTTAGAAGAGAACCCTTAATCTTCTAACTTCTCAATGTATAATAACAGAATAGTTTGGTTTCTAAGCTTTATTTTCAAAAAGTATTTTGGGGCCAGCGACCGAAACCTGACATTTCTCTGTATATCATCAAAAATAGACAAAATGCGTTTTTAGTTTCCTAATTTTCAAAAATTACTCGGAAATTTAAATTTTGAGACATTTTCGAGGGAGATTCCTAAATCCGGCCCCTCACCTAATGTCTCGATACCCCGAAAATTGAGTTTTTACAACTTCATTTTAAAAAAATTTCCGGGGAGATCGGAGTTTGTTCAAAAATTTCGGATGGCCCCTTCCAAAACAATCGGCTGGATCCGCCACTGTGTCGCCGAGTCCCTCCCGCCATCCAACAGAAGAAAAAGAGAAGAAAAAGCAAAAAAGGGGGAAAGAAAAGGGGGGAGAAAAGCGATAAAAGAAAAACAGGGGAGAGGAAAGAAAAAAAATCAAAACTGCTAATTAGAAAACAATTAACTCTATTTTAAGTGCCACAACAGTAAATACCAAATAGTAAATTTTACGTAATCTTTTACGTTTTCTCCCCCCTTTTTCTTTCTTCCTTTCTTTTTTTTTAAATTCCTTCTTTTCTTTCTTTTTTACTTTAGTGCATGTCCTCTCGTCGGGCATGCCTAAGATTCCATTTCGTTTTTTAAAAAATGTTGTAAGAAAAGGATGAGTTACACTAAAACTCCTAGTTAGACGTAAATCAAAGTTTTTTATTTCTGAAATATATTTTGAGATGCAATACTAATTAAAAATAGAACATGCCATACATAGTGCGATTCTTTTATTATATTTTATCATTAAATTATTTTTAAAAACCTTCAAGTGTAAAGAAATATTTACTAAAAAGTAGAAATCTATACTGAATGTTTTTTCAACATTTTTTTTTTTTGTAAATGATGCAATACTAATTAAAAATAAATCATACCATACGTAGTGCGACTCTTTTATAAAATTTTACATTATTCATTCTTTGTAAAACAAGTAAAAAACAGTTCACCCTAATACATTTTTTACCTTCCAGAAGCAAATGAAACATGATCCCTGCCAAACCACTTGACCGAGCAAT
This sequence comes from Uloborus diversus, assembly GCF_026930045.1. NCBI lineage: Eukaryota > Metazoa > Arthropoda > Arachnida > Araneae > Uloboridae > Uloborus > Uloborus diversus. The sequence continues at coordinate 156,515,310 of NC_072739.1, forward strand.
TTCTAATATAAGATATCGACTTGGAAAATATTAGGTAAGAATAGACCGTTGCATGTTTGCAGGGACACTCCAAACTTAAAATTTTTGGTAAGGCACAAGGGCGGAAATTCTCAATTTGCCAAATGGAACTCCAAATTTTTGCCGAATGATAATAATTTTGCCGACTAGAACACTAGGTTTTGCTGAATGACGATAATTTTGTCGAATCGTCAGACAAAATCTGCCGAATGAAAAAGTTTTGGAAGCTGAAAATTAGAGAGACTTGACAATGTAAATCTAACACAAAAATTTGAGTGTGAAAGGGATTCTTGAAACATAAGTAGGAATTTCTTAAATTACGTCTATTAGAACCCAAAATCCGAAGTTTGGAAATCCGCCAGGATCCGCAATTTGGAATTTGAGATTATTGCAGTGAACCCTCGCACTGTGAAGTCCCATTACGACGAATATCAATGCAACGAAACATCCGTTTCAACAAAATAAATTTTCAATAACGATTTAATTTCCATTGCATTGCTCTTGAACTCAGTTACAATGGAATACCTGTCACAACGAAAAAATTTGCGGTGCCTCGAAGTTCTCGTTGAAAAGGGATTTCACTGTATTACTACACCATTGAAGTTAAAAAAATTACAACTTTTAGGTTAACAAATATTTTTAAAGATGTATGTTTTCTCTTACACACGATAACATTCCTAGCAACAGGTAAGGATTTAACCACTACTTATAAGGTAAGGTCTACTTATATCGTCGCTAAAAAGACGAACGGGCGTATCTCAAAAAAATCGAAAAATGAGTTATGACCACCACAGAAATATCCAAAGTCTATTTTATAATAGGACCAATGGGCATATCTCTACAATAAATTGTAAAAAAGTCCCTCACACTGGTGGCAATTCCCAAGCCATACAGTAATTATTGAAATCTTTAAATCGGTTTTCTCCAAAACGCTTAAAAGTGAGATACGCCCATTCGTCTTTTTAGCGACGATGCGTAAGAACTTTAATTTTTCAAAGCCAGAGGGGACAGCAACATACCCCCCCCCCCCCAATCCCCGATTAACCTGTGAGAATAGGGGAAGCTCGGCTTCATTTTGGTGCCCCCTCCCCCTTTTTGTTTAGAGAAAATTTTCTAAACATTCTGTGGACATAGATACAACACTGACTTATTCTAAGTGCAGTGGCGGATATAACTGGAGGGTCATGGAGGTCATGACAAGACCAAAATTGTTTTCTGAATCTGCCCCTGTGGCCCTGGCTAAGTTGCCCAACAGAATTCAGAGTTAAGTTTATTCCATTTTATTGACTGACAGAAATGCTGTTTATTACATAATGTTGCACTTCAATTCTCAGCAAATTTGGGTAGTAACATTTCAAATCATATTTGAAACTTCACACAGGACATTAAATGCAAACTTTTTGTTCAGCAAGTTCAAATGTTTGCAATCTCTTTAAAAAATGCAGTTAAAAGCAGAAACTGGAATTGTTAAGTACACTTTTACAGTGATATTCGGGCCCCCTAAAAATTCTTAGGAGGAAACTGAAGCTTACCGAGCCTTTTGGGTAACAACCCCCCCCCCCCCCTGAAACCTTTAAATGACGGGCCATCCCCCCTCCCTAAGAGACTGCTTATTTATTCCTGAATATAACCTATATGACCATGGGCTTATTCAGACCCCTCCCTCCCTTTCCAAACTAGAAAATCTTCCAAATTAAACCAAAAAAGAGAAAATTGTTAAAAGATGATCAATAGACAATTACTTCAATTTCTAAACGTATCGATGATGTCTGCTCTAGTAACTGGGCGCCTGGTTTGGAAAATGCAGTTATTGGTGTTAAGTTATCCGAACGCGAAATGCCATTTTTGACGAAATTGCACAAATTTTTCAAATAAATTTATTATATTTATCAATTTCGTATAACTTAAGGGGAAGGTGAACGTTGAATTCGGCGAAAATTGACTAAAAAAAAACAAAATTTTTATTTTTGTGTTTTGTTGTACTTTATTCATTTCTCTACCTAACTCAAAAAACCGCTTAACGATTGGACATTTTTTAACAAACTTACGACTGCTTAAAATTAGTACACAAAACAATTTTTCATGAAATATTCCTCTCAAATTCAGCTGTTGAGCTGTAAACAAAGCAGGCCTCTACGATTTTTGTAAAATTAAAATAAGTATAAATATTGTTCTTGTAAGAAAACATGCTTAAATAAATAATGACAAATAAAAACACTGAAAAGAGGTTTTGCAGAGTACATTTTTAAGGTAAGTGCAAAATTATACTTTAATTGCATTTTACGCGAAACGAAATTTTCTCGATTTTCATACCTACAAAATGCTTCATGTGACACAATTTTCGTTCAAAGTACACGAAATTCAAAGTTTAGCCTCATGTTTTACCAAATAATAAAACTTGATATACTTTATAGAATCTAACTTCAGGAAAAACCTCAACTAAAAATTACTAGCAGGAAAAACTTCGGGGAATTTTTATCGAAGTATTTAAAAAAAAATCTTTAAAATTTAATTTTTAAGTAATTGACTAACTGATACCAATTTTTCTTCGTGATGATTTATTCTGTAATAAAATGAAAAAAATAAGCAAAAATGTAAAAATTTAAGTCGCGTGGAGCATTTTAAATTTTTGAAAAAATAGTTAAATTTTTTAAATTTTAAAATAAGTTGGAGCTTTTTTTTTGGTATTCTATGTATTTAAGCTTTCATACATAAGCGAAATCGTAAGTCTCTAGTGTGAAAAATAAAAAAGAAATAACTTAACGTCCACCGTTCCCTAAAGAAAGTTGGTCAATTTTGTCTGTACGTTCATTAGAAGTAGAGATATGGTTTCTTGAATGTGCAAAATGATGGTAATATATAAACCCATTGGAAGTTTAAATTTAAAGCGCATTTTTCTCGAAATGAACTTTTGCGTCAAATTTGCTCACAAAATTGACCAACTTATTTGCTCTGTACAGAAATTAAAAAAGAAAAAAAAAACTAATATATGTTTGAGTGTCCATGATTATTATTATTATTGTTAAACCCGCTTTTTACGAGCACTCGGTTATAACGAGCAAATTTGGCGGTTTCTTCGAGCTTGCTATAAGCGAGTTCGACTGTCCTGTTAATTCACCTTGAAAATACAAATGGTGCAATTCATCCGACCGGTATTCTAGTCTAGAATACGCTCTCGGGCACAAAAAGGTTGGGGACCCCTGGCGTAGAACATGCTAAATCTGTTAAACAAGTAAAATTTAGATTTTCTCCATAAGTCCATTGGAAAAAGTCAATTTTGAACACATGCTTTAACCCCCGTCCCGATTTTACGTTTTCTCGCTCTGTGCGTTGTAAATCTTAAGTCCGATGGAATAGTATGAATAAAGGGGTTCCACGTATTTGAAAATTGATTAATAAATACAAATGAAAGTGTTAATTTTATATCTTTTTTGACTGTTTGAAAAATAAAAATAAAATGGTAAAAAATGTGGCATAAATATAATTTGAACAATAAAAGATTTGCATCGACTTTTCAGGAATTGAATTTGTCTTTTCCAATCAACAATAAAATTAGCTCTGCTCCATTTTGGTGCCCAGGTCTACGGAACCAGGCCATGGACATTTGATTATTCGCCATCTGATAAAGCGAAACTGCGAAACCGAACTCACCAATTTGTAGCTCACAATCATATCGTTGCAAAAAATCTGACTCTCTCAATTCGAAGACAGTCCTCCTGCGGCCTTGAGATTCAACGCTGGGTTCCATCGACCTCCGTCAAAGGCGCGAAAAAGCTGCTCAAGAAAAACATTCCACCCTCCCCCGTCCCGCAGGTGTGGAAGGGGCGCGGCCTCTTTACAGCTCGGGCTCGAGAAACGAGCAGGGCCTCCCGAAAATCGGCGTCGACCCCCCTCTTTTGTTCGGTTTTGGAACGGCAGGGGAGGACCCGTACACGATTTGCGGGGGAGGCTCTTCTGGCGTCTGGGCGATAATAAAGATAACAATTGGAAAGAAAACAATCCTTATGATTATGGTTATCTAACGGATTTCTTGTTCCTTTTCATCGGGCTGGGATGTTTAACAAGATTTAGGACTACTTATTAAAGCGAAGAGTGGTTATCTGCGAACTCGCTTAGAGCGAGCAGGAGATAAAAGCGTTTATAACAAGCACAATGAATAAAAAGTCGATTTAAGCGGTCTGTTTATTACCTGTTATTCTGCCTTTCTGATTTGAGACACAGAAAAGAAAAAGTGGGGAGAGGCGGAAAAGAAAATATTTTGAGAGCCCGATTTCAATTAAATGTTTTCTTAGCCGAAAATTGCTTTGTGGGCGTCCATTCTGCTATCGCTTTAAAACTGAAGAAAATGATAAAATCAACGTTTTTGCAGCATAATATTATTTTAGTTACCTCCATTTCCCTTTAAAAAATTTCTGCAGTCTATTACTCCCACAGATGGCATGACGGGTGCAGTTGACGAAAATAATAATAATAATAATAATAATAATAATATTCTTTATACATAAAGGGCTACTTCTGTCCGGATGTCCGGGGTAAACTTCAAAACTACTGGTCGGATTTTAACCATTTTTTCACCACAGATAGCTACATTATCAGGGAACAACTTAGGCTATAATTTATTCCTAAAAAACTTAGTTTAGAAACGTCGTGACCGAAAACAGTAAATGTCATGCAATTTCCACATCAAATGATTAAAGATTAAACCCATTGTTTCGAAAATTCGTTGCCTTACAACAGCAATATTAAAAGTAATCATAATGTAAATTTTGAATCAAGGCCCCCCTGGAGCAAACATGAGATTGAAGTCATTTAAACATTTGGAAACTCTACTTTTTGCACCCTTAGGGAAACATAGTAGAGAGCTTTTTTTTTTTCTTTCTGCGTGTGTGTACTATTTAATTAAATGAAGCGTACGGTTTTTTTAGTGATCTTTGTTTTTTCATATTTTGGAAATTCTTCAAAATTTTATATGTTTTAATTCGTGCTTTCGTTTCTAAATGAATGTTCATTGGTTCTTTACCAACTTACTTATTGCTATTTTACTTTTATGGGCAAGGAAGAAGCCCGATTTTTAATCACGTCAAAGCGGTGTGTTTTGAGTTCTTTCAGTTAAAACAGAAAACGAAAGAAAGTAGCGGTTGTTTCTCACATTTATTACTTACCCAGGCAACGGCGAGTATTTTTCCTAGTAATAATAATAATGCCATAATAAACAATTTTATAACACCTACACTCTCCGGTAGTGCTGGTGAATATATCCATTTTATTATTATTAAATTCTGAAAAATACTATTTGAGAAATGTGTAGTAGAATTCTTTAACCTAAATCGAAACCTGGAGAATAAGACAAAATCAAGTTTAAAGAAAAAAAATAGAGATAGTGAATAAAAAGTATTTTCTGGTAGTTGGCGGCAATTATCTATTTTTACCTCTTTCTCTCGCTCTCTCTTTGCCTCCCCCCCCTCTCATTTATGCCTAATTATTCTCCACAAAAAAAAAAAAAAATCCTGGCTACAGCTTATACGTTTTGCTTTTTCAACGAACATTTTCACAAACAACGGGTTGGCGAGCGCAACGAGCAGCAGGCGCCGCCCCTGAGTGATTTTAAAAGCGGTGATCAATCATATTCGTTTTTTTTTTTCTATTATATATTGTTATCTATTTCTCTTTATAGTAAATAAAAGTAAGCTTTCAAAGAAATTCTGGCAGGAAATCTGTGACGGACGTGCGTCCAGGAGACCCCATAGCACCTACAGCCTTCAAATTTTTTACAAAATTACTTCGCCCCGGGGGTGTGCACCTGAGGTTTTAATTTTTTTAACTGGAATTAATTTTTTCGTAGTTAATTATTTAAGCTCAAATTTCGCGTAAATTGCCAATTATTGCCTATTTAAAAGGTGAAACATTACTTGCATATATTAATGTTATATATTGTTGGAAAAGGTAGAATTTTCCGCGTTCTACGCAACTTGTTTTATTGCTCTAAGTTAAATACGGTGGGAGTTATTTGCGTTATTAGCTCGGACTTTATTAGGCTTTGCTAAAATTTAGGCACTACTTTCTTCATTAAATCTATCAGTAAAAAGCGAAGGAATTTTCCCAGTTTTTTTTTTTTTTTTTTGATATTACTGGAAAGAGCGGCTTTTTTTACTCCAGATCTAACTCGACCTGAGGTTGAAAAACTGAGCTTCTATCTCCAAAGGAAAAAAAGTTACAAGCTGTTAAAAGTCAAGTTCGAATAATCTCATCTTCATTAAAATTATTGATGTTTTATTTGGCGTTGCCATAGTTAAGTCTTTTCGATTCGCATGTTTCTTCTTCTTATTCACAAACTTTAAGGGTTTCGATTTTAACGAAAAATCTTAGGCTCTCAACTCAAGTCAAGCCCTGAGCTAAAGAGCAAAATATGTTACTAGAGACCACGAATATGAAAGCGACTTTTCAAACGTACAAAACTGCAGTTTTTCAATGCTCATGAGCCCCTTAGCCCTTTCGGCTCTGCAAGTTGGTACAAGTTATTTTGAAACTCGGGGAAAGGGTGCTTTTTGATTCAAAGGGAACTCATAATGCGTTTTAAATCTGTTTCTTTCTAATTGACGATTTAAATCTTTGTGAATCAATAAGATTGCGAAGCAATTTTCGGGGGTTAGTGAGCGTTAGCGAGCAGGGAGCAGAGTCCCCTAGTTTTTTTTAAAAAATAATTTCAGAAAAAAAATGTATCGGTCAATAACAGGTGAAATACAAATTTGGTCATGTAAAATGACTTAGCATGAAAAAATTTAGCAACAAAAGTTAGAGGTTAAACGGAATTTGAAAAATATAAGTAGGAAGTGCTGAAATTAAACCTGTATGGCGCCGAAATTCGGTGTTCTGAAATCCGACCGGGTTCAAAATTCGGAAACATATTTCTACATTTTTGAGGGGGAAAAATGTGCAACTTTTATTAGGTTTGGACATTTTTTTTTAAAGAGCTGTAAGTTTTTCTTTTCTTATTAGTAATACTAAACATTCCTGGCAGCTGGTAAAAATTTAGAAAGTCAGAGAAAGAGAGGGAATTTTTTGAGAAATAAAAGTTTTGAAAAGGAAGAAACTGAAACAAACCCGTTTGGAAAAAAAAACGATGGGACGTATACAATTTCCATACACGCGTATGAAAAGATTTCGATTGTTCATTCACGATTGCTTTTTCTGTACTGCCCCCCCCCCCCCCCCCCGAAGTTCTAATCAGTGAAAATTCGGGAGATATTTACTTCATTTGGAAGTTGGAGAGAAGATAACAAAATTAGGGAATCTCCCAAAAAATCGGGAGAGTTGACAACTATGTAACTAGCTGCTGTGTGATTTGGAAAAAAAAAGTAATGAAAGCTTAGGGTCCAGTGCCATTTATTAATTACGTAAGGATGATTTTTGCTATTTTTGACCCCCCTACGTAAGATTTTTACAGATAAGAGGCGCGTAAGATTTTTTTCAAACCCCTTCCCTATTCTTACGTAAGAATCCATTTCGTTTTTCAAAATAATAAAATGTTGCTAAAAAAGGATCAGTTACACTTAAGCGCACGCATAATGTTTCGATTAATACAAGCTAGCTGGACAAAAGTCACACAAGTTCAGAATTCATCATTTTATCACACAAAATCAAAGTGTTCCTAAATTCACATGATTTAATTGTTCAAGATGGATATTAGTTATACTGGTAAGTGCTTTTTTCCCCTAATTTAATTACTCTATCTGATAATTAAGCAATATTAAATTTTTTTTTGAAGATAAATGAAGGCGTTTTCGCTGGTTTAAAACCTTTCAAGTGATGGTAATGATTTTACCTGTTTGTACCCGGGCCAAATTTTCTATATATGATAGCTGCACTTTTCCCCAGGGCTGTGAAGTCGGAGTCGGACTGATTTTGGGGTAAAAGAGTCGGAGCCGGAATCGTTAGAAAACATGCCGACTCCGACTCCGGGCTTCTTTTTTTCTTTCCTTTTCCTGACTCTCCTTGCATTTTTTAAAAACTGACTACCAATTGGTTCTATTACCTGTATAAAAAGATACTAATGAGAACATAACTGCCATTATGGCAATCAGCTAGCTTGAGTGCTTACCGAACTTTCTGTAGCCGTCTCTTAGTTTGCTTGTTTTTTAACTTAACTAATAGCAACTGTCAGCAAACGGTTTTGTTGCCTAACGTTTTCAAGTAATTACTTTCAAATAAAAATAGAAATATAGTGTTTTGTTCGATCTCAGTTATAAAATAGCAAAAGAAACGTAACAAATTAGTAAGTCGAGGCCCGTTAGCTAAGGTTGAAACGTTTAAGGGTGATCGGCAAATTCAAAGAAGTTCTGGCGCGAAAGCACGAATCCAAAAGATACGATGAAATAATCTAATGCTTTTTTCTTTATTAAGACTATTTCTATAAGCTTGGTTCTCACTAAAAAGTATGGAACAAAATAAGTGTAAATGATTTTTTGATTACAACACTCAATAATTGCAGTTAATCTTAAAATCTTCATAATAAGGTTAATTCTATAGCAGCCAGTAAAATTTAAATTAAAAATTTAGCGAAGAAGAAATATAGGTATAGTAAAAGCTATTCGTACAAATTTGTACACCGCCGCATTTTGTGTAAAATTAGCTCCTGACGTATATGTGCCCTATTTTCGTTGACATTTTATTAATGAAATATAATTTAAAATATATTCGCGAAAATTTTCAGAATTAAAATATTTATATTTTTTATAAACTCTGAAATTAACTTTGGGTGTCATCTACAAGATGAGTGTCACACGGGGCAAACCACCCCCTCTCAAGAACTTGGATTTAGAAAAAAAAAGCTTTTTTTTTCCTCAAGTTACAGCTTTCAAAAATTAAAAGCACACGATTTAATCAATATCTATTTGTTAAACATTAAAGGGGGGCAAATTACAGATAATCCTTTTCAAATTTTTTAAAAGGGATTTCCAAGTCATCTCATTTTTTAACTCGTAACTATTGGAAAATTTGATTTTTAAATTGAATTTCTAACGTTGTATGCGTCTTGGGTTTACAATAAAAAACAAAATGCGAAATTTTCATAAAAAGGAATTAGTATTTCAATCTCTGTTTAGAGGTTTTCTCCCTTCCCCTGAAGGGAGAGAGGGAGTTGAAAAAATACAATTAAAAAAAAGTAAAAAAAATCCGGAGTCGGGTGTCTCAAAATCCAGGAGTCGGGGTCGGCCATTTCCCTTCCGACTCCGCAGCCCTGCTTTTCCCACTATTAATAAGGCGTATTATAGTCAGCACACTCGATTACAACACAGTTTTTCTCTAGAATACTTACTTTCGAGTAGGGATTTCTTTGAAGAATTATTGAAACATCCAAAGCTTTGGGTAAAAAAAATATGTTGTACTCGAGTGTGCTGACTATAATACGTCTTATTATTAATAGGAAAGCTGTAGCAATTATATACAGAAAATTTAGCCCGGGTACAAATGGGTACAAGTCATTGCCATCACTTGAAAGTTTTGAAAAAGGCAAAAAATTTGTCGTTCATCTTTAAAAGAATTTTTAATATTGTTTAACTATCAGATTAATTAAATTAGGGGGAAAAAAGCACTTACTAGTATAAGAAATATTCACCTTGAACAATAAAATCATATGAAATTAGGAACACCTTTATTTTGTGTGATGAAATGATGTCTGGAACTCAACTGATTCATTCAATTACAAACAGATACGTAACTTTGAACCTTATTACTCAAGTGACAGTAGGGAGTTAGACATAAACAAATAACTAAGTACAGTCGACTCCCGCTACAAGGCGATCCGACTTACGCGAAATGGCTATAACGCGAGTTTTTCAGGAGCAATGAATTTTAGAGATAAATCGAATTTGCGCTCTCAACACGAAAATATTTGGGAAGGAATCGTGATGCTAAGCTTCGGCTTTGTTATTGACTTCGTGAATGTACTTTCATCCCTTCAACATCACTAACTACGTAAGTTCTCACACACCGCACTATAAACATAGTTTCATTAGTGTGTGTATATCACCAATTCTCATTTTTCATTTATTTATTCTGAATATGATAGGTGATGAAATATTGTGGCACCTAGGCACGCTGTTTTATCTAAAGTTTGAAGATGGAAACGTTTGTTTGATCGAAAGTTTGCGACTATTCAAGAAAGGTTAAGGATTCTTGATGCGATTAAACAACTACAACGTGGGTCAAAGGTAGCCCGACAGTAAGGTATGAGTGAATCTTTCATACGTCTAATTAAAAGTCGAGTGAAAGGCAATTCGTATGAGTCCAGACCTGTGCTTTAATATGAAGTTCGCAGAGTAGTGTTTAAGCAAAATTCAAAGCAATATAAAATTGGAATCCGCTCTAGTATTATACATTATAGAGACCCTGTAAGAGGGGTGTTACCATAAATGTAAATGTTATAAAAGTAAATGCGAAGCTACTGTATTTAAAAATACATATATTAGAATGAGGATCAGATCGTGCAGCATAAATCATAATCTTCAATTTATAATTCATAAATGTAACTTATTGTATCTACTATATAGCAGTTTTAAAGTGCAGTGCTTTATTATTACGCAATACCGTACTGTATTATTTTTATGTCTCTTTCTCCCATTGATCAATGATTTTGTGCATCGTAACAGTATTTTATGTTGAATAATGCAGCTTTTTTTTTAAAAATACGGTAAAAGTTCAGCGCTTTATGTAAGAAACGGTAATATATAGTTAGAAAATGTCTAAAACAGTTTAAAAAGTGCTTTAAAATGTCTAAAATGATTGGGTGTGTGCAGGGTTTGATTACTGAATAGGCCAACTAGGCCATGGCCTAGGACCCCCGCTCTTCAGGGGCCCCCAAATGGCCAAAATTGTTTTTATGCAATGGCTAAAATTGTAATGTTTAACTATTTAGGGGTCCCCAAAAAAGCGTTTGGCCTAGGGCCCCCTAATACATTAATCGGGCCTTGGGTATGTGAATAAAAAATGATATCCACAACACTTTTCCACAACGCGAAATTTCGACTTACGCGAGGAGTCTTGGAACGCATCCCTCGCGTAAGTCGGGATCCGACTCATGTTTTAGTTTATTGTTTGCAATGTCAAAATACCAAAGTTTAGAATTTTGAACATGACTTTTGTCCACCTAGCTTGTACTAATCGAAACACTGCGGCACGGTTTGACTGGTTGGTCCGCGTTATCTAAGTACTTTAAGTACTGCTAGGCACAGCCTAATTAAATACGCCGCATGTAACCTAACCAAACATCTCTTTGTCCAATGCATAAGAGTCTTACATCACTGGAATCGTTACTAAATTCACTTTACTAAAAAGTTGAAATCTGGACTGATTGTTTTTCCGACTTTTTTGGTATCTAATGCGATACTAATTAAAAATAAATCATTCCATACGTAGTGCGATTATTTTATAAAATTTCACACTATTCATTACATTATTCTTCGTAAAACAAGTAAAAAACAGATCATCCCAATTTATTTTTCACCTTCCACAAGTAAATGAAATATGATCTGCCAAACCAGTAGACTGCGCGATTTCTAATATAAGATATCGACTTGGAAAATATTAGGTAAGAATGGGTCTGACCCCCCCCCCCAAAAAAAAAGTAAGGGTATGTAGCAGGGTTGGCCGGATTGGACCCAACGGGTTTTTTTTTCTTTGAAAAAAACCCATTTAAAAAACCTATTATTTAGCCCACTTTTGGGTTTTTTAAAATGTTCTCAGAAGTTTAAAAAAAATTAATTTAAATGCTTTCACAATTTAAACTTCTTTTTTATTTGTTCTTCACTACAGACAATGGACGTAAAAAATGAATTTTGAACTTTAATAGTATTTTTTAACTCTTAAGGACATTAAAAAAATACTTCAAAGATTAAAAAAATATATATTTATCTTTTTTCTTTAACTGGTCAATAAATAACTCAAATTATCTTGACTAAGTCCTGTCACGTCTGATTTTCTCAATATTTGAAGAATGTACAGAGGAAACTACTCTAGCTAAGAGGCTTTCATGTGAATTATTTTCTGCAACCCAACATGTCGCAAATCTTGAAAACAAGGTATATTTTTTAGAAATAAACAGGTTTTTTACAAACGGTCGGACAGAAAACAGAATAGGATGTACAGTATTTTCATTATCTTACGAAAAAGTTTAATATTTCTTACTCTGTACACAGAAATAGAAAAACAGGCAAGCAACATAAAATTCAAAAAAATGTCTTGATTAAGCTGGAATTCAGTAAATAGCGATTTAAACTACTTGAGGTTTACAGTAGTTTTGCATAACAAAATGAAATACATTAAAGTAAAATGCAAAAAAAAAAAAAAAAATGTAGTAATTAAAAACGAACAATAGATTTTATCACTCAAGAAATAACTTTGCCTTAACTGTTGGTAATCATGGAAACTAAAAAATCTGAAACTTCACCATTCTTAGGTTTCGTCGTCTTTTATACTTTTCTTCAGAAAACGCTGAATTTTAACTAGTTTTCCAGCTTTTTTTACACCAAGACAATTTTTGAGCTTTGTTCATATACTTACGTTACAATATGCTACAAGTACCCCACATTTTCCCTAAAAAAAAAGACAAAAAAAAAAAAAAAAAAAAAAAAAACACATTTTTTTTTAAACAGCTTTAGTTGGGTTTTTTTGGGTTTTATTTCAAAAACCCAAAAAACCCTGGGTCCATGGGCTTTTTTTAAAAAAAACCCGGGTTTTTGCCAACCCTGGTATGTGTAGAGATGTTTCCACCCTTCCACCCCTCGGAACCCCAACCTTACGTAATTAATGAATGGCCCCTTATCACATGGTACGAACATAGAAAGCATTTTACTCAAAACTTAAAAAGTTCACTTGCGTCCCTTTGCTTCTCAATTTGTTTTCTTTGTAGGTGTCTTTATGATGATCTTTCTTTATTCTTTACTAGTGGTACCCGCACGGTTTTGCCCGTAATAGAAAATTAAAAGGTCTTTTGGTTCGCCTGCATATTTACAAATAATGTATATTGAATTTTCTCGCCAATTGGCTTGTACCCATGTTACGGTTCCACGTAATGATAATTTCGTAATTTACTCGTCCATCTTATGAGAATTTTGTTCTTAAAATTGGAATAGAAAAAGAACTACATCAAATTTTCGAAAAATCATTTCGAGGTCCACACCCCCATGCTACAAACTAACTTTGTGCCAAATTTCATGAAAATCGGCCGAATGGTCTAGGCGCTACGCGCGTCACAGAGATCCAGACATCCAAACATCCTCTGGACATCCAGACAGACTTACAGCTTTTTATTATTAGTTAAGATTCTTTACTAATAATAAAGCTCAAAGATTGTCTGTTAGGACGTCTGTGACGCGCATAGCGCCTAGACGTTCGGCCGATTTTCATGAAATTTGGCACAAAGTTAGTTTGTAGCATGGGGGTGTGCACCTCGAAGCGATTTTTCGAAAATTCGATTTTGTTCTTCTTATATTCTAATTTTAAGAAACTTTTTCCAAGCAAATAATCACAACGTAGAATAGTAAATTACGAAATCATCATAACGTGGAACCGTAACATGGGCGAGCCATTTAATATAGCCAATTGGCGAGAAATTCATCCTCCATTATTTGTTAATATACAGGCGAACCAAATGACCTTTTAATTTTCTACTACGGGCAAAGCCGTGCGGGTGCCACTAGGTAATGAATAAAATAGTAGCAGCTGGCAAGTCTTGGAATTCGTTTCTGCCAGGTTAATTCACTCATCTAAAATACGGACTCGCCCAAAATTCGAACGCATTAACATTACCTTGTATCTTATAGTCATTTCATTTTTCCTATGTATGTAGATATGATAATACAAAAATACAGGGAGAAAGCCACGAAAATTTGCATTCTGCTGAACTTATAAAGCTTCATCGATGTTAATCTATTCCGTGACAAATTGATCTTAAGTCAGGAGGTGAAAATGAGCAGCCATGTTTTGGAGCAACATTAAAGAGGTATTAATCAAGTGTCCAACGACAGCTTCACCAACCCTAAGAGTCGACCAGCCCCCTTTGAGCACAAAAGAGTTTTACCCGCGTTGACGAAAGCTATTTATTTTCTTCATGCCTGGTGGGGAAAGGTAGATGAAAGGGTATAGCACCTGCACCCAACCTCTATTACTCAGGTGTTCTACAGGTGGTGGGGTGAGTTGACTTCGCATTTGCAAACAAGAGGTAGGGAAACCGGACACTGTTTAGCGTTTGATATCAAGATTGGGTTTAAGGCTGCTCTTCAGTGAGGGAAAACTTTGAAGTTAGGGTGTAAATGACTTTCTTCCTTGAACGATGGGCGTGAACCTGAATCAAGTGATTGACAGTTCAACAGCCAATGGAGTGGACGGTAATCGATGTAAGGCAGGAACACGTGACCTGTCACAGCTGTCATTGTTCTGGAGGGAAAGAAACCCCTAAATGACCCCCGTCGTGAAGAGCAGTCAAGGAAATTAGCTGGCGGCCGAAACCCCACTTGAACAGTACCGATGCGAAGGTTGAACAGAACAGAAAATAAAGTCAGTACCAAAGGGTCTGCCGTAATTTTTGAAACAAAGTTTTTTTTTTTTTTGGATATGCGTTCCCAGATTTTATATTCATGAAAAATTTATGAATGAAAAGAAAATTTATCATAAATTGAACAGGAAAAACGATTGTCTTATTTTTTTTTTTAAACGATGTTTTCAATTGCCACGTCCGAATCTTATTTCGTTCATAAAGCTAATTAGTTTCTTGTCTGATGTTTAATTAAAGAATGCAATTTTTTGCGTTAGGATATGATTATATATATATATATATATATATATATATATATATATATATATATATATATAACAAGAGGTATAAGCTTAGTGTAAACCTGTGGTGTAGTCCCGGAAAAAAAGGGTGAGGGGTGAGGAGGGAAGATTACATATCGGTTATCGGATATTTACAGTCAAGAGGTGGAACGATGCTGATTTTATTTTTAATTATTGTGAGAACGGCAGAAATGTCGTAATCAGAAAACAATTTCATATTAGGATATGGTTACATTTCAAAGAGGGGGGGTGGATCCCGCTATTTTTAGTATATATGTATATATATATATGGTCGAAAAAGGAATACTTCTGCACTTCGATGGAGGATATGCAACGCTGAACTGACATTTTTGTTAATTAATCAATTACTGTTTTAGATATTTATTTATATTTTTCTGGTGATTCATCATGCGCAGGGCTGCATTTGTTTACTATCAGTAAACAAATCATCCCGCAAAAACATAGATAATCAGCATGGTGACTAGAGCAGCATACACAAGACTAAATGATTAATATACTTCTTAAAATTGAAATTCTTTTTCAAAAATAATAATAATAATAATAATAATAATAATAATAATATTTTACGCATTAGACGAAAAGTGCAACAGGCTATAATAATAAGTAGTTGGTAAGTCTTTTATTGAAGTGTATTTTCGAAGCAGCAGTTATATGATGTTTGAGAACATTTGAAAATACATTTCGTGGGTGGAATTACACGAGCAACAGGGAATTACTTGCAATAATGTACTTAAATTAAAAATACAAGCTGCAGTTTACTTGCAGTACACTTGGAACAATGTACTTCGACTTATTCAAATGCAAAATGTTAGGAGGAATAGAATAACTTTTTAAAACTTTTGATTTTTTTTTTCTTCTCAGGTCTTTTTTTTTCCTAACGGTTTTCAATTTTTGGTTACATTAGTTATGCATTGCTTTCTGCGATTCAAAATAGTAATAATAACAATAAACATAATCAGAAATGCTTTCCTTTCTGCGGATACTATGGTGAGAAAAGCAACGGCTAAAAGCATAATTTTCAGAAAATTCATTCATGCTCGCATTTCGAAATTAAATGAAACCTCTTTATTACCACACAATATTGACAGCTTCGTGCAAACGAAGTCCTAAACTTGATAGCTGCACTCAATCAAGCTTTCATTGATGCAAACTATTGCAATCAATCAAACAATCGTAACAATTACGTGGAATATTCCCTATTTACGTCAATTGTTTGCTTGTAAGAATGTGAACAATGTCTTACATACGTAATTTATATTCAGAAAAAAATATCAAAATTGAAAATATAATTCCACATTTGCAAATCACACACATTAGTATACTATCCTTTAAATTTTAAAAATATTTCAATTTAATTTTTCTCTTTTTGTATAAAAGTATTCATGAAGCATAATTTATAAATTGTTGAGTGTACTAACATTTATTGCTCTAATTTTTCTAATTTTTCTTTTTTTTTTTTTGATCTCTTCTCGACTTCCCGGAGAAATTTTAAACTGTTAGCAAAATTAGGGTAACTCAAATAACTCCAGAACGTGGAAGAGAAATCTGTCAGGCCCAATAAAAACTTTTTGAATGATGTAAAAGGCAGAAACACATGTATCTATCTCTATTGATAAAGATGTTCTTAATAACCCCGAAACAAGTGTAATTTAATTTGCACGTTTTTACATTAAAATAGTGTAATTTCTATGTCAATAAATGTTAACATTTAAAATCAACAAAAGTTGAGAGATGTGCGCAAAGTTGCGTGAGACTAATACCAATCATTCGCCCTCGGATACCTTATTGCTTGACCAAGACCAAATATATTCTTTTTTTGAGCGACCACAGTTGGTTATTGTTTTCACTTGTCCGTAGTTGATGTTCTTTCGACTTTAATTTTCTATTCTTTTAATGCAAACTCGTCTGTTCCACGTGTCTTCGCGAGCATGTCCCTCCTCCTGGGCGGTGAAGTTCATGTCCCCGCCATCAATTTTACTTATTCCCGACCCTCTCGATTTTACACAATACTTTTCAGACAAAAACAGCATTCAGTCAACAACGTCCAGCATCCAGCCCCTGGAATTCATTTGAATGTAGACGTCTTGTATTCAAATCATGACTTTTACAAATATAATTCTGATAGGAACCATTTGTAGAAATAAGAAACCCAACGAGTAGGGTTCTACCACAATTCGTGATTGTGAAAAACATAATTTAAATTCAAGACGTCAAAATTCAAATGAAAGCTATGGGCTGGATGCTAAATGTTTCTTTCTTTTCTGTTTGGTATTAATTTTTTTTTTTTGAATTTTTTCCCCCCATTTATGAATAATATTAAATAATGATAATGTTTCAATGAAGCTTTAACACCATTTTAAATCGGGTGTTCCAAAATAGCTTCAATTTTTAAATGTGTAAATTGTAAATAAAATATGCACTTCAAAAAGCATGAGCTTTGTGCAAGAAATAGATAAAAGTCAAAAACAACGTCTTAAAAGCACAAGTAAAAGATGTAAATTATAAGTGTAGAAAATGCATTGCTTGATTGAAAACTTGTGGCTATGTATTTGTTTTTTTATCCAGGATATTAAAAAACTTTGACCTTTGACACTTTGAATTAAAATTCAACTAGAAATTTGGTTTTTCGTACTAATATTCAAGCCGTATATATCGTATTTATGGTTCAGTTCCCTTCTTGTTGTTTACCTTTTTATAGCGAAATTGAGGCTATATACGAAATTGTTATTCGGTTCCTTAGACTTCACTATGAACAGACGCGACTGCACAGTGCATACACACAAATATATATTGATAAAGATCGGCTAAAATTGAAAAACCTTAGGTTTCGGGGAAATGTTTTAGACGTCAGACAAATTATTTGTCTGAGCTTATGAAAATTTCAGTGTAACACGACTACCGAAAGATTCTTAGAACATGGTGTATTCATCCAGTTAAAAACAAAATGGTCAGTGTTCTCCCCCTTCCCCCATCAGTTCTCTAATTATCTGTAAAGTTAAACCAGTGGTTCCCAATCTTTTGCACGTTGCGACCCTTTTTTGACTAAGTAAAGGACCTGTGATCACGTAGCCTACATGTCAGTAAAGTATCGCAAGGTGTGGACCTAACCTGGCAACATTGTGAAAGCTACGTTAGATCCTACATTACAAAACTGCTATGTTAGATTCGATCCACCCCCAACTATACTGTGGTAGGAATAATGTTTCGACCGAAGAAGAAACGCTACACGACCCCATTTGGGGTCACGACCCTGGGAACCCAACCCTGCTTTAAAACAATTTTTTTATACTCATTCATGCTTTAAAGAAATGCAGGTATGTATCATTTTTCTCCTTAGAAAGTCTTCAAAAGAAAAATTCAGTGAAATCCTGTTACAACGTATATCAGTATAACGAAGTACCCGTTTCAACCAAATAAGTTTTCAGTCCCGATTTTGAAGTTCATTGTTACTGGATTTCACTGTATTATGAATTACATGATCAATGTGTACATACCTTGTAAAGAATTTTTTACGAGTTTGGCTCGAGAAATTATTTTCAAAAATGTTTGTTGAGCTGTGGAAAGCATTTTATGCGTTTACATTTGTAGTAACATAGTATAATATAGACAAAAATAGAATCCAAATATCTAGTAAGTATCTAGAATACGGTTTTGGACTCGGTTTTTTTTTTTTTTTTTTAAAGAAATGGTCGCTTTATTTCGAACAAAGTCTCAAAAGAGTGCTGGAAATATTTTGCCAGATTTTTTATGGAGCAAAATATCAAACAGTACCTACCACCTCTTTCAACGAAATTCATTTTTTCTCGAATTTTAAACAATCAAAGAATGGATATTTCAAAAAAGGAAAAAGTACACGACACAGATAGAGGCTTGAAAAATACTCGGAAAAAAATTTACATGAAAACTTCAAAGGAATTTGTAAAATCTTCATCCAACTTTCCCCGCAGGTTAACATTGGATCCGTAGGCTTTCAGACTCTCAGTGAAAAGCATCCTTAAATTTGCTTATAAAGTAGCATTAATATACATATTTATCTTTCTTTGGATGCACCAGCTCCATTGTTTATGCCTTCTTGATGTTGTGAAAAGTAATGGGGGTAGTGCATCCCCAGAAATAGAAATATTCATTAATGCTATATTATAAGCATACTTAAGATAATTTTAATCTTAATTATATCCGTGAATGAATTTGAATAACACGAAAAGGTTCTTCACTGAAGGTCTGCGATGCAACTTTACGCAAAATGCGATACTTCCTTTTTTTTAAATTTACAACGTGAAATTTTTTTTTTCGGATATAGGGTTTATAGGTGTGAGTCCTATACTCTGGTTTCATGCCAAAAAATAAGGGAAAAAATTGTAAAACAAACCCCTAGAAAAAAGGATGGATTTTGATGATTTTAAAAATATAATAAGTGGTAATACCCCCCATGAGTTAATCAATTTCCTTCATATGTTCTTGCGTACAAACGTAGCACCTCTCTAGCCCCTCAGAAAAGTATTAATGTATAATATAACGATAACTTCCCCTCCAAATAAAAATAATGGCTATGAAACTCAAAAACTGAAAAAAATTGCGGGCGACATTTCCAAAAAAGCGGGACGTGTGAATGGGAAAAGGTGGTCATATTTGGATTCAGGAGGTCATTTAGCACAAGAATTCACAAGAATTATCTCCAGAAGCACTCTTTAAAAACTATATCCTTTCTAAACACAAATCAAATCGTGAAGATGTTTCCAAGCATGTGGATTCACTTTCAAAAGCACTCATTCATTCCTTCATTGAAAAATGCCTCCGGAAAAGAGGGGAGTAGTAAATGGAAACGGTCGTTTGCGCTAATGATCGTAAATCTTATACACCTCACCCGGTTTTTCCCCTCAAGAAAGGAGTGACCAGTGAAGGGCGTGGCTTAGTAGAGAAATTGAGCTTTTTCGAAAATATTTCAGATGGTTGGAACTCCGATATTTTTTTAGAAATGGTCGCATCATTTCAAACTTAGTCTCAAAAGAGAGTTGGAAATATTTTGCGTGTTGGGGCGTTCTTAAAATTTCGATAGCACGATTTGCAGCTTTTTTACAGAGCGAAAGGTCCAACAGTACCTCGTTTTCGAAGAAATTCATTTTTTCTCGAATTTTAAAAAATCGAAGAATGGACGTATCAAAAAAGTAAAAACTAATATACACAGACATAGGCTTGAAAAATGCTCAGAAAAAAAATTGACCCGAAAACTTCAAAGGAATATTGTAAAATAACCTTTAACTTTCCCCGTAGGTTAGCATTGGATCCGAAGCTTTCAGACTCTCAGTGAAGAGCACCCTTAAGGTCGTGTTCCGAAAGAAAAGAAGAAAAAAAATAATAATTTGAATTTTGACATCTGGAATTCAAATTATGTTTTTCGCAATCACGAGTGTGTGTGTGTGTGTGTGTGTATGTAGGCGTGCGTGTTTGTGTCAGTGTGCAGGCATGAGTGAGTGGGTAGTTGTGTGTGTATGTGTAGGTGTCTGTATGTATGCGTGTGTGTGTATGTGTTTGTATATGTGTGTAGGTGTCTGTATGTATGCGTGTGTGTGTATGTTTGTATATGTGTGTAGGTGTATATATGTGTGTGTATGTGTTTGTTTGTACGTGCGTGTATGTATGCGTGTAAATGTAGGATATTGACGCAACCTGGAGACGATTTTCGCTATTAGAGGAGCAGCATCGTGAGGCGGCCGGTCGATGGTGGTGCTGGCGAGAAAATAAAATGATAGCACATCAAAACAGTCAAATGAAAGCAATAAACAATCGTGATTGCTCAAAAAAAAAATCGAAAACAGCTGATGTAAAAACCTATCACTTCTCTGGCAATAATAGTTTCATAGCCACATTAGGATTTTAAATTGAAATATCGTAATGGAAATTCCTTGATCGGAACACGTATTTGATTTCTTTTGGTTTAGAATTATAGTGGGAATCTACAGTCGAACTCGTATAAAAAGAGCGCAAAGGGACTGCGATATTCGCTCGGTATAACCGAGTGCTCGTAAAAAGCGAGTTCGTGAAAAAGTCATAAAAATTCATCATAGTTGCCTTTTTTCTCCTTCTGTGCAGTATCAAATTTGTTGGCAACTTAGCTTTGAACTGTCTGAATGTCTCTTCATTGTTTTTGAGAGATACGCATATATGTACACATATATAATTTTTAAATGTTTCTTTACCCCACAAATTAAAAAAAAAAAGTGCCGTCATCGCTTGCTCTCAGGATTTATGATTTATCAATAATTTTGTTTGCTTTTGGAATGTAAAAGAAAATTTACTAAAAAAGGATAAGCTGAGCTAGAAATCAATAGAAATTTTACGAACCCCAAAAATATTGCTCTTTTTAAGCGAGGTTTGCTCTTTAACAGCGAGTTATGCTACCGTAGACTTAACATTGTAATAAGTATTTCTTATTTCCTCGTTAAATCCGAGCTCGTTATAAACGAGTTCGACTGTAATAGAATTATACAAAATGTATATGCTACCGTTAACGTGTAAAATTCAGTTATTTCACAAAACGATTATGTGTTTCATGAAATAACTAGACAAGTTACAGTATATAACAGATAAAAAAATTCACACTTTACCTAGTTATTTTATGAAACAACTAATGATAGATTGTTAGAGTGCAATGTCAATATAATGAAGATTGAAATCTCTCGCATTAAATCTTTCTTATTGACAGGTTGGTATACCTAAAGCCCTGGATCGTAGCTTAAGTAGCGACACGTCCGCCATCTTGGGGCTAAACGATGCTTTCCTCTGTGTCTGCTACGGCGAAGTAGCGTGTTTTGCTTCTTGAATGTGGTGTTTCTTGACTGTGAATTAACATGGAGTTAATAAGCAGGGCCGATCCTAGGGTGTCGGCCGCCCGTGTGCAAAGACCTAATGTGCCGCCCTTCAAGAGTAATTTGCATATTTTGACTAATCTTTGACGTCCATATAAATATTTCTTCAAATTTCTATATCAAGTTCTAATCTTTAAAAAGAAAAAAAAAAAAAAAACAGAAAAAGATTGAACTTATAAAAATGAAGAAAAAATTTCTAGTAAGAAACTTCTTAGGTACAATTTATATCTTTGAAGAAAGTAATAGATACCAAAATTTACTAGTCGTAAAAACGCATTTTACAGTCTGTCTTCGGTGACATCAGTGAAAGGACGGAGGAGGGGGAATCAGGGGAGAGGGGATTGCTCCCAGAAAGTTATCGAAATTGGCGTATGAAAAATAGTTTTAGTAATCTTTGGTTGTGTTTGGTTGCAAGGAGAAAAGAGTTGGGTATATTCAAGGTGCATGGAGAAATTTTCGAAATTGACGTCAAATATCGCTATTTTAGGAAGTTTTTCGAGACTTCAGGGGAAAAGTAATGTTGGAGTTCTCTCCTAAAATTCTTTCAAAATTGAAATTAATTCGAAGCTATTTTCTGTGACCGTAGCTTAGGAAAAATCGGAGCTCTTCCCGAAAATTTTCCGAAACTGAAGTTTTAAACAAGCAGCTTCGGGTTATCTTTGTTGACGTTGCTAGAGGGAGGGTGATTCAATCATCTCCCATTGAAAGTTTTCGAAATTGAAGTTTAAAACGCAAATTTAGGCTGTCTTTGGTGACGGTACGGGATCTGGCGGCTTCCTCCGGTAATTTCTCGACACTATTGTTTCAAAAACCCATTTTTTGCTATATTTCAAAACGATAGGGGAAACGTGAAAAAATTCCGAACCGAAATATTTTTCGGAACTAAAAGCCATTTTAGGCTATTTTTGGGAAGGGAGGGTTTTGGAGCTCTCAAGCGAATATTTCTAAAAGCGCAATTTTATGCTATCTTTGGTGACGTTAACAAAACTGGGAAGCTTCGGCGGATTTTTCGGATATTTTTCGATATTAATATCTGAAAAACACAACTATAGACTTTTGTCCACCTCACTTCGACGATTGATGGGTATATGCTCCAGCGCCGTGAAAAATTACATAAGCCAGGCAGTTCTCTTCTAGAGTTTTTTAGAAATTGAAGTCCCAAAATCGTATTTTAGACATTGTTTGATCACGACGGGACAAAGAGCGGGCGGGGGTTCAGTGCGTCCTCACGAACTGTTTTTTGAAACTGAAGTCAATTTCAAACTGAGGGGGTGGGATTAGAGGCTTCTCTAAAGACGCTAATTGAGACTATCTTTGGTAGTAATGTTTGGAAATGGATTTCAGGGCCCTCCATCGCAAAAATTTCGAAAAAGAATAGGAAAAATGTCATTCAGCAATTTTTGATGACATTAAGAAGGGCTGTCCTCTGAAAACACATTTTGGATTTTAAAGCCAACATTTTAAGGCTATGTTTGATTAAGTTAAGTTCGAAGGGGTGAATCAGAGATTTAATTGGGTCCTTAAGATCGGTGGTTCAATCAGCAAAATTTTCCGAAATTAAAGTCCTAAAAACGCCATTTTAATTCTTCTTCAGTCTCGTCAAGGAGGTCATGGCATCCTTTTGGATCTTCGTTTTGGAGCTACGTTTAAATTTACTACCCGGGGCAAGATTCGTGATCTGAAACCGGGCAGTTCATTCGTGATTTTAATTCGAAAAAAAATGCTGTAAAGGGGGAAAAATACAAAATTTTAGTTCATTTATTTTTATTTGACTCTCAGGGGAGTCGCAATTTTCCACTGTCTCCACGCAGCCGCGATTGTTGAAAACAGAATTTGTTGCTTGAAATGCTTGCGAGAGTATCTAATCAGTATAGCTTTTTTTAAAAAATATAATGCATAAAATATGTCTTCATTGTTAAGGTCTATAAAAGCTTGGAGGGTAAACATTAGTGGCCGCCCTGGGCCTTGAGTGCTCGTTTTAGAAGGCACCCTTTCATGCTTCAGGAGGGGGCCATTTCCCTCATCTCCCCTGCCCTGTCCATACCTGATTACCTGTTCTGTCATAAATTTTGCAACCAAATGAAGCATGTGTGTAAAGAGTAGATATTAATGGACAATAAACCAACACAATGTTCCCTAACAATCTATTTTTCTTAAACTATGCTATGCTGTCGGGAGTTCGGCACTTACTTTGATAATTGAACATTTAAAATTTAGAACATTTATTTGACTTATTATAAGTTATCTTTTCAGATATTCTTGAGGAATTTTGCTTGATTAAAAGAACTATATGATGCGGCCTGCGGCCGCCCCTTGCTTTGGCCGCCCTTGTGCGGTGCACACTCTGCACACCTGCTAGGATCGGCCCTGTTAATAAGAAACCACAATTAACCCCTTAACGATCGAATAATTTTGAAGAAAACGGTCATAAAAGTATCTATTTTTTTTATTTAAGAAAATTATATAAAAACAAGTGTATGAACAACATGTGCATTCAATTTTTCATTTTCAATATTTTTAGATTGAAATTTAAATTTTTTTTTTAAATTTTATGAAAAGTCAACAAGCAAGCAAAAGCAAGCAGCGAAAATTTAAGAAATACGTCTTTTAAACATTAAAAAAGAATTTTATTAATCTTTTGTGTAATATATGTAAAGATAAGTAAATTTTTCTTGTGTGGCAAATTTCAAAGCATGAAATACAGAAGCCAACGTCACAATCTGGACAGTAGTACTAACATTCCTTCCAGCATCTCTGCAATTACATTTAAAATCCACAATTAGGTTTAAAATCGACTGGTGCTGCTGCCATCTAGTGTATAAAAAGAGAAATAAAATTTATTCCGGGGAAAAAGAAATGAATTGATTTTAATCGTTTCGTCGCGTTATTGCACACCCCAGCACGGCAATATCACGGGCGCGAGAAATGAAGATCGAAACCCCAGCGCGGCATATTCACGGGAGCGAGAGGGAAGGGTTTAAGAAGCAAAACACGCTACTTTACCATAGCAGACATAGAAGAAAGCATCGTTTAGCCCCAGGGCTTTAGGTATACCAAGGGCCCGATTAAGATATCTTGGGGCCCCAAGGCTAAACGCTTTTTCTGGACCCTTTTGTAGTCAAATCTTACAGTTTTAAGCCATTGGCTGAAATAATTGTAGTCAGATGGTCAAATCCAGATTTCCCCGATTCCCTTACAACTTTTCCCCAAAAAGCGATGTTTTCTGTCAAAATTCCCCACATTTAAAAATTATTTTTCCACTAATATTTTCATAAAATAAATCGACTTCCTCTAATATTTTCGTCTCTTGAAATTTTTTTTCCCCCAAATAGCCAAATTTTCTTATAAAATTCCCCAACTTTTTTTTTCTTCCCATTTTCGCTTTTTTTTTTGTCTTCTTTATCTTTTTTTATCTTTATCTTTACTAATAATAAAGCTGAAAACCTCTCTGTCCGGATCTCTCTCTCTCTGTCAGGATCTCTGTGCGCGAATAGCACCTAGACCGTTCTACCGATTTTCATGAAATTTGGTAAAGAATCAGTTTGTAGCATGGGGGTGTGCACCTTTAAACGATTTTTCGAAAATTCAATTTTGTTCTTTTTCTATTCCAATTTTAAGAACATTTTCCCGAGCAAAATTATCATAGGATGGACGACTAAATTACCAAGTTATCATAATGTGTGCGGGTGACACTAGCCATAAATACAAGCACCTGACCAAGAGATAAGAAATAGCTAAATATTTTTTTTTCTACTCGCATTTACTACTCTGCTTCTGTATGCACATTTAAACTATGATTTTTGTATTTTTTTCAAGAACATTCTTCATCACACTTTTTTTTGTCTGTTTCACGTACCAACTAGTTACTCACGCAGAACTATTGCGGATTCCGTAGCATAGTATTCCACATAATACGAAATGCGAATTACATAAAGTTGAGCAAAGCTAAACTAACGCTGTTTGATACAAACAATGTAACTACCAGATGTCAAGACGCGAATTTAAATATAAAAAAAAAAAAAAAATTCCCGAGGTTTTTTCCCTCCCAGGTTTTCCCCAAGAAAAAAATTTTCCCCAAAAGAATTCCCCTCAAAATCCATTTCCCCAAAATTTCCCCAGAGAGCAACAGATTTCCCCAAAATGGGGAAAATTCCCCCAATCTGGCAACACTGGCCATTTGGGGGCCCCTGAACAGTGGGGTGGCCACGGCCTAGTTGGCCTATTCAGTAATCAGGCCGTGATACCATTACTTCCGAAGTCGTAAGAAAACATTTTTCAATGGGGTTGTTTCTTCAGTCAAAAGTAGTACTTATAGTCACTGAAATTGATAGAATAAGCAAAAAAAAACCACTAATTTGAATTTTGATATCTTGAATTCAAATTATGTTTTTCGCAATCACGAGTGCGTGTATGTAGACGTGTGTGTTTGTGTGTGGGGGGTATTTGTGTTTGTGTGTAGGGGGTGGTATGTGTATGTGTGTGTAGGCATATTTGTTTGTGTCTGTGTACAGGCATGAATGTGTGGGTAGTTGTGTGTATGTGTGTGTATGTTTGTGTGTGTGTGTATGTTTGTGTGTGTGTGTATGTGTAGGTGTCTGTATGTATGCGTGTGTGTATGTGTATGTTTGTGTGGGTGTGTATGTGTAGGTGTAGGTGTGTGTTTGTGTATGTGTGTGTGTGTAGTTGTGTATGCATGCGCGTGTGTAGGACATGGACGCAACCTGGAGACGCCTTCGCTATAGGAGCAGCATCGTGAGGAGCCGGTCGACGGCGGTGGGTGCGGGGGGTGGCGGTGGGAACATAAAATGATAGGACGCCAAAAACAGTCAAATGAAAGCAATAAGCAATCGTGATTGCTCAAAAAAAAAAAAAAAAAAAACATGGACCGAGAAAATTTTTTTATTTTCCCCAACAGTTATTTTTTAATTATTTTTTTAAAATGTCCGATTTTTCAAACAAGGCGTGGTCTAGATGACGTCACAAATGATGCTTTTTGGCGCATATTTGTACCGCGTTTCCACGTTATGACAATTAAGAAGCGAATTAAAATTGCGCTCTACGCTTGCTATCAACCATATCGTTGCCAATACACGTGAGTAAAGATGCGAATTAAGTATTTTGCTCTGAGAATGGCAACACAGAATGGTATTTCATCATTTGTGATGTCTTCGGCAAGAAATGTAAACAATAAAAGATCACTGAGTTAAGTATTTTTTTTTAATATTAAACTTAAACAAATTATTTAAAAAATGGTTAGATCCTACATTTTTAAGCGTGTTATTTGAGAAAAAAAATACTTTTAAAATATTGGAAACGACCCTATTGTACATATTTATTTCCTTTTTAGCAGTATTCATTTTCATTCTTCAAACGTTAGATCTGACCACCACCATCCTATCAACAAAACAGCTCTTAAAAACATCTAATTCCCTCCGCCTTATAAAAAATAACGAGATAATACTATTTATTTTTCCATAATAATAAACAGTTTTGGTACAATGCGAGTTTCGGGATGTTTGGAGTTGCAATTATTTTGTGGAGAACAATGGAAGGGAAAAAATGAATTTGGGCTCTATCTAGAACTCCGAAACGGCTGCAATGACCATTACAAAATTTTTGCCTCATTACGTTACTTACAATTACCATGCCGTTTGCGTACGTTTGTACCATTTATTAAGAGCCGTGTCCAAGGGGAGGGTTTTAGGGGTTAAATCCATCCCATTGAAAAAAAAAAGTATGTTAAATGAAGAAAACGATCGACTTAAATTAACTTTAATGTGAAAGCCTGCGTTTAACGTCCCCCCCTCCTTTCTCGCTGAAGTTTTCCTGTAATTTTAACTCAGTAATTCTGTATTTTTTTCCTTCTAATTCAACTCAGTTGGACCTAAACGCTCGCATTTCTTTCTCTTATAACTTAAAAGATTTTGCATAACATTCAAATGTTATGTAATTTACAACTGTTAAAGCTTTGCCGACTGAAATAATATTTTGGGAAAACTGTGGTGGTAGAACCATTGAATTATCTACCAATAGAAAGCATTAATATTGCTTATTGTAAGTAGGTAATGATTAATGGCATGTGTTGCAGCTATGAAGATGTATTAGTGATTGTGTTTAGGAATGTAATTTACATCTACAATACGCTCGTTCTGAGCATTATTTCAGAACGTAAAATCTGATATGCATTCTTTTACATAAAAAGAATTCGTGGAGAGTTTTTAATACTTGTTGAAATAAACCGCATAGTTAACAGATTTAATTAAAAAGAAACACAAGGTTTGATAAAAGTGAACCTGTAAAATGAAGGAATACTTTGGTCACTTGAGCAGCCAGAATTATTCTTCTAGGGGAGGGGGGGAGGTACAGCAGTACTTACAGGTGCATAAACGCCATACTAGGATCGATAATTCGTAGTAAAACTAATAAAGGTTGTGAGGGATTGAATCCCCCCCCCCCAGGTAAGATTAAAACCCCTCCCTTTATGAAAACCTGGACACGGGCCTGCATTTATCATCAGTACATATTTTTATTTACATCTAACAAACCCACGTCAAGCGTAATCGGCGCCATTTTGGCCAAGTCTAATGATCGCCTCTATGCGGAGGCGAAATTAAGGATTTCTGAGAACTTTTGAAATGACGTTTACTGTTTAAAATATCCAAATAATAATAATACGCTTTTTCCGTAATCTTTTCAAGCGGCTATAGCCGAGAAATTTTCTGGTTTTCAGAAAAGCCGAATCATTTCAAAATTATGATTTTCAATCTTTCTTTTACTTTATTTTCTTCAAGGAATACTGAAAATGGCCAAGGGGTCGTCCACAAACGACGCCCCGCTTTGAGGGGGAGGGGCTTCGTGAAATTGTGAGTTTGTGACGAGAAGAAAAAGGATAACAAGAAGCGTGACATCACGCACATTTCTTGCAAATGCCATAAAATTTCGTTTGCAATACGATGTCTTTATTTTTTACTAGTGGTTCCCGCACGGCTTTGCCCGTAATAGAAAAATTAAAAGGTCTTTTGGTTCGCCTGTATATTTACAAATAATGTATGGTGAATTTTCTCGCCAATTGGCTTGTACCCATGTTACTGTTCCACGTTACGATAATTTCGTATCTCGCTAAATGGCTTGTGTCCATGTTACGGTTCCACGTTATGATAATTTCGTAATTTACTCGTCCGTCTTATGATATTTTTGTCCTTAAAATTGGAATAGAAAAAGAACCACACCGAATTTTCGAAAAATGGCTTCGAGGTGCACACCCCCATTAGGGTGTCCCAAAAAAAAATGAAAGTCGTTTTTTTTAAACGCATACCCTCTAATTTTTTTCCTTTCATATCAAAACCGTTGTAAAAAAAGTTTCATGCAATTTAAAGCACGGTAACCCGTGCCGACTTGCGCCTAAAGGCCTAAACGTGTAAATAGCACGTGTATTCATAAGCAAGCGAACACTTGCGACGCGATACTTTGCGAAGCTCAAAACAGCTGTAAATAGTGCACAGAAAACAAATGAAAACACAAAATCATATGTTGGGGTGGGGGGTGGGGGGCTTATCCGCGGCAATTTGCAAACCGTCAAACATGTCAATACGAATACATTCCAGTCAGCGAGCGCAGTATAGTCCTTCCATAGGGAACGAAACATGGCAGTGGAATTGCAAAGTTTGAAAAAAAGAGATATTTTTAATAGGAGTCGTAAAACACCAAACTACGGGCTTGAAACTTCCTTCAAATGGACAAGTTCTGTCTGTTTTTTTTTAATACATTCGAGAAGTAAATTTAACCATCAGTGAAAGTGCTAATCTCGCTATTCAGGAATACATCATCTTTTGGGAAAAAGGCACGCATGCCCACCAAATCGTTGCCAAATCGTGTGAATAAACTTAAAAACCTGAATCAAATTTAGAGAGACTTACAAAAAAATGCAAAGAAACTGCAAGAAGTATTCAGGCAGCGCCAACAAGAATTTGATTGTAATTTAAACAATTTATTCAATACTAGTGGTACCGGCACGGCTTTGCCCGTAATAGAAAATTAAAAGATCTTTTGATTCGCCTGTATATTTACAAATAATGTATGGTGAATTTTCTCGGGAATTGGCTTGTGCCCATGTTACGGTTCCACGTTATGATAATTTCGTTTTTACTTGTCCATCTTATGATAATTTGACTCGGGGAAAATGTTCTTAAAATTGGAATAGAAAAAGAACCGCATCGAATTTTCGAAAAATCGCTTCGAGGTGCACACCCCCATGCTACAAACTAACTTAGTGCCAAATTTCATGAAAATCGGTCGAACGATCTAGGCGCTATGCGCGTCACAGAGATCCAGACAGACAGAGGGACTTTCAGCTTTATTATTAGTAAAGATTGCACATGCTGATGCACTTCGGTTAATCAAACAGAGGAAGATGGGATTTTCTTGCAACTCCAAAGAGAGCCCGGCCGACGTGGTCACTTTAGGTGGAGTGGATAAAAAACTGGCCGACAAAGAGGAAATGGCTCGACTTTGAGCTGTCAAAGAAGAAAACAGGCGCATTAAATACAATTCCGCTTCAACATCCTCGGAATTGTATGAACCTGTACAAGAAGATTCCTCTTCGAGCTTTAGTGAAAATATTAATTCAGAAAATTTCCCTGAAACATATAAATCAGTACCTGGAACAAGTTTATCAGAACTTGGAACAAGTATATCAGAACCTAGAACAAGTATTCCACAACCAGGAACAAGTATTATCGGACCCTTTTACAAGTAAATATGTAATGAGGAGCGATTTTATTACTCTAAAGTCAGTTGCTGCATTGGACAAGTGTCCAAGTATCCGAGATCATGTGCTTCTTCTTGAAGCTACTATTGATGCACTTGGGTATAAAATTGATGAATTTCCCATAGGTAAATCTTCAATTCAAAGAATTTGAACCGAAAAGCGGAAGAAGGACGAGGAAAGAATAAAAATTGGTTTTCAGAACGAGGTACCATATCTAGTGAATTTACCTTGGGATATGAACCTTGGGATATGAACTGCTTGCTTTGAGTGCTTAAAAATCAAAAGAAGATCGCTTATCTACAGGGTTGGCTTTCTGCCGGCAAAAACTAGTTTTTGCCGTGCCAGTGGCAGAAACTGGTTATAACCGGTTAAAACCGGCAGAAACTGGCAAAAACTTAAAATCGTCTTAAAAAACTAAGGTACTTACTAAATGATATTTGTTTAAACTAAAAAATTAAACTTCATTTCAGCATTGTAAAAAATAGAATGTTATGCTAGTGCCCTTGATTTAGTTCAGAAAAGGAATTTTTCAATTGCTGATCGATGCTCGTAATATTTGGAATAATCTAACAAAGGACGAAAATCCTATGGGTTTTTAGGATAAAGGAATGACATACAGAATTAAACTGGCATTACTGTTTGTAATTTGCTCGCAAATAAGCTTCATCTAAGTTGCTTGTGATTGAAATTATCATGTGCTTCCAAAAAAAAAAATGTCAAATTTTACTTGCCAATATTAATCCAGATTTTGTACCTAATATCA
The DNA here is from genome assembly GCF_026930045.1 of Uloborus diversus. Taxonomy (NCBI): domain Eukaryota; kingdom Metazoa; phylum Arthropoda; class Arachnida; order Araneae; family Uloboridae; genus Uloborus; species Uloborus diversus. The sequence continues at coordinate 156,546,574 of NC_072739.1, forward strand.
CAGCTTTGCAAAACAAACTGGCTCCACTTCTCGAAACTCATTTTTCCCAGTCGAATTTTTATCACTACCCTAGTTACTACATGATATATACAATTTGAAAGTTTCATGAATATTGCTTGTTCCTTGATGCATTGCCTGCTAGCTCTTCTGTTGCAAGAATATTCTAAAAATTCCCATTCGTGTACATTAAATTGAGAAACTATTTAGGTTTTTGGAACCACCTTTTCCAAGAAGCAACTGCAGGGTCCAAACAATGTAACATTTGATTCTGAATTGTGATAATATTGTAAATTAAACTGTACTTCGGTTAATAATTAATTATTTTTTCCATGCATTTTCTATTGTCTGTCAATAGGTTTTTTTTTTTGTCATTTTGAGAGTTTTTGCCAGTTTCTGCCAAAAAATGTGGCAGAAAGTCGGTTTTAACCAGTTTCTACCAGTGGTTTTAACCGCCCTGGCAGAAACTTGCCAGCCCTGGTACAAATGTACAAGTAGATCTTTATATTTTAATGATCATTAAATTTTAAATCTTTGGGCTTTTTCAATGCATGAATCAAAATTCATAAAATTTTTCATATGTTCTGAAAAAAAAAAAAACCTACCAGATTTTAAACTGCATACATAACAGGGTTGGCTTTCTGCCGGCAGAAACTGGTTTCTGCCCTGCCGGTGGCAGAAACTGGTTATAACCGGTAAATACCGGCAGAAACTGGCAAAAACTAAAAAGCATCTTTATTAATTCAAGTAATTACAAAATGATGTTTGTTTAAGTTAACTAAAAAATGTAATTCTATTTCATCATTATAAAAAATAAAACTCATTGCCCTTGATTTAGTTTGATCAGAAAGAGAACTGTTTAACTGCAGATGCTCGTAACATTTGTATTAATCTAAAGTACGAAAATCGTAAGGGCACTTAAGAAAAAGAATTGACATACAGATTTAAACAGGCAGTTACTGGTTGTTATTTGCTAGCTTATACGTGTCATCTAAAATGCTTGGGATTAAAATTATCATTTGCTCAAGAAGAAAATGCCAGAATTTTAGTTGCCTATAGTAACCTTAATTTTATACCTAATATCACAGTTTTACAAAAAAAATTGATCCTATTTCCCAAAACTTATTTTTCCAGTCAAATTTTAAAACCACCCCAGTTACTACATAGTAGATCATTTTATTTAAAAAATATATACAATTGATGAAAGTTTCATGAATCTTTGCTGTATCCTTGATGGTATTGCCATCTAGTTCTTTTGTTGCGAGAGTATTCTGTTATTTCTTCTCTATTCATATTAAATTAAGAAATCATTTATATTTTCAGTTCCCCTTTTCTTAAAGACAGTTGCAGAGGGCAAAAAACATAATTTTTGATTTTTAATGATATTGTAAATAAATTGTGCTTTGGCTAGCATTTCATTATTTTCCTGTGCTCGGCCACCTCGGCAGAAACTTGCCAACCCTGCTTATCTATGGTGTTTCCCCATTTGGTCCAAAAAAGAAGGGTGTTTTCCCATTTGGTCCAAAAATTTCTCGTGGTTTTGACTGACAAGATTTTCTTTATGTGTTTGACAGTTTGGGCCAGTTGGGACCTCACCTTATCTATAGTTATTTTATATGGATGGGACGAATAATTCATTGCTGAGTCCAAACTGGATAATTCCACAGGAAAAGAACAAACAAAGGCTATTTGAAAGGCAGTTTTAGATTGGAATCTCGAAGACAAAGTTAAAACTCTCTGTTGTGATACTACAGCTCCTTTAAGTGGTTCTTGCGCTATTCTTGAGTAAAATTTTGATAGAGAAATGCTTTCCTTTGCTTGCCGCCATCATATATATGAACTGATCTATCCCACTAAAATACAGTGCTATGGAGCAGCTGCGGAGATGTTCCGAACTGTACCCTAACTTGGAAAAATTACTTGACTTTTACCGTGCTGAACTTACTAAAATTACGGTCAGGGATGACTATCAAGAGTTGATAGAACTGCCTATCATACTTTTAAGTGGAGATACAGAAAATAAATTTAAAATAAGACCACCGGGAGCCAGCACAAAGCTCGATGGATGGCTGGAGCGATTTACTTCCTAAAACTATTACTATTTTGTTAACAACTAAAACTAGATACGAAGGAAAATGAAGCAGTGTTTGATATCTGCTTGTTTGTAGTGACAAATATACGTGAAACCATGGCTTCAATGCATTTTGGCAGTCCAAGCAGAAAGCACCCAACAAAGATTTGTGCTTTTTGATAAAAGTGTACGAAAATGTGGACCCAATTATCTCAAAAGCTGCTCTACAAAAATTCATCCAGCTTTTATGGTATGGTCAATAATATTTCATTCCTTGATGTGAAAAAGACTGTCTCAGTGCCTTAGAGCAGTAAACGATGCAGCTGAAAGAGCGGTAAAAATGATGCAGGACTTTCATGGTTTGCTAACAGCTAATGAGGAACAAAAACAATCTATGTTACGTTGCGTTCAAGAGCAGCAGAAGCTGTATCCTAACTGCAAAAAGCAAACTTGAGTTAAAAATATGTGCAGTAATGTTTCTTGTAGTCTAATATTGTTGTAAATATCTGCTTTAAATAAACTGATGTCGCGTGTAGTAAGAAATAATACAGTTAGCAATCTTTCCATTGTAGTCGCCGTACAGGATTTCAGGTCCAACTTTGACCTCAAGTCGGCACGGGTTCCTGTTATTTTATTGCAATGAAACTTTTTTCTCATGTTTCTGAAGTGAAATGGAAAAAATTTGGAGGATATGCGTATTCGATTTCACAAATTTTTTTTTCACCATTATATCTTGGGACACCCTAACCCCCATGCTACAAACTAACTTTGTGCCAAATTTCATGAAAATCGGCCGAACGGTCTAGGCGCTATGCGCGTCACAGACATCCTACAGATATCCTCCGGACAGAGAGACTTTCAGCTTTATTATTAGTAATAAAGGCAACATGCTCATGTAATGTGTTGTGGCATTGTGACAAGGGAAGGAGTCAAATATGTTGAAAAAAAAAAAAGTGTGACATCATTTATGGACAGCCCTTAATGCACAGGGGGTTTCCATCCCCCTAAGAGCAAGGACACACCCCCATAAATATCGCAAAGACCAGCCCCCCAAAAATGAGAAAAAATACCTCTCAAAACAACCCCACCTAAAAATTGCAATGGCGCAGTCTGCGCCATGACCTTTCTCTCCCCCCCCCCCCCTTGGTGGCACCTCTGATTTACGGGGTTGTCCACAAATGATGTCGATGTCACGCGTTGAAAGCAGGGAGGGGGGGATCGTGAAAGTCTGACAAGGGGGAGGGGGGGGGTAAGAAGAAATGATGTTAAGGGGTCTAAGGACCTTTAATCTTCAGAATTTTCGATTTTCTGGAAAAAATATATGTTATGCCATAATTTTATTCTGAACAAATTTGATACCTTATTTATTACCATACGCCAAAAACTTTTCGAGTTATTGTAAAAATGCGTAAACTTTCCCCGTAGAGATTTATGTTAACAGCAGCTGTTTAAGCCTCTTTTTCTCAGGAGCCCATTTCCTCGGTTTTCTCGTTTTGCGCGCATGATATTTCAGAAAGTTTTTTATATATTTCCGTAAAACTTTTCATGCATGTTTTTCTGATACATCTTAACAATCTGAACCTAAATTTCAACTAAAAAATTAAAGTTAATATTTAAAAATAAATATTTTTTTACCCAAAATTTTGGAAATTTTCAATATTAACTTACCAAATTTCAAAAAAAATAAATAAAATAATTTTAAAAAAATAAATAAATTTAGGTTCAGGTCATAAATATAAACCAGATAAACATACATTAAAAGTTTTACGGACATATATAAGAAACTTTCTGAGATATCATGCGCATTTTTTAAAAATTTGGTTATGTTTTTGAAAAACAGCGTGACATATGATAAAAGGAGTGGGGAGGTAAAATGCGACGCTTTGTGACAAAGAGAGGAAGGGGGAAATTAACAAAGTTGAAAAAAAAAAGTGGGATGTCATTTATGGACAGCCCTTAACCTGATATTTTCCTTTTTTCTCCCTCAAACATATTTTAATGATTCTCGTGGGCCAGAAGACATATAAAATTTCAAAATAGTTAAAATATAATTTCTAAATAACATGGGAAAATATTGAAAAAGAAAGAAAATATTATTACTGTTATCATCATTACTGCCAGAGACGGCCATTGGGACTGAAAAGAGGGGGGGGGGGGAGGACAGAAACAAAACTTAAAGCCATACAACTTTTACCGGCAGCAAAAAAATGGAAAAAAAAGAGAGAGAGAGAAGTGTATATATATTTATATATATATATATATATATAATATATATATATATATATATATATATATATATATATATATATATATATATATATATATATATATAGATATATATTAGGTTGTGTCTTATAATGCACTTTTTAAAAAAGTTTTGAATTTCTTATGGGGCACACCCTTTAATTGCTTCCTTTTGATGAAAAAATACACACATAAAAGTTTCATAGAATTTGAACATAATTTTAGGGGGTGTTACCGGTGATTAAAATTACATTCATTGTGAAAAAAATGGTGTAAAAAACACAAATATCGTAACATAACACAAATATCTATTTCATATATATACAAGAAAATAATAAGCATTTCATGGTTGTCATTTTATGTAATAATGTCAGAAAAGCATCCGAAAGTTCGGTAATGCCATTCATATCACAGGTTTACACTTTCGGTCTTTTAGATTCAGAAATATTGTAATTTTTCTCTTTGTTACTTCCATGTGACAATACAAACTTTTCACTGATTGCTACTTACTATCCAGACTAAATAAATAAATTAAAAAAAAATAAAAAGAGAGAGAGTTGACAAATTTTGCAGCAGTGGTAGCACCCTCTAAAAATTATTCAATTTTTATTTTTCAGATATGAGAATTTTTTTTTTCATCCAAGGAAACAAAATGAGAGGGTGCCTCATGAAAAAAATAACACCTTTAAAAATAAGACAAACCCTAATATATATATATATATATATATATATATATATATATATATATATATATATATATATATATATATATATATAAAATACATGCACAATGTTTTTGCTAGGGCAGGTTTTGAGAGCAGATGAGAGGTAACTGATGTAAATCTAGCAACTTATCTCATGTTTTTATTAAGATTTTGATGAATTTTGTATACAATACCTTTCCCCGAAGAAACACTTTTAGACATGAATTAGACTTACATTATTTGCCCCAAAGTATTTTGAGATGTCAAACACTTGGCAATAATTTCCTTGAACAAATACGGCTTGTTTTTAAGTAAAACAACTGATTTACTAATAAAAATCTAAACAATGAATACATAAATTAAAAGTTACTGCTTGATAATAAATAACTAAATAAGGTTTCGTAAACAGATATACGTACAAAGTAAAACAAATAATTTTGTTTTGAAAATTTTAACATGTCTGCTTTTCTACTTCCTTTTACAAAAAAAGGAAGTATTGTATTCGCGAAAAAATTTTCACTCAAAAATCGACCTTTATTTCCATTTTACTCACCCCTGAATGAATGTTGAGTTTTTTTTTTTTTTTTTCGACTCGACCAGACGTGGATAAGTGCCTAAGAACGTATAGACACGCGAAATATCCGTAATGACGATTCCCGAGTTTATTACAGTGAATTTTTTCGTGACGTCTGTATGTATGTGTGCGGATATGCGTATGTATGTCGCATAACTCAAGAACGGCATGTCCTAGAAAGTTGAAATTTGGTACGTAGACTCCTAGTGGGGTCTAGTTGTGCATCTTTCCTTTTGGGTGCATTCGGGTGTTTCTAAAGCGGTCTTTTGCCCCTTTTTGGGGGCAAATCATTGTTAATTTCGCTGTAAACTCAAGTGGTGTTATAACTTGTCGGACATTTGGCGATATATTGCCAGTCTTTTGGTCGTCAAGTTTTGTCGCCAATCTTTTTTTTTTTTTTTTAATATGTTTCAATTTGACCACAGTTGGTGATATTTAGAGAGTAAACTATTGAATCACATTAAAATTGCCAGTAATGGGGAAGTGACATTAAATTGGAGTAAAAAGAAGTCATGTGATGCACACATCACCCCCCCCCCTTTTTTTAGTTTTGGTTCCTGAATTGGAAAATGAAATAAATAAATGAACCATAAAAAGTGGGAAGCCCGAACCGCCGCCACTGATTACTGCTTCTTTTATTAAATGCACCTGTTCTTCAGAAACTAATTTCTGAATATTTGGCTTTACATTTGTAACGTTGTCGTTAATCGTGCTTTTCGATTTGTAACATTTAATAAAACAACGGGTCACACGGATCAGTTTTGTGGGTCATTGGTTTGTCTAATATTGAACCATAAAATTTTAAGAGAAGCAAGTTAAAAAACAAAATTACACAAAAAAAAAAAAAAAAAAGACAATCTGAATGAGGCAAAAAATTAATAAATTAACAAATAGAAATAAGGCATGTACACCTTTTATATAACAAAATACAAAGGCAGCAAATATAGTTTCTTTCCTATTTAAAAAAAAAAGTAAAAATTTATTAGTTCGGGGGGGAAAATAAAATAAAATATATATACAAATGGTTTACGTATACAGATATTTATAATATACGTCTGTAGAAAGAATCTTTCTTGACGAATAATAAGTTGCATACTAGCGAAAAATGAAACTGACGCAATATATGAACGAAAATATTAAATTCTGTACCCGTAAGAACGAGTCATCTCCAATCAATATTCCATAGATATAAAAGCAAGGAGCTTAGGCTACACTTCAAGAAAAAGTAAAAACAACACTAACTTATTTGTTGTATTGCTTTTAAATTTAAATGTTTTGTAGCACAAAACTTGCTTTCTTTTCTAATGAGAGTCAATGCTGCAGGACTCATCTTGGAGACTTAGGACTCGCCAAAATGAAAGGTGATTCAATAAACATTATACAGTCGGATCCCGCTACAACGCGCTCCGACTTACGCGAAATGGCTATAACGCGAGTTTTTCATGAGTAATGAATTTTTTAGTGCGGACACAAATTACTCGCCTGCAACATGAAATTTTTCGGAAAAGAGCGGCGGAGAGTTAGAATGGGCTTCGTTGACACTAAATATTGGTTTTGGGAATGGACTTTCATCCCTTTAGCATCACTCAAAGCGGAAGTTCACCCACTGTATTAGTCTTAACAACATTTTGCTTTAGTTTGTACAAATAACCGCTCCGATTCTTAACGTCTTTTTTTTTTTTTCATTTTACATATGAACGTTGATAAAATATTCTGATAACATTCTGATCGCGCTGCATAAACCTTAATTTTTTAAAATTATAAATGTATTTACTATATCTATACTGTTAAGTGCTATAATAATGCTGTAGTGTACATACTGTAAATACCATACTGCTTTATTTTAAGTTTCTCTCCCCCATAATCATTGATTTTGTGCTAAATTACAAAATTTTATGTCAAATAATAACGCTTTTTCTAAAACACAGAAAAAGTCGGTTCTTCGTAAAAGATACTGCAATACATAGTTAATAAATGGTTTGAAACAATATGAGAAGTGTTTACAAACGTCTGAAACAATTGGGTATGCTTATAAAAAATTATTAAACATACCTTGTTCCACAACGCGAAATTCCGACTTACGCGAGGTGTCTTGGAACGTATCCCTCGCGTAAGTCGGGACTCGACTGTACTTGCATTTTTTACAATAAAAACTAAATACTTCGGGGGCGCATTTTCCCACTTTCTATCAAACTACAGCACTGTTGTTCTACACCAAATATTGTTTGCTTGTTATTTACTGTTTGAAATACATTTGGATTATGATCTGTATGGTAAGAATGGAACGTTCGACAAACGAATGGAATGTCCCCCAGCGTCGCTAGTACTCAAAGGGGTACATACCCTGGCTGTCTTTTAGAGTATTTTACAGGGCAGTTCATTCTCAATGCTATGAATAAATGTTTACTAATTATGAACCTGAAACAAGAAATGACACAAGCAGATGAATTTAAAAATTATACTTCTTGCATGTTAATATTTACAAGTTGTTTTAGTACGAGGAAACACTTTGAATGAGGAATGAAAAATTTTAAGAACATTTAGAAGCACATTTTATTGGCAAGGACTAATTTTAGTAAGTCTTTCTTCGTCTTAATCTTGTTGTAAAAATCCTCACAAGTTAATCCAATATTAATTTCACACGTCAATGTTTCAAATGACAGAGTAATTATCTTAAATAAGTTAATTACTTTTAGACTTTTTTTTTTGAGCAATCACGATTGCTTATTGCTTTCACTTGATTGTTTTTGGCGTGCTATCATTTTATTTTCCCACCGCCACCCTCCGCAACATCACCGTCGACCGGGGCCGCACGATGCTGCTCCTATAGCGAAAGCCAGGGGCGTAGCTAAGGGGGGGGGGGTTTGGGGACAACCCCCCCCCCCCCCCGAAATGTTTGTCTCAAAAAAGAGAGAGAGAAAAAGAAAAGAGATGAGAGAGAAAAAAGAGAAAAAAAGAAGAGAAAAGAAAAAGAGAAGAAAAAGAAAAAAAAATCAAAACAGCTTTTTTTCTGAATAACTATGGTCAAAAATTCACTTCGCTCCCCCCCCCCCCCCCCCCCCCCCCCCCCCCCCCCCCCCAGTGCCATTGAAAACCAGCTCTATGAGTGACCCTCAAGCGTAAAGACGCCTCACTCCTCCCTCTGCTGCGACATTTTTTTGATAATTGAGGTAAATTTCACACTTCGCTTTAGAAATGAGATTGATTTGTTAGATCCACGCATATGTAGCCTTTTTTATCATAGATTCTGCAAATTGTTAAACATGTTTAATTTTACGAGCGGCGCATTGGGAAAATTACATACAGTTGAATCTGTATTTTTCGAATTTCACAGGAAGAAAAAAATCGAGATAAAGAGGTTTTAAGATACGAGGGCTTTAAGAAACTTAATAGAAATTTGGAATATGATGGTGAAAATTTGGAATCGATACTAAAGAAAATATGGGCTTTTGACCAAAATTCCTCTGTATTAGTTTTGTTAGGTCTTTATTCTATTATTACATTATTAAGTGTTTCATTGCGAGTTTAAGGAATCATTTTGACAGTAAAAGAAACTTTAAGCATATCTTTTTCAAGAAAAAGTCTTTTATTGCTTTTTTGGTGCCTGATTTTTTTTTTTTTTTTTAATTACTTATTTATCCTCTTGAGGTTAGCAATTGCTGCAAATCTAACCTGGCCAATATTCTAGGATTTTCCTTTTTTCTTTACTTGAAAAAATCTTTCTTTTCACTCCTATCTTCTCGATTTTCTATAAGGAATCATAGTTTTAAGAAAGAGAGCAACCAAAGAACAGTACTTAACCAGATAACAGAGCAAAATGGCTTTTAATTTGAATGACCTTTAACCGTTAGCTTGAAATACTCATCCATAATGCAACTAATACTCAACCTGTGAATTTCACCCCTTTACTGTTGTTCCAAGAAAGTGCTCGAAACGTTTGTCCTTTTGTTAATCTTCCTAGAAAACCTATTCGTAGAACGCATTTCTCCCTTTTTTGCTCCCTCAGCCCTTTCTGTTTCGAGTTGAAGAAAATGCTTTTGCTTGCTGATTTAAAGATCATTGGGCTTCGAATCTGAAAATGATAGCATAGCCGGAATTCGAGACATAAGGTTTTTCAGTAAATTACCGCCCATTAGCCAGGGCTAAAGCAGAAATACATGAAGTACCCCGCCAGCTCAGTCATTTCCAGCCGAGGACTGCAGTTTCGTGCTTATTAGCACTCATCAGCCCGGCATAGGAAAGTGACTGAGCTGGATATAGAAAACCTCTTAAGGAAGCCAAGAGTACAGTCTGCTGAAGCAGCATTAATCCCATCGAACCCATCTGAAGGAAATTTTATTTTAATTTAAAAGAAAAACTGCATAGCATTACAGGAATAAAATGTTTAAAAACGAAATGAATCTAGACTGTTCTGTACTATTTCTGTTAGCTTGGTTCGCATTAAAAAGTAGAAAATAAACAAGACTTCTGTTTATAACACTCGTAAATTGCTGTTGCTCTCTCAAATAGATATTTATGTAAATTCTAAAGCAGGTAATAAAATTAAAAATAAAAACTTGAGAGGAGAACAGATGGTATACAGCTTTGTGCAAATAACTTTCTACCGCCTATATTTCTTCCCCCTTTTTTTTATTCAAGTTTTATTATTAACTGCTTTAGAATTAGCATAAATGTAAATACATATAAAAAGCAACATATAAATATAACGTTATGAAAGCCATTTCATTTTTTGCAGGCTATAATCAAGAAGTCTTTTTTTTTTTTTTTTTTCATGATTTTAGTGCGAACCAAGTTAGTAAAAATAGTCTGACCACCGATGAGATTGAAAGTCAAACATCCAGTTTACAGGCGGAAATGGATGCATCTAGTAGCTTTCAGGGAGGCCAGCTTTTGTAGATGTATGTTAGCCTCTAAATTAAGCAGTCACACTAAAATGAACGGAAGACGCTCATCAGATATTTGATTTTCCCCCTGGTTTGTATAGACTGGTTTTGACTAAACCAGTTGCTAGAAAATTTCACTTTAAATTAAATGGAGGACAAAGAAAAAAAGTTAAAAACATTAAAAAAAAATAAACAAATTAAAAAAAAATTCTTTGCTTTTGTTTTGTTTTGTTTGACACAAGTATGGAACTTGGGGCACCATTCCAAAGTATGTAAGATTGACCTCCCTCTTATTATTATTTTTTTAATACTAAAAAAGTTTACACACACACACACACACACACACACACACACACACATATATACATACATATATATATATATATATATATATATATATATATATATATATATATATATATATATATATATATAATAATAAAAGAAGTAACCCCCCCCCGAAAATCGGGTCTAGCTACGCCTCTGGCGAAAGCCGTCTCCAGGTTGCATCCATGTCCTACACACACGCACGCACACACAAAAAAACACACACACACACGCATACATACTGACACCCACACATACACACGCAAAAACATACACACACACATACACAACTACCCACACATTCATACATGCACACAGACACAAACACAAATGCCTACACACACATATACATAACCCGTACACACAAACACATACCCCCCACACACAAACACACACGCCTACACACACACACACACACACACACACTCGTGATTGCAAAAAACATAATTTGAATTCAAGATGTCAAAATTAAAATTAATTTTTTTTTTTTTTTCATTTTGGTCATCAATAATCAAATTTATATTTTACCGGGACTTAAAAAACCGGCCGGGACACCGAGATTTCTTCTGAAAACCATGACGTCTGGCAAGAATGAGACAGCTCCAATACGTAACAATTAATTACACATACGTAACATAATATTTTAGAAAGAAGTCATTAAATTTTTTTTTTCATTACGGCAAATTCTAACAAAACCTTTTTAAATGGAATTTATTTAATTATTTCTTTTATTTATTTATTTATTTATTTTGTGTGTGTGTACGTGGTTCTTGAAAGTTTAAAAAAAAGTGGAGCTGCCGCCTTCCTGTACCGAGGCGTCTTCAATTGTAAACGACTATATCCAGACAAATTTAATTACTTACAGACAAACATCCAACTGTTGCATTCTTGACCAAAACTGTTTTAAACTTGTCCATTCAATACCGGGACATGAAATTGGAACTTCTGCCCGAAGCACCGAAAACATAAGAACTAAGGGATTTTTCAGTAAAAATCATATTTACAAATATAGGTGCTCATATCAAGGTGAATTTGCTGCACGGCGCCCGTATTTACGGCGCCTGATTCTTAGCTGACGCCATACTCAAACATTTGGTTTTTCTTCCTTCACTTCTCTTTTTTCGCACTGATGATTTATTTAGTTTGGACATCCCCCGTTTTTTTTTTTTTTGGGGGGGGGGGGGGTTAAATATAATATATTGGTATGCGTGGGGAAGGGGGGGGGGGGGTTGATGTTTATATTTTGTCTTATTGTTGATCGTGAAAATGTCATTTATTACAGTGTTAGAAAAAGAAACAGACAAAAATGTTCCAGATCCTAAAAAAACTATACAGTAGACCCTCGTTTTACGCGACGGTTACGTTCCACGGAAATGCCGCGTAAATCAAAACCGCGTAAATTGAGACCTAATACTACTATTAAAATAGGGGTTTGGTTCCGTAGATAACAAAATACTTCATTCTAGTGATGACTAATTGCATAATAAGTTTTATGTGTACTTATATTGACTTTTATGCACAACATGCATACAGAAAACAAATTAATTTCGTGTCCTGTTTATGAAGAGCATAGGCGGATTTAGGACGAAAATTTTGGGGGTGCAACAATAACAGGGATCTGGGGCGTGGGGATTTTCAACAAGGCAGTGGCGAAATCAGAAAATAATTGTAGGCCAGGGCGTACTTTTAAGTCTAAAAAAGCGAGATGTAAACCATATTTAGTAACATTAGGAGATCAGCAGTTCTTAACATTTCAAACTGCAGAAAAAGTTTTAAACAAAAGTCGATGTTAGAAGCAAGGGGCGAATCCAGCTTCTGGTTTGAAAGGGGATTCACGCCCAATAAAAAATTTGCAATAGTAGTTTTGAAAACGCAGTTTTAGAGATCTTGGTGATATTTTAGGGGAAGGAATGATACGTGGGGCTTCAAGGCTGCTTTTAGAAATTTAAGTCTTATAAAAGTAATCATATTCCATATTTATAGTTTGGGTTAGGAATGACACTCACGGACTGACCCCAATCAATTTTTTGAAAAACAGAGAGAAATATATGTCCCCCCCTACCACTACCTCTTTAATTTTTCATATTTAAAGTTCCAAAAACGCTATGGTGGACAATTTTTGATGCTGTTTCCGGACGATTTTACTGAAGCTCTTCCCTGGAAAATTTTCGAAATTGAAGTCCTAAAAAGGAAGTACTTATGCAACACTCCATGGCATTAAAAAGAGGATTTCAAAGACTACTGTCCCAAAAAAAAAAAAAAAAAAAATCTTCTACTTATCACGAAATAGATAATTAGAAAAAGGGGGTGGGAGGCCCTTGTTCGAATATTTTCCAAAATTAAAATCTTAAACACATGAGTGAAAGACAGAGGCGTAGCTAGACCCGACTTTCGGGGGGGGGGGCTTCTTCTTATATATATATATATATATATATATATATATATATATATATATATATATATATATATATATATATATATATATATATATATATATATATATATATATATAATGTGTGTGTGTGTGTAAATTTTTTTAGTATTAAAAAAATAAGAGGGAGGTGAATCTTACATACTTTGGAATGGGGTGCCACAATTACGATACTTGTGTCAAACAAAACAAAAGCAAAGAATTTTTTATTTTTTTAATGTTATGGAAAATTCAACTTTTTTTTCTTTTCAATCCATTTAATTTAAAGTGAAATTTTCTTGCAACGTCTTGTCAAAACCAGTCTATCCAAATCAGGGGGAAATCAAATATCTGATGAGCGTGTTCCGTTCATTTCAGTGTGACTGCTTAATTTAGAGGCTAACACACATCTACAAAAGCTGGCATCCCTGAAAGCTAATAGATAATTTCATTTCCGCCTGTAAACTGGATGTTTGGCTTTCAATCTCATCGGTGGTCAGACTATAAAGATATATCTATAAAGATATTTATTTTTAATTTTATTAGCTGCTTTAGAATTTACATAAATATCTGAGATAGCAACAGCAATTTTCGGGTATTATAAACAGAAGTCTTTTTTATTTTCTACTTTTTAATCCGAACCAAGCTAATAGAATTAATCTAGATTCATCTCGTTTTTAAACATTTTATTCATGTAATGCTATGCAGTTTTTCTTTTGAATTAAAATAAAATTACCTTCAGAAGGGTCCGATGGGACTAACGCTGCTTTGCAGACTGTACTTCGTTTTCTTCAGACGACGTTAACTTTCTCTTTTTAGAGCAATCCTTTTCGTCATTTTAATTTTTTTCTTTGAGTTGAAAAAAGCTTGTTATCGGTCTTGTTCGTTTCATTATGCAACAACTTTCACTTAGAATGTACTACTTTAAACCGACTGTACGTTTCCAAAAGAATACGCAGTAAATACTGGTTGAAGAATCAATGTGATTGCAATGGATACTCTGGTTAGCAAAGGTAGTTTTGACTATGACCTCCTATGACACACACGAGACCAGATGAACAAAAACCTCTATCGTCTCGAATTCCGGTTATGCTATCATTTTCGGATTCGAAGCCCAATGATCTTCAAAGCAGCAAACAAAAACATTTTCTTCAACTCAGAAACAGAGGAATTGTCTTCAAGAGCTGAGGAGGCAGTAAAAATGCGTTCCACGAATAGGCTTTCCAGGAAGATTAACCAAAGGACAGTCGTTTCGCGCACTTTCTTGGAAGAAGAGTCAAGGGGTGAAATTCACAGGTTTGGCATGTTAAGATGAACATTAAAGTTCATGGTTAAAGGTCATTCAAGTTAAAAGCCATTCAAGTTTATTTCGCTCTGTTATCTGGATTAGTACTGTTCTTTGGTTGCTCTCTTTCTTAAAATTGTGATTCCTTAGAAAACCGAAATGATAGGAGTGAAAAGAAAGTATAAGTTTTTTTTTCCAAGTGATGAAAAAATTAAAATCGTAGACTACTGGCCAAGTTTGATTTGCTGCAATTGCTAACCTCAAGAGGATAAATAATGAATCCAAAAAAAAAAGAAAAAAATCAGGGACCAAAAAGCAATAAGACTTTTCTTGAAAAAGATATGCTTAAAGTTTCTTTTACTGTCAAAACGATTCCTTAAACTCGCAATAAAGCACTTAATAATGTAATAATAGAATAAATACCTAACAAAACTAATAAAGAGGAATTTTAATCAAGAGCCCATATTGTCTTTAGTATCGATTTCAAATTTTCACCATCATATTTCAAATTTATGTACAAAATTTCTTAAAGCCTCCGCAATTCAAAACCTCTTTATCTCGATTTTTTTTAATGTGAAATTCGAAATATACAGATTCGACTGTATGCAATATTCCCACTGCGCGGCTCATAAAATTAAACATATTTAACAATTTGCAGAATCTATGACAAAGAAAGGCTGCCTATACGTGGATTTAACAAACAATCTCATTTCTAAAGCGAAGTGTGAAATTTCACTCAATTATCAAAAAATTGTTGCAGCAGATTGAGGCGTCTTTATACTTGAGGGTCACTCATGGAGCAGATTTTCAATGGCATTGGGGGAGGGGGAGCGAAGTGAATTTTTGACCTTTGTTACACAGAAAAAAGTTATAGTGATTTTTTTTTCTTCTTTTTTTCTTTTTCTTCCCTCTTTTTCTCTTTTTTTTGAGACTAACGCTTCGGGGGGGGGGGGGGGGTTGTCCCCCCCCCCCCCCCCCTTAGCTACGCCCCTGGTGGAAGACCATAATTGTTAACGTTAGGGACACTGCAGTTTTCCAAAACTGAAACTCCGAAAACGCAATTTTAAACGATTTTCGATGTTTTTAAGTGATTATAGGATCTTCCTTGGAAATGTTGCGAAATTGAAGCCCAAAAAACGAAATTTAAGATACTCCGTAATAACATTGGCAAGAGAGAGGGCATCGGTGGGAAAAAATTGAGGACTAATGGAAAAAATGAAAACGAAATAGAAAGAATGAAAAAATGAAAAAAAAAAGGAGGGGGAGTATGAAAGAAAGAGGATTGTGCGAGGAGGAGGGGGGGAGGGAGGATACACACAATTCTCCGTCAATAATCTGAAGCTGTTGAAAAATTTAAAGGTCAATATTTCTCTTTTTGAAATAAATTAAGATTTTTCCCCAATATTATTTATCTTTTTCTTAAAATAACTGCATTTTCCTAAAATGAGATCTTTTTTTCTCTTCAATAATGAAAAATATATTTTTTAAAAACATCAACTCAGCATTCTGTGGGAAGAGTCACAAGTATTGTGCCCCATCCCTCCTGAATGCACCACTGCAGCAAGAATTCCGGGAGTCCTCCTTCAAAATTTTTTGAAAATTTACCGGAAAAAATGTTGGTTTTTAGTTGAGTTCGGAGTAGATTTTATTAATTAAGTTTGTTGCAATTTTGTCTTTTTTTTTTTTTTTTGACTTGATTATCTATAGTTGTTTCAAAGTAGCAGAATTCGTATTGATATACCAATAAATACACAATTACAGAGCAAACAATTATTCTTTACTATAACACAGCACTATAGCAGCTATGAAATTTTTTTTTACCCAACTGCGCTTCTGAGTGACAAATACTACATTAATTTTTTTTTTTTAAACTCAGCCAAAAATTTTGGGGGTGCGGCGCACCCCCTGGCACCCCCGTAAATCCGCCTATGATGAAGAGGAGATGGCTATGATAGTCTTTTGGCAGTCATTAAGAATTTTTCTCTGTAATTCTTTGCAGAGCATTAACGCATCCATGGTCACTTGCGTCATTTCCACGATAGAATCTTCCTTCAGTATAAACAAACGAGGTAGATCATTTCTAATGTCTAGGAATGGCTCAAAATTTTCAATTCGAACGTTTTTGGTTTTGCGTCATCGACATCGGTATCCTCGTTGGTTTTGGCCTCCTTTTGTCACTTCTAAAAGCTTCCAGTTCTTCTTCAAGTGAGTTCTGCTGAACTGTATAGGTTTAATAACTTTACTTCTGGAAAGGGCTATGGAACCAATCGCATAAAATGTCTCGAGCGGTGGCCCAAGCTCGATCTTAGCACGCAAAAATGCAGTTGATTACGCGTCATCTGCAATCTTTAGGAGTTTGGATTTTGAAGGAGGGGAAAATTTATCTGTTGGAATTGCCGCATCCGAATAAAACCGAAACTCATCCGCGTAAAATAAAATAAAGGTGTCAAATCTTAAACCGCGTATAATCGAAACCGCGCAGAATAAACCCGCGTAAAACGACAATCTACTGTATTCTGCCGTGAATTGGCGAAATGCAACACAATGTTGTTGTTGTTGTTGTCGTGTGCCAACTAGGCTGGCAATTTGGGGTGCGCTGCTTCACTTTTCCAACTGTACCGTCATTTGGTGTGAAGTCGACTTCCATAGTACACACATGCCATTAGGACCCGTTTATAGGGTAGGCAACCATTCACATCATAACAACACATTCACACAAAGAAAGCACAAGGACAGGAGAGAGAAAGTACGTCCATGCCCGATCCGGGATTCGAACCCGGACCTTCCTGTCGCAGTCAGACTTCTCTGACCACTAGACAAGGCAAATGCAACACAATAAATTAGAAATTTGCAGCGAAGAAAAAAATACAAATACGGTAAAACCCCGATTTTACGTCTCCCAAATCTACGTTTCTCTAAATTAGGTCTCAGTTTTTCCGTATACTAATGATAACAATTTAACCCGGATTGTTTGTTTGTTATTTAGGAATTTCCCGCATTTCATGTTTTTCGTGGGAAGTAAAAATAGGAAAAAAATGTTCTAAAATAAGCAATATGTTTCCTTTGTGCTTTACAAAAAATAATCCACGTTGTTGAAAGGTAATCTATGAAAACAGAAAAGCTACTGCTTTACGGACTTTCGTCCGCCAATGAAGATGAACAAAGGACACAGAGAGCACAGCCCGCTCCTGCTTTTAATATTGCATTGAAGAGTTTACCAATAGTGAGACTTTTCTTTCTCATAAAGACCAAGGAAAAAACTTGCAAAGTATTTCAATCCGGGAAGATATGCTGCATTTACTACTTCCTTTGAGCTCAATGACTAAAAATAATCCACTTTTCAACCTAATGGCTCCAATTTTGTAATTAAATGTAAGAAAATTATCTAAAATAGTATTGTAACGGATCCGGTGCGACTTCCAACTGTCTTGAAAGGACGACACAGTTCTTGATTAAAAATACAGGAAATTTATTTACACTATGTACAGGAAAAATCGCCAACAACTGCTAAATTAATCATCAGCAATTAAGCAAATATCACACAACACCGTAAACTCAACGGTTACACACGTATTTACTCCCAAATACGAAAAACAACACAGCGAAATGCCTCGCAATAAACAGAGCTAATACACTCTCAGTACAAATTCTCAATCGAAACTCAACTTTTTATCATGCGGGACGCTTTTTATAAACATCGAAAGAGAACTCCCAAATATTGCACAAGATTCCAAATGCTTCTCGAAAATCATAGACCGTTATTTCATTTCTTCTTTTTATTCATTCACGAATCTTATCAATGAAAAATAGGGGGACCATATACTTCAATCGAATGTATAGGGGCTGTATATTCATTACGGGAAACTATTTACAGGTTACGTTACTACAATAATTACTTTTTACAGAAATTGTAACAGTATGTATAATAATGTTCTTTTCGTAAAATATAGATATTGCACCTTTTGAAAGAGTCATCTGTACCACCTTTAGGTTTTTTCTATTTGATTTTTGCTTTCAACGTATTTCCCGTATTTTACTTTTTTCTTTTAAATCCAGTCCCTTGAGAAACGTAAAATCGGGGTCTCCCTGTACATAAATAAAACTGTGTTCGCACACTAAATATTTAGATTTAGACACATTAAATAATTTCAAGCAAATTAAGTCATCTTCCCACGAACAGCATACACGCAGGAAAAAAAAAATGTTCATGACAATAGCGAATAATTTATATTTTTTGCAAGAAAGTTTTACGTTTGTAGAATGCAAATTAACAAAAATTATCTATTTTCATATCAGTGGCAACAACACTCGTAAAACAGTTGTTTAATTAAAACCTGCAAAAGGGCCGTGGTAGCCCGATTGGTAGAGTGTCGGATTCGGGGCCGGAGGGTCCTGGGTTCGAACCTCGATGGTCGAAGACCCACCGTCGTCATTAAAGGGGACTGGGCGACGTTAAACATGCTCGTGGTCTCAATGTCCTCCAAGTGAAACGATACCTCTGGGGGTGCTAGCACCAGGTAGCTATTAGCTCCTGGACTAGTTCTAAATTCTCATTAACTGTTCGATCCGGTGATGGTGCTGCCATCTATCGGTATATAAAATAATGGAGGCAAGGCACTTAGTATGCAGTCCTCGACATAAATACAGTTGTAGTCAGTTGTGACTCGGAATAGGAATAGGAAAACCTGCAAAAGTTGAAAAAATGACCAGGGCTAAAGTGTTTGCCCTGGTGTGAAATAAAACTCCAATTATTTAAAACTACTGTACCCGTACGGCGATGCTAAGAATTAAAAATTTCCTTTGGATACATAAAAATCTCCCCTTCCCGCACACAGCATTAAAAAATTGTTTATCGCATATTTCGCCAACGACCAAGCTACCGAAACCCAACCTATTAGCGAGCAAAGCGAACTCCAATCAATTAGCGATCCGATCTTTTAAACTAAAACGCTCTCTCCCCCTTTTCTTCGAAGAAAAAAAAACTAATTAAAAAACATAACATACCTAGAAGAAATGGAAAATCCTGTCCCCCGTAGAAAAAAGGTTTTAACTCAAATACGCCACGAAATTTGCATATAAAATGATCATTCAGCTCCACCGAGAGAAAATAAAAATGTTTTAAATTAAAATCCGCATTGCAAATACAAAAGGAAAATCACGCTCCTCCGCAGGTTTAAGAATTTCCCTCAAATAGGCAACACAATTTATACAAACCCAGAAGTGATAAACGTGTTTACATATTTTCATACAAGGATCGCGCACGATAGAATTTCTGGCAGATAGCAGATTTTTTTTTCCTACTTACTTGACACTTATCGATGGACAATTCACACAATATCTTTATAAATTACTAGAGGACCCGACAGACGTTGTTCTGTTCAAACTTTGTTAATTGAAAAGTTAAAAAATTTCAGTAAACCATCAAGTGTTTGAACCGTTTTGTTGAAAAAAATACGTAAAAAGAAAATGTTTCAAGCTACTTGGTGTCAGAATGCGTATATTTATTACAACTTGATTAATCTAACGCCCATTGAGCAGTTGTTTTATTAACTACAGTAAAGTTGACCACCCGTGAAAACCAAGAAACAGTAGTGCGTAATCTTTAGCTTCACAGACAGCGACAGTTGAAAAAATTGCCAAATGCCTTAGCTATTAAACTGATTCCACAAAAAAAGTTTGGCTAGATTCCTGCTGATCGATTAAATACCCAGTCAACACAAATAAATTTAAAAACTAGTATGTTGTGGCCATTACGAAACTTTCTTCTATATTTTTCTTTTTTTTTCTGATCCCTCCCCATGCTTGACGAGGAAGCAATATTCCCAACAAAAACAAAATTACACATGAAAAAACTTGACGACCATCCCAATGTCTGCATTATTGCAAAAGCAAAGCAAAGAGCGAAAATTGAAAGTTATTTTAAAAGCCTTGCTTGAATTAATTACAAATATTTTATTTGTTAACAAACATAAGATGGCAACAGTTAAAAATTTTAAATCATTGAAATAATATTTCCGATCATTTCCATACAATTAAAATCACGAGAAATACGCAGACGACAATCTATTACGATTTATCTTTCTTATTCGGAACTCCAGCGCTCGAATACGCTACCTTGCGGTGATTTATAAAACTGCGTCTGCACCTAAAACATTGCCACGTTGCGCATCACGTGTGTCTGTTGACGTAAACACAGGCAGTTTGTTCTGAGTATTTATTAACGCAATCGATGTGTCTTAGTTTGCTTTCAGCTACAGAAATTAATTCGTCCCTTAGTAATATTCTCGAGCTTCTCAAAATAATGTTAGCTTTTCTTATTTCTTTCAAAAAAGTATTAAATGGTGGAAGCGTAAACAAGAAAACTCTGGATTAACAAAATTGGATAACGTTATACCAGGTAAAATTTTTTATTGTTTTGTATGAATTTGTAAGAATATGAGTTTTTTTTAATCTTAAATTAATTTAACTAATCATATTTTACAGCAGCATTTAGTTGGAATGGACAGTATGCAAAATATTTTCTTGAATACATTATCGTAGAACAAAATGAATAACCGAGAAAGAATTTACTTTATTCCTTTTATTCTCAGCTGAAAGGTTTCGCCAAATTTGTTTAGGGTTATAGTAGTTTTAGTATTGTGCAAGCAAAGTAGCCTTGGCGAGTTTTCGCGTTTTTAGTTAAACCATTTTTAATTTTTATCATGAGTGGAATAAAATGATAGTAAGATTACAGAATTCGATAAGTAAAAAGAAATAATGGTCAATCAACTGAAAAGAAAACTACCACCATATATAAACTGTGAGTACACATTTTATTTATTTTGTTCTGAGTGAATTTGAATAAATATCAGTTTTTCAATTCGATGAAAAAAAAAACGAACTTAACAACATTGACTGGACACTTTTCTTTAACCTAATTCCACATAAATGATTTAAATAAAATTTGTTACTACAGTATCCTACTGAAATAGACAGTATGCAAATAAATTTTCTTGAAAATATTTATCGCAGAACAGATTGAAAAATCCAGAAAGAACGTTAAGAATTTGAACAATAAAAAATAAAAGATCGCCAAAAATCTGTTTATAGTGTTATGGTTTTAAAATTATGTGAAAGAATAATGTATCTTGACAAGATTTCGCATATCAGGTAAATTATTTCCATGACGAATGAATTAAATGCATGATTTCTTTGGATATCCAATCATATAGTCATAGAAATAAATAATCTAGTGTTAAACGTTACTCTTGACAGTCTGCCACGTATGTGCACTATGTGACAAAAATGTCAACAAATGCTGGAAATGTCACGAAACTGAACTTAATATGTACTAATGTATAGAAAAAACGGTACAAAATGAAAATGCCGTTCGAAGCGAACCAAAAATTTATGAATTCCGAATTCAACATCGTGAAAATGGCTGCTTCAGAACAACTTACTGTGTGTTCTACATTTATTGTTTACTTTCGTAATACTTTTTGGTTTCTAATCTCTTTCTATATGGGTCAGAATATCCACAAGACTTTGAAAAATCTTTTCAAACGAATAAAGTGAAAAAATCATACATACGAACAAAAATCACAACACTTTTAGCATTTTCTTCGCTACCACATGCGTTTGTTTTAGTTTTCAATTCCGCCATTAAACAGTGACTGCAGTGCCCCCTATAGTTCGTTGGAGTTGCGAATTGTTGCACTAATAAAGCTATTTTTATTCGCTAAAAAATAATGATAATAAAAATAAATCAGCACCTCTTGGCGCGATTGGCGCCAAAATTGAACCAAAGCCTGTTTACATATAGATTCACATATATTCCAAATTTCAACCAGAACGTAGCATTACTTCTTGAGATAGGGCACTCACAATTTAAAAAAAGAACGGGCGATTGCGCTACCCCCTTTTTAGCTGTTGACACCAAAATAAAATCAGCTCTTATACCCACTAAGGGCTACTTGTCGATAAATTTTTCTTTCATTCCGTTCATTATTTCTTGAGATACAGCAGTCACAATTGACGACAAAAAACGTTCTATAGCTCAACCCCCGTTTGAGTTATTGACACCATAATTGAATCAGCACCTGTTTCTGTTACTGGCAACATATGGACCAAATTTTGCTTGATTCTGCCAGTTACTTCCTGAGGAATAACAATCACGCGTAACTCAAAAAACGTCCCATTGCTCCACCCCCCTTGGAGGAATTCGCGCCAAAAAACCAATGGGCACAAGTTCACATAGGGGCACATATGTGTACCAAGTTTCGTTCGATTTCATGCGGTAGTTTTTGCTGTAGAGCAGCCACAAAAAACTGGTCACACACAGACGTGACACACATACACACACACATACACACAGACAGACACATTTTCCAAAAATAGTCGAAATGGACTCAGCACATCTCAAAACGTTCGAATCCGTCAAAATTCGAAATTCGAAAATTTGCACGAATCCAATACTTTCTTCTATATATTAGATATAGAAGAAAGTAAACTAGTATGTTGTGGCCATTACGAAAGTTTCTTCTATATATTTTTTTTTTTCTGATCCCTCCCCATGCTTGACGAGGAAGCAATATTCCCAACAAAAACAAAATTACACATGCAAAAACTTGACGACCATCCCAATGTCTGAATTATTGCAAAAGCAATGCAAAGAGCGAAAATTGAAAGTTATTTAAAAAGCCTTGCTTGAATTAATTACAAATATTTTATTTGTTAACAAACATAAGATGGCAACAGTTAAAAATTTTAAATCATTGAGATAATATTTCCGATCATTTCCATACAATTAAAATCACGAGAAATACGCAGACGACAATCTATTACGATTTATCTTTCTTATTGTTGCATTAATAAAGCTATTTTTATTCGCAAAAAAAAAAAAAAAATCAACACCTCTTGGAGCGATTGGCGTCAAAATTGAACCAAAGCCTGTTTACGTATGGATTCACATATATTCCAAATTTCAACCAGAACGTAGCATTACTTCTTGAGATAGGGTACTCACAATGGAAAAAAAAGAACGCGCGATTGCGCTACCCCCCCTTTTTAGCTGTTGACACCAAAATAAAATCAGCTCTTATACCCACTAAGGGCTACTTGCCGATAAATTTTTCTTTCATTCCGTTCATTATTTCTTGAGATACAGCAGTCACAATTGACGACAAAAAAACGTTCTATAGCTCAACCCCCGTTTGAGTTATTGACACCAAAATTGAATCAGCACCTGTTCCTGTTAATGGCAACATATGGACCAAATTTTGTTTGATTCCGCCAGTTACTTCCTGAGGAATAGCAAGCACGCGTAACTCAAAAAACGTCCCATTGCTCCACCCCCCTTGGAGGAATTCGCGCCAAAAACCAATGGGCACAAGTTCACATACGGGCACATATGTGTACCAAATTTCGTTCGATTTCATGCGGTAGTTTTTGCTGTAGAGCGGCCACAAAAAACTGGTCACAGACAGACGTGACACGCATACATACACACACACACATACATACATACACACACACACACACAGACAGACAGACATTTTCCAAAAATAGTCGAAATGAACTCAGCACACCTCAAAACGTTCGAATCCGTCAAAATTCGGAATTCGAAAATTTGCACGAATCCAATACTTTCTTCTATATATTAGATATAGAAGAAAGTAAAAATGCATTAATTGCCTCAAAGTTGCATTAAAATGGAAAATAATCAGCCAAATCCGTGTATTATTTGCCAATCTTGTGCAAAAATCTTACTTCAAGATTTGACTTGAGAAAAGCCTTGAACAGTCACGAAAAGCAAAGATAGTCAACAATACAATTATCGCTATTGACAGGGAGTTGAGATGATACACTAAATACTGTATTGAGTTGAGGAAAGCCTTCGAACATGGAACTAAAAAGCTCATAACTCGTTTTTTATTCTACTTAGAAATTTCGAACAGGTGCCATCTTCAGCAGAAAAATCAGAGCTTTCGATGGACATATAATGTAAATATGTGCAAGTATTTTTTTATTCCCATATTACGAGAATTTATACCAAAATTGTGTTATATTGCCCCCTAAGAGGGTTTTGCCCCCCCGATAACGGGACGAAAACTACCCAATGTGTTATTCTGAGGCATAAGCTATATTATTGTAAAGTTTCATCAAAATCCGTTCAGTAGTTTTTGCGTGAAAGAGTAAACAAACATCCATACATCCATGACATCCATACAGACAAACCTTTCGCATACAGTGGCTCCCAAAAAGTCTTCGTACACCTACGACTTTCAACGAAAATAGGCCCCCAATCAATTGGTTAGAATTAATATTTCGGAATAGGTATTTAATTATAAGATCTATGATCAATTTTTAACAAAACTACAGTGAAAAGTTTTTAAAAAATA
Source organism: Uloborus diversus (assembly GCF_026930045.1). Taxonomy (NCBI): domain Eukaryota; kingdom Metazoa; phylum Arthropoda; class Arachnida; order Araneae; family Uloboridae; genus Uloborus; species Uloborus diversus. Next base: position 156,571,448 of record NC_072739.1, read on the forward strand.
TTGAAACTTAATTTTTTAAAAATCAAAAATCAAAAAGTGCCGGAAATTTTACCTCACGAAAAGTCTTCGTACACTTTATATAAATGTCTGTATATTATTGAATAATCTAACTTTTGATTAAGTTATTAATTAGTAGAATATCATACAATATTCATAACACCTTTTATACGTCTGCGAATAGATTTCATTTCTTTTTTCTTTCTTTTTTTTTGCGTAATTTCTGAGTAAGTATTCTACCACACTTTGAGTTTTACTGTTTCTAGCTCTATTTTCGTTTTAAAGCCCTATTTTTCGTAATCTAGCCCCCCAGATATCTCTAAATACGTTACATTAAGTTAAAATCTGGAGATTTAGGGGGTATTTTCTAAACTTTAGGACAATTTTCGTGGCACTAGATGCAAATGTTGAAAACCGTGTGCTTCTTATCGTTGTCTTGATAAAAAACAAAGTTGTTTCCAATAACCAAATTTTTGGCTAAGAGTTTAAAATTGGTTTTTTAAAATATTTAAAGGAACAGCATGATTCATTATTTTCATCAAAAAATTACAAACTACCAAGTCCTGATGCTGATATGCACCCTCACACTAGAACACCTCCACCGTCCTGATTAACTGATCCAAATAAGTTCTTAAGATTAAGTGCCTAATTTTTTCTTCTACTTACAGTTATACAACAATTTAACCAAAAATGTTAACTTAATTTTTATCTGTAAGTAAGACATGATTCTAAAACGTTTTTAGCTTATTTATAATTGATTTTGCGACGAAAAACGTAAGCTTTCTGTTTTTCGTACGATCAAGAAAATTTCTGCGGAAAGAGGTCCCATTTAATCCAGCTAATCAGAGAACTTGGCGAACAATTTTAGGTGAAAATTAAGTGTAATATGTTTCATTTAACTCTGCAGAAACCTTTACAGCACTCAAATGTGTATTTTTCATAATTTTTTTAACTTTAAATCTCCGATCACGTTTTGTTAACTTTGCCGGTTGACCTTTTCTTACCTTGTTTTCGGTCCGATTCCTTTCTTTAAAGCATTTTATCAAGCACTTTACTATACAAACAAATAAATTAACTAATTTAGAGACATTTCAAACCAATTTACCACTACTGTGGGAAAAAAAATTCAAATTTTGAATGGTGTTTGCGGTTTTTTACGAATACCAGCCATTTTACACTAATAAGCACAATATTAAGGAATAAATAAACAAAAAATTAAAGCCAAATGACTTAAAAGGATCAACACAATGCAAAAACATTAATAAAACGGCATATGATAATTTTAATCATGAATTTATTCGCAAACATTTGAGTGTACGATGACTTTTGTGGCGTTTTATTTCTCTGTATCTTCGTTTTCTGACTCATTTCAAAAAGAAGATGCGTCAATATTTTGAAAAAACCAATAGGTTGTATTTAGAATGATATAGGAATGATGTGAAAAAATATTGGACTTCATATTCGAATTCAGTTTCGCGTTATTTTGGTTTTACTAAAAAATTTCAAAGTGTACGAACACTTTTGGGAGCCACTGTATATAATAGTAGTAAGATATCCTATGTTATTCTGAGGCATAAGGCATAAGCTATATTATTGTAAAGTTTCATCAAAATCCATTCAGGTAGTTTTTGCGTGAAAGAGTAACAAACATTCATTCATACAAAATGCCGCTTTTATAGTAGTACATAGTTAGATTTTACTTTATATTTCCCCACATTAGATTGGGAAATATAAAGTAAAATCTAACTATGTACACTACACGCAATTGGGGTTTTTAGAAGCTCGCGCTACACTAATAACACCCAATCTACGTCCCCTATGTCAGTTGCGACCTTCTGAATCCTGCACAAGTATAACATAAAATAATTTATAAAGAAAAATCACACACACACACACACAAAAAAAAGGAAATTATTCACAGAATTTATATAAAATCAAGTGTCATTTACATAAAAATTTAATATTCGACGAAAATCGGAAGAAGGAAAAATTTCGTTCTTTACATTTACCCCATAGTTCCGTATCTATAAGGTAAATGTAAACACCTAAATTGCACATCAAAAATAGCTGAAAGTTGAAATTCATAAATAAATGTTTTTAGCAATCTTACACATGACAAGTAAAATTAGTAGCAATCAGTTGCTTTGCATTTATTGTTCTGCTGAAGAGGAAAATGGAAAATCACTCAGCCTAAAAAGACAACTTTTATCACAGTGCCATCTTCAAACTAGGGGGTGCGACATCGATGTCGATGTTTTGGAAACATCGATGTTTTTAACATCGATGTTTTACTTTCGATGTTTTTGGACCATCGATGTTTTGGTTTCGATGTTTTTTCGATGTTGATGTTTTTGCATTTTAATCAAAAATTATCATAAAATTTGCTCCAATTTTCTCGCTAGGTAATTAAATTTACTTATTGAGTTGCCAAAAAAAAAAAAAAATCATTTTTTTTTTGCACCCATTTTATAAGATCAGTTTTTCCGTGTAGAGGATGACTTTTGGGATCACTACAAGATAGTAGAAGATTAACTAGAGAGTGAGGAAGAGGTCAAAGCTATTGATAGAACCTGACACTGGTAGCCTGGTGCCAGAACTTGCAGTCTATTTCAAGGCTCCAGTTATTAAACTATAGGAAAATCGTATACGTTACTACGGTGAAAATTATAACTTTAAAAATTCAGAGCTGGTAAAAGTTGCTTTAAAGTATTTGAGAGTGATGGCAACTTCTGTTCCATCGGAAAGAGATGTTTCTCTGACTAGTGGGATAGCCTGCGAAAAGAGAAATGCGCTTCTGGGGGACAAAGTAAACAAATTTCTTTTTCTCCAAGCTGTCAACACCAATATTCGTAGTTACATATCGATTTCCCCCAAAAAGTCGTCCCTCTATTACTTACAGTTTCTGTTTAATTATTAACGAACTGTACAACACACATTTCTTGCTCTTAATAATAATTGTTAGAATTAATTTTGTATTTTTAAAACGATTAGCACAACTTTTTCTCATCATTCAACTGACGGTAAGTGCTATGATACATTTTTTCTTATGTTCTTTTTTAATATAAATTTTCTTTTAGTTTCATTCAGTTTGAAAATATTTCCTTATTACTATAACTAGTTTGTATTAAACGGTGCTAGTCTTATTATCAATTTCTGTTCTACTATAATACAAAAATGTTGCGAAATTATTCTTATTAAATTATATTCATGATTTGAGGTTCAGTATTTTCAATATATTCGTCGAGGACGTAATCTTTTGTATTGCTTAAATTAGTGTAGTATATTCAAAAATGTATGTTATACATTGATAAAAAGATCGATGTTTTAAAACATCGATGTTTTTAGGTTCATGTATCAATACCATCGATGTTTTAATTTCTAACATAGATGTTTTGAAACATCGATGTTTTAAAACATCGATGTTTTAAAACATCGATGTTTGGAAACATCGATGTTTTTAGGTTCATGTATCAATACCATCGATGTTTTAATTTCTAACATAGATGTTTTGAAACATCGATGTTTTGCCACCGATGTAGCACCTCTACTTCAAACCTGTACCTCAGAGCCAGACTAACACAAGTCCAAAAATGGCAATCTTCAGGTTATTACTGCTTTATATGCAGAATCTTATTCTGCATCGAGTCATCACAACGCAATCTTATTCAAAAAATTCCTTTATTGCTATTTACCAGCATAAAAGAGCGCGAACTCCACCTGAAGAAAGTTTTTTCGCTCTCCTGAAAAGTAGCAACCATGCGACTTACTGCCTGGCTCTGAGGAACAGAAATGATGATAACTCCTATTATTGTTTGGAAACACGCGGAACTATCAGAATCTCAGTCGGAGGGAAAAATGTTCAGCTCCTAAAACTTTAGAACCTTTGACTCTGACTAACACTCTTATTCCGCATCCCTGGCAGAGCAAAGAACTTATAGGAAAAGACTCCGACTCTTTGAAACTTAAAGCTTTCAACTCCAGACTCCGACTCGTTAACCCCAAAAACTGTCGACTCCAACTCAGTAGCGTAACTAGGGGTTGGCAGGAGTCGCTCTCGTCAGGGGCGCAGCAGCCAAGGGGCGGCATTTCAAATGATTAAAAAAAATAATTCTTAAGAGTTTTTTTTTAGCTATATTTTTGAAAAATGCTTTAAAAAAATGAAAAAAAAAAAATTAATTTGAATTTTGTCATCTTGAATTCAAATTATGTTTTTCGCAATCACGAGTGTGTATGTATATGTAAGCGTGTGTTTGTGTGTGTGGGGGGGGGGGGGGTATGAGTATGTGTGTAGGCATGTGTGTTTGTGTCTGTGTGCAGGCATGAGTGTGTGGGTAGTTGTGTGTATGTGTGTAGGTGTGTGTAGGGGTATGTGTATGTGTGTGTAGGCATATGTGTTTGTGTCTATGTGCAGGCATGAGTGTGTGGGTAGTTGTGTGTATGCGAGTGTGTAGGTGTGTGTGTGTTTGTGAATGTGTGTAGGTGTATGTATGTGTGTGTAGGTGTATATGTGTGTAGGTGCGTGTATGTATGCGTGTAAGTGTAGGATATTGACGAAACCTGGAGACGGTTTTCGCTAGAGGTGCAACATCGTGAGGAGCCCGTTGACAATGATGGTGCGGAGGGTGGCGGTGGGAAAAATCAAAGGAACGTCAAAAACAGTCAAATGAAAGCAATAAGCAATCGTGATTGCTCAAAAAAAAAAAAAACCCTCGCAAGAAAAAGAGCTAGAGACACATACAAAGCATCTGCTGAGAAAGAAAATTGAGCATCATTGAAAACAATTCTAAAAAAGAAAATGAGAAAAAAAAACTACAATGCTGCCTCTAATTTGTCGAATCAACTAATCAAAATGTTCAAAGAAAAAAAAAATTCTTTGGAGGTCACAATGACTTCCGGTGACTTTCCATGTGGGCGACCCTGGAGAGGGGGGGAGGGCAATTTCTTTAGTTCACCAGAGGCGCTAGACCCCATAGTTACACTACTGCTCCGACTCCGCAACGATTATCTTCACTTACAAACAAGCTTAGTTTCAAAAACTACCACAAGTGTCAAAAGTGTGGGAATGGAGTTTGTTTCCAGAGTTGTCCCGTCGGTCGGTATGCTACGAGAAGTCACTGTGATTTTCAAAAAATTTCTTTAATCGGCAAATTTCGTATGACGATTCGTAAATTTTCCATCAATCGACAAAGTTTGGAGTTCGATTCGTCAAAACTATCCTCATTCGGCGAAATCTGGAGAATTTGAGAATTTTCGCCTTCCCAGAGATTTAATTTCGGGGTGTCCCTGTGTGTCTCTATTTACCCTAGAGATCCTGTATACGGAGAGCTTGGACAACTTCGGAACGGCGGACATCTTATGTCCAAAGATGCTCACTCCCCGTAGACCGTAATGCATCTTCTATCTCAAATATCACTGCACATTGTATCGAAAAAATTGGAAACTATTTATGATATTATGAAATGCAATGTGCAGATCACAAATAAAGGGTGTCCCAAAATTAACGCAAGATTTGAATTTGCCGCCATTTTTGCAATAAATTGTGGGCAATCTTGAAAAAAGAAAAATTTGGCAGCTGAGGGTCTAGGGTTATTACAAATGGAGCGTTTTCGATTCTATAATGCGTTTTCATTATCGAACAATTATTTGAAAAATAATGAAAGTTTGGGCGGGTCAAGCAGTTTACTGTTATTGGCGCTCGATATCGCAATTAGGTAATGCGCGGGTGGTTGTGGGATTGCTGATATAGACGTTTGACTTCAAATAACCCAATAGGGAGAAGTCTAATGATGTAAAATCACACGATCTAGGGTACAATTCGTATCACCGAAACGAGAGAGTACACGAACAGGAAATTCCTTATGCAGTGATTGAATTGTTTCGCTGGCTGTATAATAGCATAACACTCCATTTTTACTAACCCTAAACTCCCAGCTGTCAAATTGTTCTTTTTCCGTGGCTGCCAACAATTCACAGCAAAAATTGTGGCAAATTCAAATCTTGCGTTAATTTTGGGACACCCTTTATATGTTCGTTTTCTATCTTTATGAACAAGTTTTTGAGAGAAAATTTTTTCTTTGTAAGCGCTATGACGATACGAAACGATTGGCGACGGATTTCCAGACTATGAACTCACTTGGTTAAATGAAAATACGAAGAGAGGAAAAATCAGTCTATTCTTTGAAGATTTCATGTAATATATTATGTGAGAAAGCTAGAAATTCACACAGCACAGCATTTCGAGCTGACAACAATTGGACTAAACATGGCGAATAGCGGCGCTCCGTTGTCCAATCTCTCCGTATATAGGACCTCTATATTTACCCCAACTGACCCTACCTCACTTTTGAGTAAATTATGCTTTTAAATTCTCATTAATTGATACCAAGGGCCTTCACTCCCACAGACTACAGCAACACTCGGAGAATGTATCGCATCCCGGCAGTGAAAGTGACACAACTCGACATTTTAGTAAAAAGTTCATTAGATCTCCAATAGGGAAGTTTTAGATTTTTCAATTATATTTTTATATGATAGAGTAACATGTATGAACATCAAAGATGAAAAAAATTTTGCGATATGATTAGTAGTTTTTTTAAAATTAATTTTTAAAGTTCAAGCGGTTGTGACGTCAGATGGCGCAGGAAGTGACGTCATGCGCTCTTCCTCCGCGGGAGAATCCGAAAGACGTACAGTGGCTTCGAAGACGAAACGTAAGGCCTTACCTCCTCGCATTTCACTCCTCGCGTTTCTGGAACATTAAACCTCTCATCCTCTCGGAAATATTCGAATACCATCATTGATGTTACTTGAGGAAGATTATTAGATTGAGCTTTAACGAATCCGGCCTCCATAGTGTGTTCAAAAGGATTATTAAATTTCTAAAAAATAAAAATATCAGCGCGCTCAAAATGTCCCTAGCGAAGTCAAGGGATCTTCGGCGGAAGGCTGCCCATTAGTGCCCTGTGACGTAAGCTCGTGACGTTTCAGAAGGGCGCACTTTTGCGCGTGGATTTTTAAAAATTCATTAAAAATCAACCACGGTGTTTTAAAATTCGGCGATGGTGAATTTTTTAGTTTTGAGGGTCAATTAACAATATTCAATAGTCAAAATATGAACATTTAATAGGTTGCAACTTCCCTATTATCCGATTCAATCGGGACCGGACTCCATTCCGATAATCAAATAATCGGATAATTGGATGTTTTCGAGAAAAGGTCTATTTCAATCAATTACTGTATGTTGAAAATGGGAGAAAAAAATTTGAAAGAAAAAGAGCATTTAATTAATCAAATGAAAAGCAACACTTTTACATGTTAGGCATACTTACAAGTGCTGGGCATTAGTAGTCTAGTACGTACCGTACTTTAAATTAAGGTGTTGATTGCTAAACATCTCGGTCAAATCAAGGGCGTGCACAGAAATTTTGGGGCCCGTCACAAATGACTTTTACGGGCCCCCCTCTATGTTGTGAGCCCTTGCGTCCCCACATTTCTTTCACCCCTCATTTTTAAAATCTCGGACCCTCTTCAGACTTGGGCCTGGGCCAACAGGTGTCCCTTCTCCCCCCCCCTCCAAGTGGACGCCCCTGGGTCAAAGCAAACCATAGATTTGCATAGGGAATAGCGCGTTGACATAATCATTATTTCGTGAAACGCAGTATGTTTCCCCCTTATTTTTTTTTTTCTTTCTGAAATTCAGAAAACGCTTCGTTTAACCAGCAATTCGGATAGTTGGAGTACGGATAATTGGAGTTGTACTGTGTTATCTATTGATTAAAAACCGTAATTTAGTGCTGTTTCCTGTCACAAAACTCGAACAAAGTTAGCTTAGATTTTTATAATTTAGGAGAAGAACTGTCGAACTTTAAGTATGGCATTATTTAGACAACAAAAATTAGCCAGTGAACGTCACACCATCATTTTGTTGACGCGTATTGTTTATTTATTTGTATTAGCGCCCAGAGCCTGATTACCGAACAGGCCTACTCGGCCTGGGCCTGGGGCCCCATCCTCCTAAGGCAACCCATTTTTTTCCCCCCAAGAATTATGCATAGCATTAAAACTTATATGAACAAATTACCACGCATGTAATTTTTACTTCCTTTTCCAAAAAAGGAAGTATTGTATTCGTCCTTTAATTCCATTTTGCTCACCCCCGAATAAATGTTGAGTTTTTTTTTCAACCCGACCACACGCGGATAAGTGCCTAAGAACGTATAAACACTCGAAATATCCATTTTGACATTCCCCGAGTTAATTACAACGACTTTTCTCGTGACGTCCGTATGTATGTATGTATATGTATGTGCGGATGTGCGTATACGCGGATGTGCGTATGTATGTCTCATAACTCAAGAACGGTATGTCCTAGAAAGTTGAAATTTGGTACGTAGACTCCTAGTGGGTGTCTAGTTGTGCACCTCCCTTTTTGGTTGCATTCGGGTGTTTCTAAAGAGGTCTTTTCCCCCTTTTTTTGGGTGGAAATCATTGTTAATTTCGGTGATGTAAACTCAAGTGGTGTTATAATTTGGCGGACACTTGGTGATATATCGCCAGTCTTTTGGTCGCCAAGTTTTTTCGCCCATTTGGCGTTTTTTTTTAAAAATCTGGTTTCAATTTGGCCATTGTTGGTGATATTTAGAGAGTAAACTATTGAATCACATTAAAATTGTCAATAATGGGGAAATGACATTAAATTGGAGTAAAAAGAAGTCATGTGATGCACACATCAGCTCGTTCATAAAATGATTAGTTATTATTTAGAATAATTTTTTTCTTAAAGGGGAATTTTTATACATTCTGCCAGTAGCAGATTTACCCTGTCGCACCAGCTAGGGGCCCCATGATCAAAGGGGCTCCGAAAAAGATTCATAAAGCCGCAAGATACATGATAAATAATTAACATAGTGCTATGATAGACAAAGGGGCCTCGTAAAATGCATTCCGAAGGGCACTGCATTCCGCCATAGTCATCAGGGAGCCTCGAAATTATTGTGAGCCTTGGCCTCCCTATAAGTCAGTCGGGTCTTGCAAGTGCCAAACATTTCACACTTAAATTATTTGCCTTTGCGTGTATTGTGATATTTGAGACTTCATAACTTAAAACTACTGTTGTGTAAAACCTCAAGTTTGTTTACTTGAGTCTTTCCTTGCCGGAGTGCGATACATCAGCAACTCCGACAAATCGAAACTGGAAACCGAAACCCACTTACCGGTATCTGATTTTGGCATCCACCTTCAGTCCCGGTGTATCCACTGGAAAGGAACAAATCACGACCACCCCGCGGCACTCATAGAGCTGAACTGAAGCTGCATCCTTTCCTGGGATCGCTTGTCATCAATCGCGCGCCTCCTCCCCCTCTTCGAACATCACACACGTGGTCGTTCGAAAACTCGCTCTCTGACAGAACGCGACCGCCCTTCCTTTCGCGGGTCATATTTACCGCCGTGTTTGTGTAGCTGGCATGACTCCCACCCTTTATAGAACCTTACAAGCTCTGCACATGGCTTCTTTCACAGCTATCAGTATCTCTTTGGTCCATTTCGACTTTGGGGGACCCCGGACAAATCAAACATCTGACAGGGAGTGAAACTACCGACGGTAATTAGGACAGGGAATCCTGTGCCCCACCCTTAGCAGAAATATTTTTGACCATCACAGAAGTGTATTTCACGTATTGATAATAGAAAATAGGGTTGAAAATTTAGTCAAACGTTTTTTATGCTTCGTAATAAAAAAATAATACAAATACAAATACAAAAGTTACGACCAGCAACAGGCTCTGGGCCCAGCTAGACTGGTCCTGGTCAATTTACAATCCCCAGTGAAGATCAATGGCGCTCTTAAAACTATCTACTCCCTTGCTCATTACCACCTCTTCCGGTAAACTGTTCCAAGGTTCCACTACCCTGCTATAATAATAATTTTTCCTAATATCCATGTTAGCCTGAGATTTAAATAGCTTAAAACAATGACCCCTTGTCCTGTTTTCAGTGCTAAACTTCAGCCCCGTAACATCTTTCGTTTTAATAAATTTAAACAGCTGAATCATGTCCCTCGGTCTCTTCTTTGCTCAAGACTGTACATTTTAAGCCTTCTGAGCCTGGAATCATAATCTAAGTGGGAAAGTCCATTTATTAGCTTTTGAACCCTTTCCAGTACATTGTCTTTCTTAAGATAAGGAGACCTAAACAAATAAAACTAAATAAAAGTAACCAAAAATAACAATTAAAAAAAAATAATTTGAACTTTGACATCTTGAATTCAAATTATGTTTTTCGAAATCACGAGTGTGTGTGTATGTAGGCGTGTGTGTTTGTGTTTGTGTGTAGGGGCATGTGAATGTGTGTGAAGGCATGTGTGTGTGTTTGTGTGTGTGGGGGTATGTGTATGTGTGGGTAGTTGTGCGTATGTGTTTTGTGTGTGTGTGTGTGTGTAGGTGTCTATATGTACGCGTGCGTGTATGTGTTTGTGTGTGTACGTGTATGTATGCGTGTGTGTGTGTAGGATATGGACGCAACCCGGAGACGGTTTTCGCTAGAGGAACAGCATCGTGAGGCGACCGGCGGACGGTGGTGCTACAGAGGGAGGCGGGGGGAAAATAAAATCATAGGAATTCAAAACTGTCAAGTGAGAACAATAAGCAATCGTGATTGCTCAAAAAAAAAAAAATGAATTTTGACATCTTGAATTCAAATTATGTTTTTCGCAATCCAAGTTTTTTTTTTTTTTTTTGCGTGTGTAAAGGCATGTGTGTGTGTGTGTGTGTGTGTGGGTATGTGTGTGAGTGTGTGTGTGTGGGTATGTGTGTGAGTGTGTGTGTGTAGGTGTGTGTTTGTGTCTGTGTGCAGGCGTGTGTGTGGGTATGTGTGTGAGTGTGTAGGTGTGTGTTTGTATCTGTGTGCAGGCATGAGTGTGTGGGTATGTGTGCTTGTGTATATGTGTGTGAGTGTGTGGGTATGTGTGTATGTGTGTGTGAGTGTGTAGGCATGCGTGTGTGTATGTATGCGTATAGGATATGAACGCATCCTGGTTTTCGCTATAGGAGCAGCAACGTGAGGAGCCGGTCGACGGGTGGTGCTGGCGGGAAAATAAAATGATAGGACGCCAAAAACAGTCAAATGAGAACAATAAGCAATCGTGATTGCTCAAAAAAAAAAAACAGTATGCATCATAGGGGGAAAAAGCAATTTGAATTTCAAAAATATCACATTCCGTTGCGGCCTTAGTTCGCGCGGGACCCTGGACAATTTGTTTTCTCTGGGCTCTTTGTTGATAGAAGATAAATTGCAATGAAATTATGATTGATAATATTAATCTTCTTTACTAATAATAAAGCAGAAAGTCTCTCTGTCCGGAGGATGTCTGGAGGATGTCTGTAGGATATCTGTAGGATGTCTGTGACGCGCATAGCGCCTAAACCGTTCGGCCGATTTTCATGAAATTTGGCCCAAAGTTAGTATGTAGCATGGGGGTGTGCACCTCGAAGCGATTTTTCGAAAATTCGGTGTGGTTCTTTTTTTATTCCAATTTTAAGAAAAAAACTATCATAAATTACGAAATCATCATAACGTGGAACCGTAACATGGGCACAAGCCAATTGGCGAGATACGAAATTATCATAGCGTGGAACCGTAACGTCGGTACAAGCCAATTGGCGAGAAAATTCACCATACATTATTTGTAAATATACAAGCGAACCAAAAGAACTGTAATCTTCTTTTCTTCTTTACTAATAATAAAGCTGAAAGTCTCTCTGTCCGGAGGATGTCTGGAGGATGTTTGGAGGATGTCTGTAGGATGTCTGTGACGCGCATAGCGCCTAGACCGTTCGGCCGATTTTCATGAAATTTGGCACAAAGTTAGTATGTAGCATGGGGGTGTGCACCTCGAAGCGATTTTTCAAAAATTCGATGAGGTTCTTTTTTTATTCCAATTTTTAGAAAAAAACTATCTTAAATTACGAAATTTTCATAACGTGGAACCGTAACATGGGCACAAGATAATTGGCGAGATACGAAATTATCATAACTTGGAACTGTAACGTCGGTACAAGCCAATTGGCGAGAAAATTCACCATACATTATTTGTAAATATACAAGCGAACCAAAAGACCTTTAATTTTTCTATTACGGGCGAAGCTGTGCGGGTGACACTAGTTACTAATAATAAAGCAGAAAGTCTCTCTGTCCGGAGGATGTCTGGATGTCTGTAGGATGTTTGTAGGATGTCCGTAGGATGTCTGTGACGAGCATAGCGCCTAAACCGTTCGGCCGATTTTCATGAAATTTGGCACAAAGTTAGTATGTAGCATGGGGGTGTGCACCTCGAAGCGATTTTTCAAAAATTCGATGTAGTTCTTTTTTTATTCCAATTTTAAGAAAAAAAAATATCATAAATTACGAAATTATCATAACGTGGAACCGTAACATGGGCACAAGCCAATTGGCGAGATACGAAATTATCATCTTCTTTACTAATAATAAAGCAGAAAGTCTCTCTGTCCGGAGGATGTCTGGATGTCTGGATGTCTGGATGTCTGTAGGATGTCTGTAGGATGTCCGTAGGATGTCTGTGACGAGCATAGCGCCTAAACCGTTCGGCAGATTTTCATGAAATTTGGCACAAAGTTAGTATGTAGCATGGGAGTGTGCACCTCGAAGAGATTTTTTGAAAATTCGATGTGGTTCTTTTTCTATTCCAATTTTAAGAAAAAAACTATCATAACATGGTCGGGTAAATTACGAAATTATCATAACGTGTAACCGTAACATGGGCACAAGCCAATTGACGAGAAAATTCACAATACATTACTTGTAAATACAGGCGAACCAAAAGACCTTTTAATTTTTCTATTACGGGCGAAGCCGTGCGGGTGCCACTAGTTGTGAATAAAATGTGTACATTCGCTGATTAATGCATACTAAAAAATAATTCAATCATATTTATTTGCTAACTAAAGTTAAAAAAACATCTTCTTTTAACAAAATGCTACATTTCTATTTATTACTAGTGGCACCCGCACGGCTTCGCCCGTAATAGAAAAATTAAAGGTCTTTTGGTTCGCTTGTATATTTACAAATAATGTATGGTGAATTTTCTCGCCAATTGGCTTGTACCGACGTTACAGTTCCACGTTATGATAATTTCGTATCTCGCCAATTGGCTTGTGCCCGTGTTACGGTTCCACGTTATGATAATTTCGTAATTTATGATAGTTTTTTTCTTAAAATTGGAATAAAAAAAGAACCACATCGAATTTTCGAAAAATCGCTTCGAGGTGCACACTCCCATGCTACATACTAACTTTGTGCCAAATTTCATGAAAATCTGCCGAACGGTTTAGGCGCTATGCGCGTCACAGACATCCAAACATCCTACAGACATCCAGACATCCTCCGGACAGAGAGACTTTCTGCTTTATTATTAGTAAAGAAGATTACACGCCTCTCTGAGAAGCCAACACATGCAGATCCGATGAGAGGCCATGTCAGCCCAGTCGGAAACTAAGGGCCCGCGGCTTGGGGAAGGGGGGGGGGGGCGACACTGACGCAAAAGAAAAGAAAGAAAGAAAGACATAGAGAGAAATAAAAGAAAGGATGAAAAGGGGGGAGGGGTAAACAAAAAACAAAAGAAAGAAGAAAAAAACTTCGAATAATAAGCGAAAACGTAAAGAATATAAAATATTCTTTTAGCATGAGTGTTCGCAAATAAACTAATGTTCTGTATTCACTAATAAAGATAGGAAGGTGAAAATGCGTAGTGAAATAAAAGTCGATCGTTCCGTTCGTGCAATCTTTTGTATACAATGTAATAACAGATTCACTACCCCCCCCCCCTCTCCAAAAAAGAACGATCATAAAAAATCATGAGAGGGTTTTGAATTGAGAATTCCGAATTACTACCGTCCATGCGTCCATGGCATGTTTACCCTCTTGGGGACCGGTCTCAATGTATTTTTGCTCATCTCCCTATCTATCACCCTCTAATCTAAAATAAACTGCAATGTTATAAAAATGAACTTTTCACAGCTTTGATCATTAATAAAAGAAAGCAAGATCGAAGATTCATCAATCAAAGGATTGTCTTCACACATTAGACATAGCATTGTAAAAGAAAATTTTATTTTACCATGTTTTTTTAAGCTTAGTTTTTCATCTCACATGATAAACGAAGATTAATTATTCATAACTACTACCTGTTCATCAAATACTCTAATTTTAAGATTGCTTTTCAAAAAGCGGTCGTAAAGTACATTTGCAACATGCAATTAATCTCGGAGTTTAAGTACTGGAGAACAAGCGTTCAAGAAACTTCAACTTCGATGAAGTTGTAAATCATTTCTCAAGTCAAAAAGTAAGGAAGGTTGCTTTGAAATAAATTCAATATTTTGAATGTGCATTGTGCATAGTTTTAATGCATGAAAACTTGGTTTTGATGAGTGAATTTATATGTGTGTGTGTGTTTTTTCTTTCTTTTTTTTTAAATTAACAAGCAAGCAATATTCCTGAATTAAAATTATGATTGTTTGTAAAATTTACTCTTTTGGTATTTGCTGTTGCGGCACTAAAAAAGAATTAATTGTTTTCTCGTTAGCAGTTTTGATTCCCCCCCCCCTTTTTTTTTTCTTTCTTGCATCTTTTTTTTTTCTCTTTCCTTTCTTATTTTTCTTTTTGTTGCTTTTTTTTGGGGGGGGGGAGTGGGGGCTCGGTGACAAAACTGACTAGGGGCCCGCCTTGGCTCTCTGTGTCCTTGAACGCATCTCATATTTATCAGGGGCTCAGCGCTCAATCGCAATGGAGTCTTGATCAAGTCTGTTCTCTGAAAGCGCACAAGCAACAATCAATGAAAAGTTATCATTATTAGGAACAAATACTCATTACAACACGTCAGTAATAAATAAGTCGACGTTAGACAATGGGCGGTTGCCTGGATTTCCCGGTCCTAAAATCACCCCTATTTATGTTTGAATGTTTTTTATACATTTATTTTTTAAAGCAAATTGTCGAACATTCTATAAAGGTTGAGAAATCAAAATAATACACATATTTTCTATCTCATCCTTAGAAAGTTAGATTTTTAAAGGACTGAAGTCCTATCTCGGTTGAAACTATTTTCTATATAGTTGAACCTCGTTTATTTGGACCCCGTTCATCCTGCTCAAATTTGTAGGGTTAAACAAAAGTTATATTTACTTAAATTGTGATCACGCGGCTGGTCACGATCTTAGAGCAGGAATTAGTAACTGGAAGGAGCAAGTTCAGTCATCGGTTCAGGAAATGCTGAGGCAAAGATACCAAGTCACATGGTTCACCATCGACGAATGGGACGTTTTACGTGAAACGAGTGGAAGATATTGTTAAATTACTCGGCAGAGTTCAGCAATATTCTCATATAAAATAATTTTATTTTGACTAAAATTAAACAATGGCAAACAAACATATTAAACATATAACGTAACTACGAAACACGACACATCAGAACATGGAATAATTTGTTAAATTAAATCTAGAAGAATGCAGCATGTACAAAACCTTAAGAAAAGTTGCCAAACTGAAATTCCGATAAAAATATTGTTAAGTAAAATTATATAAATGAAGCTGATTGTTTTAAACTGTTTTAAAGTCTTAAATCTAACAGTCTGGTTTCTTCCAATATACTTTAGTTTCAAATATATCACGTGACTTGGGATCCTTGCTTCAAGAATTGAAGACATCGCTCTCTCTCCACCTTTTATTCTCTCTCAATGGTCACGATGTTCTGTACCCGATAAGGAAAGAATGCTCAATGGTTTAAATGCAGTCAACTCTCGATAACTCGAACTCCCAAGGGACCAGCTAAAACCTTCGAGGTTTCGGTAGTTTGAGTTTCGGAAGTTTTGTAATTATCAGCACTAAGTAAAAATATTTCTACAGAGAATAAATATTATTAAGATAACTTTGAAAAAGGAAATTATTTTTGACGCTAACGTTTTTATCGCATCTGAAAACGCCATTAAGTTTGTGTGTCGTAGGCCCTATTTCTTTTCTCTCTGTGTCAGTTCGTTTTGCTTTTAAACGCCATTTTGTCATAAAAGTAGATTGCTTGAGTTATCCAGAAAATAAAGGCAACATTTTTCAATTTTTGACAATTTTAATTCTCTCAAATATTAGTCAGCAATAAAACTTAAGTCGTAAAACACGACAAACAACACCCCAATCGACTACTTTTCAAGTTTTCCTGTAACACTGTATGCATCAATGTCGACTATCTTTTTACATAAATGGCTACTTCTGTTCGTCTGTCCGGGGTAAACTTCAAAAAACTGTTGGACCAATTTCAACCATTTTTTTCATCACAGATAGCTACATTATCAGGAAGCAACATAGGCTATAATTTATTTCTAAAAAACTCAGTTTAAAAAAGTTATGATGGAAAACAGTAAATTTCATGTAATTTCCCCCATTAAATCATTAAATATAAAACCCATTGTTACAAAAATTCGTTGTCTACAACAGCAATAGTAATAGTAATCATAATGAAAATTTTTAATCAAGGCTTCTCTGGAGCAAGAAGCAGCATGACATTTATTGCTTTTTTATAAGATTTTTATCCTTATCTCTGCCAATAATCTATAACGGGACTAAGTAAAAAGACAATTGATTTTGCCAACAGTTGGAAAATAGAAAATGTTTATCGTCTAAAATTACACATGCCCACAAAGTTACTCGACGTTAAATCCCGGTTATCACAAATTTGCCATTTCAACTGCGCTTGCGCGCGGACTTAGCTGATTTAAAAAATCTTGCTAAAATTAATTACAAACATTTTAAATTTGGTAATAAATATGAGATAGCAACAGATAAAAATTAGAAATCACAAAGTTTTCTCTGATTTAGTTTTTAGGCCTCGGTAAATATTGAATTTTGCGTCTTAATTATTAATGGATTCGATGTCTGATTTGTCTGTCCTTTTTCAGGACCAAATTTTTAACCTCAGAAGAGCTTACTAGAATTGCAGCATCACTTCTAATACAAAGCCGAACCCTCAACCTAAATAAAAATGTATAATACTAAGTTGTTTACGCCTAACGTAAAATATCCGCAAAATACGGATTTCTGTACTAATATTCCAATCATTTTTGAAGTACACAAAGTGTTTTACATTTATGTTAAATAAATATTTCCAAACCAATAAATATTGAAGTATCAATTTTCTCTTAAGATTATCAGTTATTTATATCCGTAGTTTCATATAATATATCACGAAGTCGCTGTGAAAATATTCTAATCGCATTCATTAATTTGGTGGGACTCTGGCTCAACCTAAATATTAACAAGCAACACGAAATCTTAAAACAGAAAGCCTAAATATTAACAAGCAACACGAAATCTTAAAACAGAAAGCCTAAATATTAACAAGCAACACGAAATCTTAAAACAGAAAGCCTAAATATTAACAAGCAACACGAAATCTTAAAACAGAAAGCCCAAAAGGCTTAGTCCGCGCGCAAGCGCAGTTGAAATGGCAAATTTGTGATAACCGGGATTTAACGTCTAGTACAAAGTTCGGTTCATAAAAAAATGATTGTACGGTAATGAGTGACTTTTATTCAATTGGGTGCTCTGACTTCAAATATGACATTCATTTTTCATAGGAAAAGCCTTTTTTTTTCCTATTCTGGGAGAAACTCTTTTCAAAATATCTAAGTTTATTATACTTTCAAATGAGTTTATGCATCAAACATACAATTGGAAATCAGTTACTAAATATATATATATATATTAATTTCATAGAAATAAGAACATAGTAAAAAATAATTATAACGATTCAATTATAACTAAAGGCATTTTTTTCAACTGCTGCTGTTTTTGCAGCCAAAGACTACGTAATGTTTCTCGGCTTTCACCATGTAATCAAAATATCGGCATTAAAAGAACCTTTAAAACTTTTGTCAAAATGTAAAATAATCCGCTAACTAAATTAGGCAAATCTATAAACAGCACAAAAACTTCCGTTAATTTGTCTTTGCGCACAATTTCAAATACTCGCCAAGTTTTACGGAAACATTTCGGATGAAATGTTTAGCATCATTTTATGGTCACCAAAAATATCTCAGTATTTGGCGACAATATCTCTTGGACAAAAATTACTAACAGAGAGTTTTACAAAGTAGGAAGGTGAAGCATTATCCAAGGTATACCAAAACGATTACCGCAAATTTGGTAACATTTTAAATCGAACCAAGAATCTAAAATAATTGAAATTTCCCAAAATAACTAAAGCAAGTATTAGTGGGATTACGGGTGACTACATATTTTAAAACCGTTTGTATTTCAATAGCCATATAGAAAAAGTTTTAGACTACGTTCAAAAAAAAAAAAAAAAAAAGATTATCTTTTTAAACAAGTAAAATTTCATATTTTGGAAATTTTTCAAATTTTTATATGCTTAAATGTCGTGCTTTCGTTTCTAACTCAATACTATTTCGTTCGTTATACTTATTGCTAGTAAACTTTTATGGGTAAAGGCCATGTCACACGTAACGAAATTCGCTCAACCTACCCGTTCAACTTCAAGCTTTCATTCAACTTTCTCTTGGAGAAGTTGAACAGGGTTTCCAGGCTCTCAAATGAAGGGTTGATCCTAAACGTGGCTTCTATCTACCACTTTAGGCGACTTAGCACAATGTACTCTGAGCGATGTTTTTTGGATTTAATGGTTTTTTTTTTTCTCAATTTATTTCAAAACTGTAAATAAATTTCAGTTTTGAAAGTTGCAATCATTCGAAATTATGAAAAAGTGATTTATAAACATGTTAATTTTACTAACTCAATACAGCGATAACAGCCCTTTTACCTAATAACAATGAGTAAAAGCAGGCCTGGATCTGTAAGTTTTGATCCCCCCTTCCCCGATAAGAATTGATTAAAACCATGGAAGATTTTCTTCACTATTTTTTTTAAATTCAATATTATTATTTGTTTATGTTTTAAACGACTATTTTAATTATCAGACAAAGTTTTTTTTTTTTTTTTGACTTATTTTGTTTTTGAGGGAGTTTGAAATTTTTAACTCCTGATTTTTTTCCTCTCATTTTACGTATAAGTTCATTACAAAATCAATGGACCATAAGAAACTTTTTACAATAAAAAATTTTGTTTTATCCATCTTCCTGGGTCTAATAGCAAGTTTTTTGTTTTTTGCAAATGTTGGTAACTCTTATGTAACTATTACGTTTTTTACACTTTGATTAGTCTTGCTGCTTTTCATAATATATTTAAAGGTTTTTTTTAAATAATTTTATTTGAAACGGACATTTTCGTGGCTCATATTAAGGTAATTCTATGTATTTATTTCACATTTGCTGATTTTCCCAAATAAAATCTTTTAATTATCCTGATACTTTACAGAAATTCTCAAATGTGTTTGCAACGTTGAAGGTTTAAGTGTATTCGTTTATCTAAAAAGTTTTCCAATTTCTTGGGTCGTTGCCCTGACCCCCCAACTGCGGGCATGTAGATCTGGACCTGAGTAAGAGTCGATATTTATAAATAACTTGTCTAATTATGTAAAAGCTGTGATTTTTAAACCAGTAAACTTGTCTACCACTTTAAAATATGTGACAAAATTTAATAACAGCAATTATAAATCAAGTAAATGGACATTTCTGAGTTA
The DNA here is from genome assembly GCF_026930045.1 of Uloborus diversus. NCBI lineage: Eukaryota > Metazoa > Arthropoda > Arachnida > Araneae > Uloboridae > Uloborus > Uloborus diversus. Next base: position 156,591,102 of record NC_072739.1, read on the forward strand.
TTACTTTTAAACACTTATCTGCCCAAAACCTGACTAAAAAATTTGTATTTAGTATGAAATTGCTACAACAAATGATTCTCAGTTTAAAGTATTTTGATTTCATACACTAGAGGAAACTTTTCGACTCTTTTGGATTAAAAAAAAAATATATGTTTAGTAAAAAATCCCAAACAGAATGTTGATTCAACAAGCTGCTTGTCTGTAGAATGAGAGAGATGAATAAAAGAGCTACTATTAGTATAGGATAACAAGTAATGGAAATAGCAGTATATTGAATAGTAACAATAATAATGACTATTTATTCCTTAATTTTTTTTAAATCTGAAAGTGAAAGGCAATGCATACATTTGTCTAGTTTAATTTTCAAACTTTAATAAAATTTGGATCTTTAGTCAACATTTACATTTATTCCCACTCTAAATCTTTTCTCCTCAAACCATGCAGTGATAAAATACTAATTTCAAATCCTTTTGCACACCATGTCTATTTCTAAGTTTGGAATGGATCAATTCAAAACTGGAGAATATCCTCTCTATTGATGCTGAACAGGGGTACATTGTTTTGTCTAAAACTTTCCCATCATACTTTTGCTGGGACATCCTGAATTGAGAGATAACCGCTACAAAAGCTATTAGAGTTGGTATTTAAGTTTTTGACACTTATGTCTTTGGTTGTATCAAGCAACTATTAGTTCCTCTATAAACAGAGAATATATTAGAGAAAAAATTAATAACATAAAAAAAGTAAATATCACCATTCAAAATATTTAGATACTATTATACTTAACTATTGAGCTCTGATCAACTTAGTTTCATTTTTACTCAAAAGAAAAGAGACATTGCATAAATCCTTTCCCAGAAAGCCTTTTTGATTGATAAAATTAATTGTATCTAATTGTTACAAAAGAATTAAATTATTAAAAAGTTTAAAACAGAACTACTTTGAAAACAAGCTGTAACTGTTATCCATAACTACTTTTACAGTGTAACAAATTTACAAGAAAATTTATCAATTAATTTTAATCAAACTTATTAATTGAACTATTAATTTTAATGATATAATGTGAAATAATTTTTCAGCATCAGGAAACCATATGTGTTTATAAAAACTATCAATGTCAGTATTGGAGTTTTTAACAGGTCATTTCAAAAACAGGTTTTTTTTTTTTTTTTTTGTCAAAAACCCCAACCTCGTCTAAGTATTATTATTTTGCTATTGAATGTACACCAAGTTTAGTTGTTAAAATAGAAATCTTTTTAGCAATGCACAAAAAGTGGAATAACAAAATTTTCTACTTTTATATATACATGCTACTGTTTTTATATGAAACCTCTGTACATGACCCATTCTATTTTATCTTTCCAACACATGCACATAAAATTTATTACTTTAAAAAAAAAAATCAAAACTTAAATTTTTAAATAGTAAAGAGTATAAAGTACTTATTGCATAGTTTACAAGTTACATAGAACGCAAGAATACCAACTTTTCTACTGATTTAGGCAGGTTTGTACTACTTTTCATAGTTTGAAAAATTGGACTTAAAATGGTTCTATTGATTTAATTGAGTCATGCAGGTACATTCAATTAAGTAAGAAATTGTGAGTTGTTTTACTTTTGTTCTCTGAGAAGAACAATGCTTCATAGATGTTTTTACAAAGCATACTGAAGGAACATTATCTTTTATAATATATACCAAGAAAGAAAAAAAAATTCAAAAATAGTTCATTTTTTTCTAGTATTCTTTAGAGAAACTGACACATAAAATTTATACATAAACTTTATTTACAATAAATTCCATACACACACACACACACTCATATGTATTAATACATAATTTCAATTACATTTCAAAGTTCAACAATAATTAACTTCGCCCTGGAACAAACAGTTTTTGACTGCAACCTCTATAACTGCATCTGTAAACAATAACTTGAAATTCTTTCTCACATAATCTAAAATTAAGAAAACAAATTAGACAAGTATATATAACATGAATATTATACAGGGAGGAGGACAGGCAAAGTACCCCCTAGCTTTTATGAAATGTAAAATCAATGTATTTCCGTAAAGTATAGGCATGGTGTGTGTGCTGTTTTTAAACAATAAACATGTTATACCAGACAGCCCGATTATCATATCCAGAGACTACAGTTTCGTTTTTATTGGAACTCATCAGTCCGGAATAGCGAATAACCGAGCTGGAGGCAGATGTCATCTCAGCGATAACATCTGCCTCCAGCCTCTGAATGTGATAACCGGGTGTCTGGTATTTTATATACAGAAGAAAACTTAAGTAAAAGATGATAAATTGTAGCAAAAAAAAAAAAAAAATGTGTTGTTATTAATAACAATTGATTTATGATGTGTATATGCTTAAATGTTTAGGACAAAGGAGCTAAACATTTATTTCATTTATTCATTTGCTTATTTTTTGTGCATAATTCTATTGCATGAATGTAATTTGCTAAAGAAGATGAACTTTTGTTTCTATTAAATGTTTGGAAAGTGAAGCTTATCTATGAATTAATATTTAACTTTGTGTATGTGTAATGCAATATTTGGCCAATTTTGATGCACTATAACTCTGACACCAGTTGAATCTCAGTCACCAAATTGTAATCATAGGTTCATATAATAAAACGGTGCTACCTGCTACCTGTATCAATTTCATTGTTTTTCACTCGGTCCCACTTGAAATGATTTGCTTTAAACTTGGTGAAAATGCAATATTTGGCCAACTTTAATGCTCTATAACTCTAGTACCAGTTGAGTCTCAGTCATCAAATTGTAATCATATTTTCATGTCATAAAAAAGGTGTTACCTGTATCAATTTCATAATTTTTCACTAGTCCCTTTTGAGATATTTTACTTTAAACTTAGTCAAAATTCGATTTTTTCCATTTTTGAAAAAGTTTGCAAAAAAAAAAGGACAAAGTTCTTAAGTTTAAAATTCCTACAACAAGTAGTCCTATATTATATCTACAGAAGAAAAAAAATATAGCTGAGACTCTCCTCCTTTTACTAATTTTGTTGCACTAAAACTCGTATTTTATGCAAATTTTCAGTTTGTAATTGTTATTTTTTTTCTTCACCTTTCTTACCATTTAAATAATATTTTGGAAGCAAATCGTATCTGGGGCATCCTTCTGGTGGTGGATTTTGTTTTGTCCTGATAACTGTAAAATTGACCGAGTTAGATGCAGTTACGTAAAACTTGTTTTTGGTCCAAAAACGGCAACTAAGCAAACTTAAAGTGGTGGGTTAAAAAAAAGTATGAGCTTAAAAAATTTTCTTTTAACACTTTTGAACTCACCTAGTAGTGAGAATTAACTAGTAAAAAAAATAGGAAAATCAAAAATGTCGAGCAACACGGCCTGGGTGATTTCTACGGATTGACCCATTATCGTTGCTCTTGCTTCAGATTGTTTATAAACATTCATTGATTTGGCAAGATTGCACACTACGAGATTGGCGAATTTGGCAAGGAAATTCTTACGACGACTTTGAACTAGAAATTAACCTTTTAACACAATAATAAGGTGGAGATTTATAAAATATTATGTTTTATATTTGTTTTTGACGAAAATATAGTACTAAAAACTCACCTGAAGTTATTCTAGCAGTTTATTCCATTCCTTGCACACGCTGTTGATGTTGTTACAGGCGGCCATGTTGTATTTTGACGTAACAGGTCAGAGGATTGCTTCCTCCTGATTGGCTGAAAGTTGAGGTTGATCCAACTTTTTTGCCGAGAAGATAAAAAGTTGAATGGAATACGTTCAACCTCGGAAAGCATAGCACACGGGGATTTTTCGGTCGGAATTCGCTCTCGCGGTTGAGTCGAACCGAAGTTGATCGTCAGGTTGAACGAATTTCGCTACGTGTGATATGGCCTTAAGGAAGAAGCTCGATTTTTAATCACGTCAGAGCGATGTGTTTTGAGGTCTTTCAGTTAAAACAGAAAACGAATAAAAGTAGCGATTGTTTCTCACAATTATTACTGACCCAGGCAATGCCGGGTATTTTAGCTGGTTGTAAATAAATTACCCCCTTACACAAGTTGATGAGCAAAGCAATGTGTTTAAGGAAATAACAGAATTAAAAAAAATATATCGAGCACTTTTCATAATGCACTCAAAAGGACAAAATAACTTTTCTATGTCAGAAAGGACAATATTTAAGTGTATTCCTGTAGTTTTTAATTGTTCCAAAAAATGACTCTACAAACAAGGAAAAGTGCGGCTCAAGCCAGGTAGAGAATTTTTTATCAATATCTGACTTTCTGTCATAAATTTGAGTGTTGAAACATGCATATTTTTAACACGCTTTTATTAGCTTCACCTGTATGTAATGTATGTATGTATGTATGTATGTATGTATGTATGTAATGTATCTTGTAACGGAATCTTACAGCTCAAATTTCGCCCACTTCCTGCGATCGGATTCTTTTAAAATTTGGCACGCGATCTCAAACCCGATGACAATGCTATACTCTATAATCAAATTAATTAATTAACTCTTTTAATTGTTAGTTTCCTCCAATTTTAATCAATACTTTGGCATAAATCCAACAATGCAAAAAAGGAAAATTTTAAAAAATACACTAAAAAATGCTCGCAAAAATTATTTAAAAATATCTACAAAAACCTTTAATTTTTCTGCATCAGACAAAATTTGTTCCAATGTCCCAAGGTAATTAGAACATGAAATATAATTGTTTGTAACTAATTTCATGCCAAAATTTAGGTGAGCCTTCAATTGGAAATTCATTGCTGATCAAACCATTGTTGAACAAACTTTTATTCAAATGCATCTCAAATTTTCAAAGTAATACTAGCTGCGTGCCCGGCGTTGCACGGGCTACCTAAAAAATGAAAGCCGATAGAAAGATGCGCCAAAGTACATCATTTGTGACGTATAAAGACCACGGCTTGTTTGAAAAATCGGATATTTTAAAAAATTAATTAAAAAATAACTGTTGGGAAAATAAAATTATTTTCTGGGTCCTTGGTTTTTTTTTTTTTTTGCTTGTTCTATCAATTTCTGTGACTAAAAGTAGTACTCTTGTTTGAATTAAACAATCCCATTATCAAAATCTTCTCACCAAGATTTATATCAGTGGGAAGTGTTTGCCAAGATTGTTTATATTACACGAAAATAGGAAAATTTACATTCTAAATCAGTACTATGCAAACTAATAATAAATTGCATGTAAATCACTCATTTACTTTACGACGTGAAATAAAACTTAAATGCTTCATTTATTGTATTTGTTATGATTCCCTAAAGTATTTTAGGTCGAATACTCCCGAAAGAAACATTACTTAATTATTTGAATTGAGGAAAGCCTCAAAAAATCACGCACGAAACAAAGACAATATGAAACGTTAAATTCGGAACTCCAGCGCTCGAATACGCTACCTTGCGGTGATTTACAAAACTGCAAATGAAGCGTTCCACGTGTGTCTGTTGACGTAAACACAGGCAGTTTGTTCTGAGTATTTATTAACGCAATCGATGTGTCTTAGTTTGCTTTCAGCTACAGAAATTAATTCGTCACTTAGTAGTATTCTCGAGCTTCTCAAAATAATGTTAGTTTTCATTATTTCCTTAATAATTGGTAAAAGCGAAAATACTGGATTAACAAACTTGGATAACGTTATACAAGGTAAAATTTTTTATTGTTTTGTATGAATTTGTAAGAATATGGGGTTTTTTTTAATCTTAAATTAATTAAACTTACCATATTTTACAGCAGCATTTAGTTGGAATGGATAGTATGCAAAATATTTTCTCGCATATATTATCATAGAACAAAATGAAAAACCGAGAAAGAATTTACTTTATTCCTTTTATTCTCAGCTGAAAGGTTTCGCCAAATTTGTTTAGGGTAATAGTTTTTGTATTGTGCGAGCAAAGTAGCCTTGGCGAGATTTCGCGTTTTTAGTTAAACCATTTTCAATTTTTATCATGAGTGGAATAAAATGGTAGTAAGATTACAGAATTCGATAAGTAAAAAGAAATAATTGTCAATCAACTGAAAAGAAAACTACCATAATATATCCGTGAGAATTTTGTTGATGATTTGCATAACATGACACAATTAAATCGTAACTCAGAAATTAGAAAAATCGAAACAGAAAATTTTTAAATTAACCGATTCGGGAATTCAAGAGAAATAACTCAGCTACAAATGGAAAACAAGTGCTAGCCAAAGCAAAGCAAAGAAGTATCATCTTCTTTCGGTAATAATTTGTAATGTCATATTAAATTTTCTAGCATTAATTGTTATTCTTGTCAGGCCACAATTATTATTTAGTTTTATCAAGAATTGATAAATATCGAATTCAACATCGTGAAAATGGCTGCTTAGAACTATGAACTACGTACTTTGCATTAATGTTTGACGTTTAGTAATGCTTCTTGAATTCTCATTTCTTTCTACGTGGGTCAGAATATCAACAAGACTTTGAAAATTAATTAAAAAAGAATAAAGCGAAAAAATCATACGTACGAACAAAAATCACAACACTTTTAGCATTTTCTTCGTTACCATGTGCGTTTGTTTTAGTTTTCAATTCCGCCATTAGACAGTGACTTCAGTGCCCCCTATAGTTCGTTGGAGTTGCGAATTAGCAATCGACGGAAAGTTGAGATGAAGCACTGAAAAATAATTTGAATGGAGGAAAGCCTTCGAAAAATAGGGATTTGATTTTGAAATCTAAGAGTCATGATTAATAGTTTTTAATTGATAGCTCCGCTAATTATTATCAGAGGATTATGTTAAATAGCCAAACATGAAGACGGAAAGATGACGAATCCATTGATACCTGGTTCGATGGTCAGTTCACTGTCGTTCGGGAGAAGAAGCTTGGACATAGATAGATAGATAGATAGATACTCAGATTTTATATGTATAAGATAAATATGATTTCCGCAAACATACATCGATGACTCACAGTAACCTCCCATCGGGGTGCCCTTGTCTTAACTTTAAGATATTACCTCGCACTCGTTTTATAAATAATTTCGTCGCCTGATCATTCTCCAACATAAGACTAAAAAACAGAAAAATAAAATAATAGTTTAAAAAACTAAAAAAACACGCTTTTGTAGCAAAATGAACTAAAAAGTGAAAAATAATCTTTGGATGATAGTAGTTGACCAATCACTTAATTTTAATGTAATACAAAAAAGCGTGGGGGGCTGTCTATTTACGTTTTTGCTTGGCCAACAAATGGAAGAAATTCAAGACAACTGATAAGACTGAAAGAATTTCTTCCATTTGTTGTCCAAGCAAAAACGTAAATAGACAGCCCCCCACGCTATTTTGTATTACATTAAAATTAAGTGATTGGTCAACTACTATCATCCAAAGATTATTTTTCACTTTTTAGTTCATTTTGCTACAAAAGCGTGTTTTTTTAGTTTTTTAAACTATTATTTTATTCTAGGAAAGTTTGGTTTAAAATGACCCTGGCCGCACTTTTCCTCGTTTGTGAAGTCATTTTCTTAGAATAATTGAAAACTACAGGAATACTTAAAATATGGTTTCATGCTTGATTGGAAATCCTCAGGCAGTGCCTCGCTCTGCTTTTTTTTTTTTTTTTTTTGTGAACTGCTTTTGAATTAGAAGTGGCAAAGTCAAATTTGGATATGTGCCCTTTTGATATGAAAGTGAATGAGAGGTTATCGACAAATAAGGGATAGGTTCCACTTGGCTGTAAAAGACCTGGCGAGAAATAAGGGGATGGATATACACCGTTTAGGTGGTAAAACCAATGGTTCCTTACTTTTTAACCAGGGCCTAATTACTACACAGGCTGACTAGGCCTAGGCCTAGGGCCCCATGTTCCAAAGGGGCCCCACATTTTTTTAAAAATTATGCATAGCATTGCAACGATGTGAAAAATACATGTATTTAAAAAATAATAATAAAAAATTATGACTTATTAATTGGAAAAAAACTTCTTTAAAGGGGAATTTTTAATCATTCTGCCAGTAACGAATTTACTTGGTCATGATTATAAAGGGGCCCAAAGGGGATTCTCAAATGCACATAAGTGATTTATACATAGTTATGTGATTAGATAAAGAGGTCTCCAAAAGTGCATTCGTGCTTCAAAAATGTAAATCAAACACTGCATAGTCTTCAGGGGGCCTCCAAATTAATGTGGGCCTAGGGCCTCACTTTTAGTTAATCGGGCTCTGTTTTTAATAGTAGATATAAACCACTTTGAGAAGAAAGAAATTCATGGGTCGATAGGGCTTATACTAGAAGTTCTGGAAAGGAAAAAAAAAAAAAGGTTTTTTTCCAAAAGTGGATATAATCCGTTCTGAAATTAATCTCCTCAATTGCCCTTTCTGACCTAGAAAAGTTATATTGTCCTTCTGAGTGCATTATGAGAAGTGCTTAGTAGTTTTTTGAAAATTCTGTTGTTTCTTATTTTTGACCAGGGCTGTGGATTCGGATAATCGGACTGATTTTGGGGTACAGGAGTCAGAGTCAATGGTTTAAAATGTCAAGAGTTGGAGTGGGTCATTTTCCCCAAAGTCAGCAACTCTACCAGTGTTTGCGGAGTCGGAGTCGGACTGATTTTGAAGTAAAGGAGTCGGAGTCGGAATCGAAGGCTCTATAATTCAAGGAGTCGGATCCAGTGTCGGTCTTTTTTCCTCCGACTCCTCAGCCCTGATTTTGACTGCATTTTTATGCATAAAATAGAATCGGAACTCTCGTAAAAAATTCAACTTAAAAGGAGTTCATTCGCGAGTCAGACAACTCTGTGTTGAAAACACTGAATTATTTTCGGACCGAATAAAAACTTCTAGTCATAAGGCTTCGAGTTATCAAGAGTCGTCTGTACTTTTCTGCTGCTAGTTTCTATTTGTTAATAACAATATTTGCCATTTTAGCATATAAGAAAGGCTTTTGATAGGAGTTTCAGTTTTTCCTCTTGATTATGCTCTCGTAACTAGCAAATTTTACTAATTTTGATTATATTAATTTTCCCTGTTCCCTATATCATCTAGAAAAAATTTAAATGTATTGAAATTTTATGTGTGTTGCGACAAGCAAAGTTCATTGTAATATTGTGTCGGTAATCAGGGTCTTTTTTTTTTAAATTTTCATATAATATTTGTTTTTGTCACTTATGAATAATTAGCTAAAAGTTGCATATAATATTTCTTAATCTTCAAGTAATGATGATTGTAAAAGCAAATAAATCAAATCTTCTCAAGAATGTAATTCTTACATAAAGTCAGTATCGATTGCACTCAAACAAATTTGTGCAGTAAAAAATAAAAACTACCTTAGTTATTGCCTGAGTATCAGTTCTTTTCTTGTAATAATTACAAAATGCAAAAAATATGTGATTTTTCTTATAGAGTTGACATGTAGTTGCCTATATTTGTTATCTGTCCCAAAAGCCCTATTTTGAGGGGAAAAGATAAATGGTCACCTTCTCAGTGTCATAAATCAGTTACGTCGCTACGGGAGGGGGAGTCCATCCTGGGTGACGCCCGTAAGGAGGGGGGGTGAGAACCAAAGTGGAATTTCAAGTTTTTTAAAAAATATAATGCTAAAATGCATTGTACAAGACTACAAATTTGAAAATTTTCTTCCTCTCCCCCACCCCACATCATGCTGTGAATGAGCTCAGGATTAGGTTCATAGGGGCCATTCATTAATTACATAAGGGTCTCGAGGGGGATATTTTCCAAGTCGGAAACATTAGAAATAGCGCGTTCAAGTGATTTGGCAGAGATTATGTTCCATTTGCGTCTGGAAGGTAAGAAACGTGTCAGGATAAGGTGTTTTTCATTTGTTTTACAAAGAATGAATAGTGTAAAATATAATAAAAGAGTCGCACTGTGTATGGCATGTTTTGTTTTTAATTAATTTTGCATCAAAACAAAAAATGTCGATAAAACATTCAGTCTAAATTCTAACTTTTCAGTAAATATTTCTTTACGTAAAAGATTTAATAATGTGAATTTAATAACAATTCCAGCGATGTAACGATTCCAAGATTTGTTATTTTATCATTTTGAAAAACGAAATGGAATCTTACGTAAGAATAAGGGGTGGGGGTGAAAAATCTTACGTACCCTTACATGGGGGGAGGGGGGTCAAAAATTGCCAAAATCATCCTTACGTAATTAATGAATGGTCCCATACTGTCAATATTTACATCTAGTAGTGACTTCCTCTTAAAACAATAAATTGAACTACATTATCATTGATTGTATTTGAGGTACGTTTGAAAAGATACAGCCTGGTCCTGCACAAATGCATCTAGGGCCAGTTATATGAAAAGCGTTCATGGTTTTAATTTGTCTTTGTCTTTTGTACATTAGCCCACTAAAAATTTCGTTTATCCTCAAATGTAGTTACTTCTGAAAATTGGCTTTTGTACATTAGCCCACTTAAAATTTCGCTATAACACTATAATGTAGTTGCTTGTGAAAATTATATGAATGGGGTTGTTTCCTTCAGTCAAAAGTACTACTGTTAGTCACTGAAATTGATAGAATGAGTAAAAAAAATAACATAGCCCCAGAAAATACTTTCATTTTCCCAACAGTTATTTTTTAATTAATTTTTTAAAATGTACGATTTTGAAAACAAGGCGTGGTCTTTATGACGTCATAAATGATGCAATTTGCGGCATCTTTCTACCTCGTTTCCACGTTATACGTTATGATAATCAACAAGCGAATCAAATATTGCGCTCTACGCTTGCTATCAACCATATCGTTGCCAATATACGTGAGTAAAGATGCGAATTAAATATTTTGCTTTGTGAATGGCAACACTGAATGGCATTTCATCATTTGTGATATCATCCGGCAGAAGCGTAAATAATGAAAGCGCACCGATTTAAGTAATTTTTTAAAAATGTTAAACTTGAACAAATGATTTAAAAAATTGTCATATCCTATATTTTTAAGCATGCTCTTTCAGAAAAAAATATTTTTAAAATTTTTGAAACGACCCCATTACAAATTTTATGTTTGCATAGAGCATTATAACTTTGTGTGTGTGTGTGTGTGTGTGCGTTTGTGGGGGGGGGGGGCACCACACAAGACCGCCCCGGGTGTCACCCATGCTAGGTACGTCACTTGCAGAAAGTTTCCGTTTCCCTATTTTTTCGCTCATAATAGAGATACTAAAAATTTAAATTATCAGGAACGCATTTTCAGTTTCCGTGTTGCATTTTTTATCACAACTAAACAAATGCAAGAAACGTAAAAAAAGAAAAAAAACAAAAAAATAAAGAAAAGAAAACATGATACTGATATTTACATTTGACACAATGTGCAGTTAATTATCTGTAAAGCAATGAAATTTACATCACACTGTCTGATAACACGAGAACTGATAAACTAACCGGAAGTTGATGTTCATTTGTTATTATTTGAGCCCGGGTTTACATATATGCAATTGCATATTTTTGGGCAAATTTTCAAAATTACTGCACGTTACTGCGTTTTTTACTCATTTTTAGGTTTTATTCTTCAGAAAAGAAACATTACAAAAACCTTTGTTCCTGTTATATTTTCAACTTTATGTGAGTTTTTATACCGTACTAGAAAACCATACTAAAATATAATAGAGTAAAACCTCTTCGAGCGGCCACCGCTCTTAACAGTCAATTTTTTACGGCACGGAGTTTTTAGCAGGGCTGTGGAGTCGGAGTCGGAGTCGAAGAGTCGGAGTCGGATAGATTTTGGGGTAAAGGAGTCGGAGTCGGAGTTGTTCAAAAACATGCCGACTCCGACTCCGAGCTTCTTTTTTTCTATCCTTTTCACTGATTCTCCTTGCATTTTTTAAAAACTGATTACCAATTGGTTCGATTACATGTATAAAAAGATAATAATGAGAAAATAACAGCCATTATGGCAATTAGCTAGCTTGAGTGCTTACCGAACTTTCTGTAGCCGTCCCCTAGTTTGCTTGCTTTTGAACTTAACTAATAGCAACTGTCAGCAAACGATTTTGTTGCCTAACATTTTCAAGTAAGCACTTTCAAATAAAATAGAAATATAGTGTTTTGTTCGATCTCGGTTATAAAATAGTAATTGAAATGTAAAAAAACTAGTAAGTCGAGGCCCGTAGCTAAGGTTGAAACGTTTAAGGGTGATCGGCAAATTCAAAAAAGTTATGGCGCGAAAGCACGAATCCAAAAGATCAGATGAAATAATCAAATGTTTTTTTTTTCTTTATTAAGACTATTTCTATAAGCTTGGTTCTCACTAAAAAGTATGGAACAAAATAAGTGTAAATGATTTCTTGACTACAACACTCAATAATTGCAGTTAATCTTAAAATCTTCATATTAAGGTTAATTTTAAAGCAGCCAATAAAATTTAAATTACAAATTTAGCGAAGAAGAAATATAGGTATAGTAAAAGCTATTCGTACAAATTTATATAACCCCGCATTTTGTGTAAAATTAGCTCCTGACGTGTATGTGCCCTATTTTCGCTGAAATTTTATTGATGAAATATAATTTAAAATATATTCGCGAAAATTTTCAGAATTAAAATATTTCTATTTTTTTTATAAACTCTGAAATCAACTTTTGGTGTCATCTACCAGATGGGTGTCACCCGGAGCAACCACCCCCTCTCAAGAACTTGGATTTAGAAAAAAAGCATTTTTTCTCTCAAGTTACAGCTTTCAAAAATTGAAAGCACACGATTTGATCAATATCAATTTGTTAAATATTAAAGGGGGGCAAATTACAGATAATCCTTTTCAAATTTTTTAAAAGGGATTTTTAAGTTATCTCACTTTTTAACTCGTAACTATTGGAAAATTTGATTTTTTAAATTGAATTTCTAACGTTGTATGCGTCTTGGGTTTACAATAAAAAACAAAATGCGAAATTTTCATAAAAAGGAATTAATATTTAAATCTCTGTTTAGAGGTTTCAACCCTTCCCCTGAAGGGAGAGAGGGAGTTGAAAAAATACAATTAAAAAAAATAATAAAAGAAATCCGGAGTCGGAGTCGGAGTTGTAGTCGGGCATTTCAAAATCCAGGAGTCGGAGTCGGGGTCGGAGTCGGCCATTTTCCTTCCGACTCCGCAGCCCTGGTTTTTAGCCCATAGACCCCATCATCTATCTTAGAACAAATTTGCAAAAAAAGTCAATTCTTATTCTAGTAAAAAAAATAAATAAATAAAAACTGTCATAAATTCACTTGAGTGATTTGCACTAATTAAGTTTGGCTTAATAGTTTAAAAAAGGTCTTCACTAGAAAAAGAGAGAAATAAAATTTTATACAACACCTGCTAAAACAAAGCAGTTGTCACCACAGAAATAAAAATGGCTAATCTCTCTAAAAGTTTGGTCAAGAGACAGGACTGGTACTGCAAATACTTGAGAATTTTTCAAGATTTTACGTTTGAAGTTACAGTCGGACCTCTATGTATCGAAATAGCAAATTGCCGGAAAAAAATTCGATATATAGAAATTTCGATATATAGAAACGATCTTATTTTATCATAAAAATCTTCTAAAACATTAAAATTGAAGCTAATTTTCGTACATGAAACCCAATTTCTAATTTATACGAGCATCGGATTAAACGAAAGTTAATAACTGAAAAATTAACAGAAATTACATTTTTGTGCCTTCATACATCTTCATTCTTCGGAAGTTCAACTTGATTCGTAACATGAGGGGATTTTCGTTTTGACAATGTATTCGAGAGAAAAGTAAAAAATCAATCTACTTAACTTGAATGATTTTTACTGAAGCTAAAAAGACTAGGAATGATAATCAACAGACAAAAGGGATGACTTGAAACTGATTGTACAGTGTTACTAGTTACAACTAAGATTTGAAATAAACTTGAGATAATTTAAAAACTCCAGAAAGGAACAACGACCTATCTACACACCCCTCAAACCCGGATTTCCTCTGAGTTTCTTAGCAACCTTTAGTAAACATAATTTTCTCACCTAACCTTCATTTTTCATGAGACAAATAGTCTAAAGCGGAAAAAAAAATTCTACGAATGTCTCGAAAAAAATTTCGATATAAAGAGATTTTTTCGATGTATAAAAACAATTTTTCTACTCGTATGTAATGAACATTGAAATTTGCTGGGATTTCAATATATAGAAAATTTCGATATGTGGAAGTTCGATATATGGAGGCTCGACTGTATTTTGGTAAAACATTGTTCACATATACCCCCTTCCCCCTGTTGATTTCAATTACTCACATGTATTCAAACTTTAACGATTGAAACTTTAACTAATGCAACACGTTTCAATAAAACTAAAATGTTTTTGAAGGAGTTACGCACAGTTATACACAGAATTCAAGTTCAAATAAAGCCATGAAAGTGCAAACTTCAAAGCTACTTTACATTATGTCTATTGACCAAGATTCCATTGTTGGTCGAGAGAGAATAATTTTCATTTTTACGATTGGAGAGAACTGAAGTGAAAAGGTGTTTACCGACGATTTACGGCTCTGATTGATGCGGGGCGTTTCTTGGACGTGCTTGGGTTTGGATTCAAGCACGTTAACACTGGAGACACACACACACCTACCCACACATGGGGTCGAGCCGGGTTAATCCCGACTTAAAATTCTCCGCCAATGCCCGTTTGGGAGACAGCAGCATACTTAGGTTTGAATTTGGCTTTTGATCAGTGTTGCCAGATGGTCAAATCCAGATTTCCCCAATTCCCTTCCAACTTTTCTCCAAAAAGCGATGTTTTCTATCAAAATTCCCCAAATTCAAAAATTATTTTTCCACTAATATTTTCATAAAATGAATCGTTTTCCTCTGATATTTTTGTCTCTTGAAAAAAATTTTTTTCCCCCAAATAGCCAGATTTTTTAATAAAATTCCCCAACTTTTGTTTTCTTCCCATTTTCGTTTTTTTTTTTCCTTTATCTTTTTTTATCTTTACTAATAATAAAGCTGAGTCTCTCTGTCCGGATCTCTCTCTCTCTCTCTGTCAGGATCACTGTGACGAGTATAACACCTAGACCGTTCGACCGATTTTCATGAAATTTGGCAAAGAATTAGTTTGTAGCATGGGGGTGTGCACCTTTAAGCGATTTTTCGAATATTTAATTTTGTTCTTTTTCTGTTCCAATTTTAAGAACATTTTCCTGAGCAAAATTATCATAAGATGGACGACTAAATTACCAAGTTATCATAATGTGGAACCGTAACGTGGGCAAGCCAATTGGCGAGAAATTCATCATGCATTATTTGTAAATATACAGGGGAACCAAAATATCTTTCAATTTTCTACTGAGGGCAAAGCCGTGCGAGTGCCACTAGTCATAAATACAAGTGCCTGACTGAGAGATAAGAAATAGCCAAATATTTTTTTTTCTACTCGCATTTACTACTCTGCTACTGTATGTATATTTAAACCATGATTTTTGTATATATTTATCCAAGAATCACACTTCTTTTTGCCTGTTTCACGTATCAACTAACAACTCACGCAGAACTATTAATGCAAATTCCTTAGCATAATATTCCACATAATACGAAATGCGAATTCCATAAAGTTGAGCAAAGCTAAACCACCGCTGTTTGATACAAATAATGTAACTACCAGATGTCAAGAGGCAAATTTAATTACAATTTTTTTTCCCAAAATTTTTTTCCCTAGGTTTTCCCCAAGAAAAAAATTTTTCCCCAAAGAATTTCCCTCAAAACCCATTTCCCCAACATTTCCCCAGAGAGCATCAGATTTCCCCAAAATGGGGAAATTTCCCCCAATCTGGCAACACTGCTTTTGATCATGCTATTATGACGAGATCTCATTTCTAAAATTGGAATGTTTTCTCCCGTTTTAGAGCAATGTGTGCTAAAAAATTTTGACACAATGTCAGTAGCGTCGCTCGGGGGGATGGGGAGGGGGGAGAGACACCCTAGATGGATTTAAGAGTTTACGAAAAATACAAATGACTCAATTCTGAAAAATTGTCCGCAACATATCTAAAGTTATATTTAATCTATGCAACTTGGAGAAGGAAGTTACATGCATCTTGGGTTTCAAAATTGTACGAACTTCTTTTTTACAGAATTTAAGAGATATCACCAAATTGGCATCATTTTTGTCGACTTATCTTTCGTGGTAAATTTGGCGAAAAATTGCCAAATGTCGCCAAGCGTGCCAACATTTCGAACATGTCGGCACGTGTGATTAATTTACTACCTACATACTTTTATTATTATTACTAGCTTTTACCCGCGGCTTCGCTCACGTTGATGTAGTTTTTTTTCAATCGATGCAAGTTAACGGTCAACACAGGCAGAGGTCAAATAGTTACCAAAAAAAAAAGTTTGTCTCCAGTTTCGCTGACATTTCAAATTGCCTGCCCTTTAAATGTATCAAAAGGTGTGATTAAAATTGAAAATCAGGGGGAAGAGGGGTAAATGAAATGTCGGCGAAACTGGGAGGACACCCAAAAAATTACACAAAATAAATCACGAAAACGTTTAGGAGTTTTAAAGAAGTTAATTTGGATAATTCTCAAAAAATCCAATTCAAGTGAGGTCCAACTATTCTTAAATAAAGTGAAACAGTTCTCTTCCCAATCTTTGTCAAATAATATATCAAGCGCTACACCAGCTCATGATTATTTTCAAAAATCTTCATCAGTACAGGTCCGATAGGATAAAAAACAAAATAAAAGAAAGAACAATATTCTCTATTTTCACCATTAAAATAGGGACATTAATTCCACAAAATCCTAATTAGCATCATTAACCCTTAAAAATACACACACAAAAAAGAAAATGAAAAGTTTCATAAAAATTTTAAATAAATTCGCCAATGCACTATCGTAGTCGCTTGGTGAGACTGGAGATAAAAAATGAATTTGGTGGATTAATTTACATTTTAATAGTAGTTTTAATGTTATTTAAGAATGTTGTTTCACTAATTTGGCGTATTAATTTTAACTTCAATACCTCATAGTACTTAACGATCTTTTTACCAAAATTAACTTGGTGGAATTTTTACACATGGTGAAAACCGAGAAACAGTATTGCGTACTCTTTAGCTTCACAAACAGCGACAGTTGAAAAAATTGCCAAATGCCTTAGCTATTCAAATGATTACACAAAAAAAGTTTGGCTGGATTCCTGCTGATCAATTAAATACCCAGTCAACACAAATAAATTTAAAAAAACGCATTAATTGCCTCAATGTTGCATTAAAATGGAAAATAATCAGCCAAATCCATGTAGTATTTGCCAATCTTGCGCAGAAACCTTTCTTCAAGATTTGACTTGAGAAAAGCCTTGAACAGTCACGAAAAGCAAAGATAGTCAACGATACAACAATTGTCGCTATCGACAGGGAGCTGAGATGATACATTAAATACTGTATTGAGTTGAGGAAAGCCTTCGAACATGGAACTAAAAAGCTCATAACTCGTTTTTTATTCTACTTAGAAATTTCGAACAGGTGCCATCTTCAGCAGAAAAATCAGAGCTTTCGATCGACATATAATGTAAATATGTGCAAGTATTTTTTCATCCCCATATTAGAGAATTTATACGAAAATTGTGTTTTATTGCCCTCTAAGGGGGTTTTGCCCCCCATAACGGGAAGAAAACTACCCTATGTGTTATTCTGATGCATAAGCTATATTATTGTCAAGTTTCATCAAAATCCGTTCAGTAGTTTTTGCATGAAAGAGTAACAAACATCCATACAGACAAACTTTCTCATATATAATAGTAGTAAGATTATTTTACATGTAAATAGTACTTCGATGCTAATAAATGGATAACCACTGTAACTTCTAGATTCTAGAATTTATTAGAATGTTTTTGAATGGAAAATACAAGAATGTTCGTGAATAGAAAATGCTAGAATGTTCTGTCAACGCTATATGTAATAATGGAGCTATGGCCAGCGCTGCGAAGTCGAAGGGAAAATGACCGGCTCCGACTCTGGAAAATTTAGAACCTCCGATTCCTACTCCTTTACTCCAGTATCTACTGGCAGAGTTACGAACTTAGAGGGAAAATGACAGATTCCGACTCTTGGAATTTTAAACTTTCGACTCCCGACTCCGGCTCTTTAACTTCAAAATCAGCCCGACTCCGACTCTTCGAGTTTGACTTCGAATCCGCAGCTTTGGTTATAGCTATGATCTTTATCTCAGTGGTTTGTCAAATTTGTATGTAAATATGAGTTTGCCGATGTGTTTACGGAGGTTTATGATATTTGTTTAATTGCTGTAAGTATTTTAGCAAATGTCAACGACATTTCTTGCACATATTTGTAAATAAATCTTCTGTGTCTTTCCCAAGAACTGGGTCATCATTTAAGGAATATGTTAAAGCGTGCTGAACTTAATAATAAAATGTACTATATCTAATAATAAAATATACTATATCTGCAATAAAGGACATAGTATAAATAACAAAGCGTGTAATAGAACTGGGAAGCGTTACTTCTTTTGATTTTACCAGACAAAAAGGTTTTTAGTGAAATGCACAGAATTTTGTTACAAAATACTGTATGTAGTTATTTTCGCTTATGTTTCATCACTCGTGGCTTTATAAATTTTTAAGTTCAAAAAATGATAGTTCAACCAGTATGATTTCCTTCCCAAACCTATGAATCAAATTTATTTTACAATTCCAGCAGTATAAAAATCAACTAAACTATAAGCTAAACATCCAATTATAAAATAAACACTCATTTTAATTACTGTACGATGAATTACTTTAATACTTGACTAATTATATATATGATATCTTAATTTTTAATAACCTTTTGAAGTCGGTGCGACCTCCTATAAACTACTACCTAACGTAACTGACAACCCCCCGAATCCTGAGTTGAACACTAGTTTAACTAAACGCGAAATTAGTGTTTAAATCTAAACCCACTCAGTTACGTTAGGAGGCCCCGACTTCAAAAAGTTATTAAAAATTAAGAGATCGTATATAATTAGTAAGGTATTAAAGTAATTCATCGTTAAATAATTAAAATCAGTGTTTATTTTATAATTGGGTGTTTAGTTTACTTTTGTACTGGAATTGTAAAATAAATATGATTTCTAGGTTTGGGAAGGAATTCGTATGTAAGTAGATTATACCTTGCCTCGCGTTCAATCTTCGAGTTGAACCGAACCATTGCTTCGGGCACTCATCTGGTCTGCTAATTCTATATTAGTACCAGTTTGTTTCGCACTCTTGACTTCCTTAAGAGGTTTTCCATCTCCAGCTCAGTCACTTTCCTATGCCGGGCTGATGAGTGCTAATAAGCACGAAACTGCAGTCCTCGGCTGGAAATGGCTGAGCTGGCGGTGTATTTCACGTATGACCAACTATTTTTCCCTTTTTAGTTCCTCTTTGGTTTTTGAAGTCGGATTTTTTTTTATTTGAAAATTATTTGTATAAATTCATTAAAAAACATAAAATTTTAGGTAAATACTAAATTCAAGTCAAAATTCATTTTGTGGGCTGTTACTAAATATTATTATGATAATAAATAAAAACTTTTCACTTAGTTAAAAAGAGAAGAAAGAAAAACAAAAATTAGAACACTTTTCTAAAGAGAGTCAGTTTTGAGACGATTATCAGCAAGAACTGGTGTACCCGCCCGTCTCCTCTCCGATTGGCGCCAACAGTTACAATGTTTACATGTTATTGATAATGCATTTAAACTTCATATTAATAAGAAAAATGAATAAATGAAAGAAAGTAATCACATTTTGAAAACATTTTCCATTGAAACGAAAGGGGAAATTTTTTGTACGTATTTCTCCATCCTATATTATTAGGCATTGGCTTCCTGTTTAACTTATCAATTCAAATTGAATCCAAATATAATTATCGAAATAGAAGAAAAAAAAATGTTTTGATTGATTTAAACAAAAGTATAGCCTTATTTGCAACCATTTACACTGAAAGGAAAATAAATGTGATTTTCTGCAAAAACGTGTCACGGACACATTTCGAGCAAAACGACATTTTGAAAAGATATCTGCATTTCCTTATTTGTCTAAAAAGTTTCCATAAAGTCTATCTAGAAAGAGGACAAATCGTTCGTCGATTGTAAATTTATGATTGACGAGTGCTTAGAACGATCACGACGTCAGCGAGCTATTCGAAAGTTTACATTTGCGTTCTATTTCTTATGTTACCGACCTGTGACAGAAAAACGCGTGAATTTAATACATTTTTCTAACTTCGCTGTTATAAAATACTAGGGGTGCCCGAATTTATTAAATGTTGGGCTCCCCTGCAAAACATCAGCAAGGCCCCAACCGTCCATTAAATTTCATTGCCAAATCTCCCCCCCCCAAAAAAAAAAACAAGATTTATTTTAACGACTGGTTATTGTATGTTTTGAACTGCTTCAATATTTCTACTTAAATGTTTAATTACTTATTTATTACTAGTACCTAAATTTCAGCGAAGCCTAAAAAAATTCGAGCTAAAAACGCAAATAACTCCCACTGTAATAAAGTAAGAGCATTGAAACAAATAGCGTAGAACGCGGAAAATTCCACCCTTTCGAACGATATGTAATATTAATATGTGAAAGTAATTTTTCACCCCCATATTCGGGAATTTATGTGAAAATTGGGCCTAAATTGGAATAAAAAAAGAACTATTCATCGAATTGTTTTCGAACTGGTCTGCAAACCTTCTCAGGACTTAAAGGAACAAACTGTGAAAATTTCAGCGCAATCGGCCGGGTAGTTCTCGAGTTTTGCGAGTTCAAACAAACAGACGCTTTTTGGAGACTTCATTTTATACTATGTAGAGATTATTATTATTGTAGAGAGCAAAAATTTATATTTGACTCTAATTATCGACTTTATTGTTTATATTTTTCAGCTTGATAGTTTCTTTACTCGATGACTAACACTAACATTACGTCATCCAATTTGAGCAATTGTTAATTAAGAAATGTTTGTTGCTTGTTTAATATTAATTGCTTCTTGATTAAATGCTATGTACCATTTGTAATTTACGAAGAAGCACGTTTACCTCATTTCATTTCACACTAATTGCTTTCTTTATTTTTCTTACTTAAAGGCTTTACATATCAAAGAGTAAATTGTATTTATGACACGCAATTTGCATAAAAAGCACGCTCATTTCGTTTCACGTTCTCTGAAACTATTTACTTACTATTAATTTAAAGTTTTAAAAATATTATGTCGTATATTCAAATCTAAATTTTCTGAAAATCAATGATCTAAAAAATTACCTCTTTAAATCCCTCTAAATTACCTCTTGACATTAATCTTCAGTAAGTGTAATCGAAAACTTCTTATTTCTTGTAGTTTTTTTTTATTTTGCTAATATTATTCTTTAAATTTAATTTTATTGATTTTAATCGATAATTCAATTAGAAGCAGATATTTTGATTTCTGTTTTGATGTATCCGAACGTTTACATATATCATTTCTACATCAATTATATTTTTGCTTAATGTCAAAGACTGGATAATGGTTCCTTTTACGTAGTAAAAGTGTAGAATAGAAAAACATCGGCACTTGGCGACTTGTTTACTTTCTACCTTGAAGAAAATATGAACATTTTTCATTTTCGTCGCCCCCATGTTTGTTTCTACTTTTACATTCTAATGGATTTATTATTATTTTTTTAATTGCATGATATATTATTTTTTAGACTATTTTACAGTTAATTGAGCTTTTAATTTTTTTAGTGTAGTTGGCGAATTAGTTTACGTTTTAATGGAATTGTCAATGTTATCTAACGGATTGTTTTATTCCTTTGGCACACTATTTTTCATTTAATCATGTTTAACAGTTTGACTTTTAATCTTGTTTAATATTTTGTTTTATTTAACACTAGCTTAAAAAGACAAAATAATGTGTGATATTGTCATATAAGTAGTTTCCATATTACTTTGACTGAACATGACGGTAATACTGTTGTAGTCATAAAATCGTAGAATATCGCCAATTAGAATGCCCTTAGTTTCTAATAGCGACAAATCTATCGATAACTGGGACGGGATCTCGCGAAACCATAGACTAATAATAAGAGTAGACAGAGCTTTCCCAGTTTTCCTAAAGAAAAATTTATTCATGGATACATCATGTGACTGGTGGAAGGCTTGGCGAAAACTTTGGCAGCATGGTTGCTAGATGGCAGGATTATCTATAGTTTGGCACTCGACATGTATTTTAAGACGTAATGTGTTTTTATTATAATTTTTTTTCCAGGTGCAGAGATGATTGAACTGTTTTTCTTTTAGTTATGCATTATTAATTAGTTTATTACATTAGTAATTAGTTTTTGATCAGAGTTTTCCGTAACTTTTATTTCATTCGGAACTGCTACGTCAGCGTTGGGGTAAACGTAATGGCGTAAACGTTTTGCGTTAACGCAAAAATGTTCTAATCGGTATCTTAAATTGAAATTGTAGGTGAAAATCTTACCATTTGCCGATTCTTTTTGGGTGCTTGCATCTTTTATTGCTTAGAGAGTTATTAAAATTGAATAAAGAAAATGCACAATACTATCTAAACGAAAAACTCGCTATATTAACAAAATATTTACAACTTAGAATAACAAATTTACAAATCGGACTCCATAAAAGATGATTCTTCCGTGTTCCATCAATTCTATTTATTTTATTTCTCACTGGCGTTGATTGTCTGCTACCGAACAACGCCCGCTGTTGCTAGGATATCCACCAGTCACATGGTTTGGTTTATGAGCAGCAAAAGGGTTGCCATAGCTCGGTCTACTCTTGTTATTAGTCTATGCGCGAAACTGAAACGTCGGCAACCATTTTCGCCAACAGCCAAGAGCTTTGCAGCATTTAAGCGCTCAACACAGGCGCGTATATAGAAATTTATTTTACGAGGGGCCCAAGTCAAATATTATGAGAAGTTTCGAAATTTAAGTTTTAAAACATTGAATCCTTATTCACAATGAGTGGTTTTAAGTCTATTTTGGGAGGGACCAAGGCCCCTTCGGCTCCCCCCTTAAATATGCTCTTGGCTAAACACAAGGCGAGTGGGCAGAACTATTTCGAGAAGATTTCGATTATTGGGAATCTGGTGATTTCTCGATTTGGCGAGATCTTATCCCAGTTACGAGTATTGAAAGTTTCCGCCAAAAGCCCTCATAAGTCAAAGTAGCCATTTAATTTGACTACGAACCAATTTCAATAATCTTACTAATGAACTTGAAAACAATGTTGGCAACTAGAAAGTTGTATTGCTTTTTTTTACTGATCTGATCAAAGATTGAAAAGCAAAAGAGACTAACTGGAATTTGTCCACAGAGCTAGCATACACTTTTTAACACGCTTTTATTAGCTTCACCTGTATGTATGTATGTATGTATGTATGTATCTTGTAACGGAATCTTGCAGCTCAAATTTCGCCCACTTCCTGCGATCGGATTCTTTTGAAATTTGGCACGCGACCTCAGACCCGATGACAATGCAATATTTTATAATCAAATTAATTAATTAACTCTTTTAATTGTTAGTTTCTTCCCATTTTAATCAATATTTTGGCATAAATCCAACATTGTGAAAAAGGAAAAATTTTAAAAAATACATTAAAAAATGCTCACAAAAATTATATAAAAATATCTACAAAAACCTTTAATTTTTCTACATCAGACAAAATTTGTTCCAATGTTCCAAGGTAATTAGAACAAGAAATATAATTGTTTTTAACTAATTTCACGCCAAAATTTAGGTGAGCCTTCTATTGGAAATTCATTGCCGATCAGACCATTGTTGAACAAAACTTTTATTCAAATGCATCTCAAATTTTCAAAGTAATACTAGCTGCGTGCCCGGCGTTGCACGGGCTACCTAAAAAATGAAAGCCGAAAGAAAGATGCGCCAAAGTACATCATTTGTGACGTATAAAGACCACAGCTTGTTTGAAAAATCGGATATTTTAAAAAATTAATTAAAAAATAACTGTTGGGAAAATAAAATTATTTTCTGGGTCCTTGTTTTTTTTTTTTTTTTTTTTTTTTTTGCTTGTTCTATCAATTTCTGTGACTAAAAGTAGTACTCTTGTTTGAATTAAACAATCCCATTATCAAAATCTTCTCACCAAGATTTATATCAGTGGGAAGTGTTTGCCAAGATTGTTTATATTACACGAAAACAGGAAAATTCACATTCTAAATCAGTACTATGCAAACTAATAATAAATTGTATGTAAATCACTCATTTACTTTACGACGTGAAATAAAACTTAAACGCTTCATTTATTGTATTTGTTATGATTCCCTAAAGTATTTTAGGTCGAATACTCCCGAAAGAAACATTACTTAATTATTTGAATTGAGGAAAGCCTCAAAAAATCACGCACGAAACAAAGACAATATGAAACGTTAAATTAGCAATCGACGGAAAGTTGAGATGAAGCACTGAAAAATAATTTGAATGGAGAAAAGCCTTCGAAAAATAGGGATTTGATTTTGAAATCTAAGAGTCATGATTAATAGTTTTTAATTGATAGCTCCGCTAATTATTATCAGAGGATTATGTTAAATAGCCAAACATGAAGACGGAAAGATGACGAATCCATCGATACCTGGTTCGATGGTCAGTTCACTGTCGTTCGGGAGAAGAAGCTTGGACATAGATAGATAGATACTCAGATTTTATATGTATAAGACTAGCTGCGTGCCCGGCGTTGCACGGGCTACCTAAAAAATGTAAGAGCAGTCCAGTTGATGCTTTTGTAGTACACTGACACTAGTTTCTAACGCGTTAAGGAATAAATAAATGCGCGTAAAGCAAGGTTTGCAAAACACCAGTAAAACATATTTTTGCCAAAAAACCTCATCAACGTTAATAATCGTTATCAATGATACAAGTTATGAGTACATTTTCAGTCAGCACAAAAGGGGAAAATATATGCATTATCAACTATAATCTTTACTCACGTTAAACTGAATTACATCTGATAGACTATATCGGAAATATTTATGCACAATAACAATCCGCTTTTTACATAAAATAGTCTACTACCCGGCGTTGCCCGGGTGTTTATTAATGCAACATACCACTCAGATAAATATTTGGATGGATTCTATCCACATGGTCGTACAAGAATTACATCAATCCGTTTTCCAGATACAAACCCTCAAAGAACTCAAATAACTTGTAAATCACTCATTTACTTTACGACGTGCACGGTCCTCCTCGAAAATAAAAGTTATGTCAAGTGACGCGAGTTCAACACTCAGGCTTGAACCAAAAAAAAAAAAAAAGTCAGTGAAATTTTGTGGCAGATTGCGGAAAACCCCCATAAAGTAAACATTTTAAATCCCCTGATTACAGGAAAAGCCTCAAAACAAAAACAAGAATTTTACCTGTTCATATTCGAGAAAAAGAAATGGCAACAGATCTTTCATCTCAATGATTTTCTTCACGCTGTAAATTTTAATAAAAGCGTTCATCCGGAAAGTTGAGTTGAAGCACTGAATAATAATTTGAATGGAGGAAAGCCTTCGAAAAATATGGATTTTATTTTGAAATCTAAGAGTCATAATTAATAATTTTTAATTGATATCTCCGCTAATTATTATCGGAGGATTATGTTAAATAGCCAAACATGAAGACGGGAAGATGACGAATCCATCGATACCCGGTTCGATGGTCAGTTCACTGTCGTTCGGGAGAAGAAGCTTGGACATAGATAGATAGATAGATAGATAGATAGATACTCAGATTTTATATGTATAAGATAAATATGATTTCCGCAAACATACAAGGATGACTCTCAGTAGCTTCCCATCGGGGTGCCCTTGTCTTAATTTTAAGATATTACCTTGCACTCGTTTTATAAATAATTTCGTCGTCTGATAATTCACCAATATAAGACTAAAAAACAGAAAAATAAAATAATAGTTTAAAAAACTAAAAAATCACGCTTTCGTAGCAAAATGAACTAAAAAGTAAAAAATAATCTTTGTATGATAGTAGTTGACCAATCACTTAATTTTAATGTAATACAAAAAAGCGTGGGGGACTTCTTATCAGTTGTCTTGAATTTCTTCCATTTGTTGTCCAAGCAAAAATGTAAATAGACAGCACCCCACGCTTTTTTGTATTACATTAAA
The DNA here is from genome assembly GCF_026930045.1 of Uloborus diversus. Classification (NCBI taxonomy): domain Eukaryota; kingdom Metazoa; phylum Arthropoda; class Arachnida; order Araneae; family Uloboridae; genus Uloborus; species Uloborus diversus. Next base: position 156,617,212 of record NC_072739.1, read on the forward strand.
ATTAAGTGATTGGTCAACTACTATCATACAAAGATTATTTTTTACTTTTTAGTTCATTTTGCTACGAAAGCGTGATTTTTTAGTTTTTAAAACTATTTTATTTAAATTCTAGATCTGAGATTTTGTTCTACAATAACTGTTTAACGTGAAAAATAAATAAATAAATAAAAATAAAAACCAACTAAGGATAAGTTTATCAGTTATTTCAAAGCACAAGGATTAAAAGCTTTCTAAAATGCGTTGCAAAATAAACGACTTGGTATGCTCAATCAATAGCAGGTTGCAGGTTTAGTGCACCCTAACATTTATTTGGAGAGTTTTTTTTTTTTTTTTTTTTCGGCAGGGCTACGGAGATAGAGGGAAAATAACCGGCTCCGAATCCTTTAACCAACGAGCTGATGTGTGCATCACATGACTTCCTTTTACTCCAATTTAATGTCATTTCCCCATTACTGGCAATTTTAATGTGATTCAATTGTTTACTTTCTAAATATCACGAACAGTGGCCAAATTAAAACAGATTTTAAAAAAAAGAAAATTAATTTGAATTCTGAAATTTTGAATTCAAATTATGTTTTTCGCGATCACGAACTGAGACAGGACCCTAGTCATTGGAGATATTGTTTCTAGAAACGGCTCCTGTCCCCCCCAAGTCTGCCTCTCCTCCTGGGCGGTTACTTGTGCATAGTTGTGTGTGTGCGTAGACCTGTGTGTATGCACGTAGGCATGTGTGAGTGTATGTGTGTGAAGTCGTGTGTGTGTATGTGTGTGAACGTGCGTGTGTGTAGGACATGGACGCCTCCGACCAGGAGAAGCGGATAGCTCAAAACCGGAGCAGCCGCGCCGCGCCGCCAGCAGAGGACGGTGGGCGGTGGTGCTGCAAAGGCTTCTGGTCCAAGTTGAAAAAGGCACGAACACCAAAAACGGTCAAATAAGAACAATAAGCAATCGTGATTGCTCAAAAAAAAAAAAAAAAAAAAAAAAAAAAAAAAAAAAAAAAAAAAAATCCGCCAAATTTGTCGCAAAGTTGGCAGCAAAGCTTGGCGACCAAAAGACTGGCGATATATTGCTAAGTGTCCGCCAAATTATAACACCACTTGAGTTTACATTGAAATTAACAATGATTTCCCCCCATAAAGGGGCAAAAGACCCCCTTTGGAGCATCCGAATGCAACCAAAAAGGGAGGTGCACAACTAGACCCCGCCAGGAGTCCACGTACCAAATTTCAACTTTCTAGGACATTTCGTTCTTAAGTTATGCGACATACATACACACATACGCACATACGCACATACATACGTACATACAGACGTCACGAGAAAACTCGTTGTAATTACCTCGGGGATCGTCAAACTGGATATTTCGAGTGTCTGTACGTTCCTAGGCATATATCCACGTGTGGTCGGGTTGAAAAGTAAACTCAACATTCATTCGGGGGTGAGCAAAATGGAAATTAAGGACGATTTTTGAGTGAAAATTTTTTCGCAAATACAATAGTATTTCCTTTTTTGCAAAAGGAAGTAAAAATCAGTCTGGCTCCGACTCCGCAAGCGCTGACAGAGTTGCGGAAAGAAAATGCTCGATTCCGATTCTTGGATTTTAAACATCCGAATCCCAACTCCCACCCTCGCTCCGGTTGTGCTTTCCCTTCTTTGTAATGTAAATTCTTTCATGTGTTGTTTTTATGTGTGTAATAAAAATATATATTATGCGTAAGGGAGGCAAGGCACACAGATTGTAGTCCTCATCAAAATATACCTGTGCAATTAAGCAGCAAAAGAAAGAAAGAAGAAGAAAGTAAACATTTTGAAATGAACAAACCGATTGAACTTCAAAAAGTAACTAAATAAAAAATAATAAAAACACTCGATACAGAAACAAGAGCACCCATATATGGGGGCAAGTGGGAGTGGGGGCTCAAGGCCCCTCTCTTAAAAATTAGAACTTCCTTGCTTTAAGTACTTTTTTCGTTGCAAAAATATAAAATCATTTCTTCTCCAGCCATTAATGAATCATTTATTAAAAATGTCAAATTTCAATAACTCTAATTTGTACTGAAATCGGTTTCTGCGGGGAAAATATCTTGCTAAACTATGGGGGAAATATCTGAGTACCCCCCCTTAAAATTTTGCATATAGGTGCCTATGTACAAAAATCGAAAACGATTTTTTGTGCTATAATTTTCTGGATTTTCCTAAGCAAAGATCCTAAACACGTGTCAAAAATATGCAAGATACCCTTACGTCTAGTGAAAGCGAAAGTTTATTGAGCAATCACGATTGCTCTTTGTTCTCATTTGACTGTTTTGAAGTCCTATCATTTTATTTTCCCACCGCCACCCTCCGCACCATCACCGTCGACCGGCTCCTCACGATGCTGCTCCTACAGCGAAAGCCGTCTCCAGGTTGCGTCCATGTCTTACACACGCGCATACATACACAACTACACACACACACAAACAAACACATACACACTTACATGAAATACACTGCCAGCTCAGTCAATTCCAGCCGAGGACTGCAGTTTCGTGCTTATTAGCACTCATCAGCCCGGCATAGGACTAACTGAGCTGGAGGTGGAAAACCTCTTAAGGAAGCCAAGAGTGCCAAACAAACTGGTAGCTAACATAGAATTAGCACTGACCAGACGAGTGACCGAAACAATGGTTCGGTTCAACTCGAATATTGCAGGCAAGGAGGGTATATTCAGTAAGTTACCGCTCTATAGCCAGAGCTAAGGCAGAAATATATGAAATACATCTGCTGTGTAACATGTATTTCTGCCTTGCCTGCAATATTCGAGTTGAACCGAACCATTGTTTCGGTCACTCGTCTGGTCAGTGCTAATTCTAAATTAGCTACCAGTTTGTTTGGCACTCTTGGCTTCCTTAAGAGGTTTTCCACCTCCAGCTCAGTTAGTCCTATGCCGGGCTGATGAGTGCTAATAAGCACGAAACTGCAGTCCTCGGCTGGAATTGACTGAGCTGGCGATGTATTTCTGCCTTAGTCCTGGCTATAGGGCGGTAACTTACTGAACATACACATACACATACACACACAAAAAAACGTACACACACATATACACACAACTACCCACACATTCATGCTAGCACAAAGACACAAACACATATGCCCACATACACATACCCACAACTACCCACACACTTATGCCAGCACACAAACACACATGCCTACACACACATACACATACCCCTTGTACACAAACACACATACCCCCCACACACAAACACACACGCCTACATGCACACACTCGTGATTGCGAAAAACATAATTTGAATTCAAGATGTCAAAATTCAAATTAATTTATTTTTATTTATTTTATGTTTCAACTATTAGTTAACGAAATGGCAGACGAGAAACAGAACGAAATGGAAGATAAACACGTGTTGGGACAGAAAGTAGAAACAGACTCTTCGAAGCAGAGCGTTCATAATGAAAATGAGGAAAATAATGGAAAAGACTCCGAAAAAGCGGAGGATTTCGATTCGCTGTTTGTCAGTTTTGCCACCTTCGGCGACAGAACAGACGAAGAAATTACTCTGAGAAGTGTGGACAAGTGGTTCGAACAAGCTAACGTGTTTGACTCGAATCTCAGCACCACAGACACTGCTATAACATTCTCGAAGGTAGCAAAGTAAGTAATTTCTTTCTCTGTAGATGGAAGTCAGCGTAAAACCAACGGCAGTGTGCAAGGGGAATTTTCTCCCTTATTCCGTACCTTTTAGCGTGAAGCCCTAACCTGCTTTTAGAGCGTGACGACATGAAAGCAAAAAATAGGAAATAATGAGAAAAGTGAAAATAGATTACAATCAAAAGAGCATAGTAAGACACTTTTCGACGCAAAAATTATTTGCCCTCGTGCCCCCATTATCGAGATATAAGGACTTTAGCCGAAGTCTGTTGAAATTTAAAAACAAATCGCTAAATTTAAGGGGACGCGGTACCAAACATCAAAAAAAATTTTATATTCATTTTAACTCAAAACTTTTTATGATTTTATGTTTATGATTTAATACAATAGAACAATTTAGCAAAAAAAGCCGTGTTAATTCATTATTTAATATAAAATTTAAAATTTTTAAATTTTTGAAAAATTTTTTTAAAAGCTATCTCTTTTTACAATTTTTGTCGTATCGAATCCATTCTTTTTTAAAACACTATTCAAACACTTTTACATAAAACTAGGTATTTTTTAAAATATCAGAGCTATAGAAAAATATTTATGATTTTTTTTTATGCAGTTTGTCTAAAAAATTGGTAAAAATCTCTTATTTTAAAGTTTGATTAAAAAAAATAAAAAACTGTTTCACTTAGAGTTTCAAAAATACCCAATTATGTGAGGCAACAGGCAAATACTTATAAACATGTGCAAAAAATTTCAAATTGCTATCTTAAATACAAAAAAAGCCTTTGCACTTTAAATACACCAAAACATGTAAAAATTAGAAACTGAGAAAAACGCATTTAAAGTTTTCAATGGATGTGAACTACCGGTGGAAATTTAAAGGGATCACAGCAGACATGATGTTACGAAATCGGTTATAACTTTTTTCCCTTTTTATATTTCAGTATAAGATTTAGAACATACAAAGAAAACAGTTGAAGGATCATTTTAAGACTAAAATTTAAAAATCGACAATTTAAAGAAAATTTCACATTTTTTCGGTACTGCATCCCCTTAAAGACGTAGCGAAAAGTGGAAGGTGCCATACGACTTAACCGTCTGAATATGACAGGGCATCCATCTGCAAAGCGTGTGAAATATGTCTCCATTGCTCACAGAAACTCTCTAAATTTGGCGACTTTTCTTAAAATTTTGGCAAACTCTGAGACCTCATATTTCGATAGCGGGGAGACAAGAGCAATTAACTTAAGCGTTTAAAAACATGTGCTTCTTTGATTGCTACTAATTTAGAGTTTTTTTTTTTTTTTTTTTTCATTATTCAACTTTTGGATAGATTCTTGGTGAGCATGCCCTGAGTAATGAATCGGGTGATTTGATTGCCATAGTTCTGGCTGAGCTTCGTTCAGGTCTAAATGCCACTGTAGGCATACATTTTTGTTGGGACTTCGGTTTTCATCCAAACTACTGAGTCATTTTGTGCACTTACTCATATATTTGGCTCAACAGGCTGAGCATGAGCGTCCCAATGGAACGCTGGGGATCTTACAGCCTTAATTATCCTGGGGTTAATTATCCTTTATTAACCTGGGGATCTTACAGCCTTTTTGTATTGTATTTTTTATACTATTGAATGTTTCAGTGCGAGTTATTGTGTTTTTTTTTTCTTTCTGGAGTCAAACAGTCGAATTATTGTTCTGTGTGAAATATTTATTACTTGTGTAAAGTTAATTTGTAAATATTACTGTTTAATACATATTTGTGTTTGTACTCCATACTAAACCAATTAAAAAACACTGCGCCTTTGGCGCGCTCTTTAGTGTTGAATTTACTACTAACTCATGTTGAACTAGAGTCAAGATTTTCCTAATGTTTTGTTATGACGTTTGTAATTTATGTTTTATAATTTGTAAGTTTTAACTTTACTTTATTTTATTTTGCTTACTGTTATGTATGTGTATTTTATTAATAAATCTTATCTTATCTTATCTTAATTGGGATCTGGACCATTTGGACATGGTCGGAAGTACTTTATCGATCAATAACAAACATTTCTTTGGAGGATTCGAAATTGGCCTTTCTATACGTGTAAAGATTATTATGAACCCCCTTTCAGACGGTAAATTTTTACTCTGGTGGCCGTGGATGCGTCCATTTTCGACTGTAAACCGGATGTTCGCCTTTCCTTCTCGTCGGTGGTCAAACAGTATCATACTGTGGTACACTTGACCCGTTTATGACATTTTTCACCAAGCAAATTAGAACAAAGTGCTCATACACAGCAATAAGTTACCGCCCTTAGCCAGGCCTAAGGCAGAACTACATGCAATATACCAACAGCCCGGTCATTGACATCAGGGGGCGGCGATCATATATTTTAACTCGCTTTTATTAGCTTCACCTGTATGTATGTACTAGCTGTACCCGACGCGCGTTGCTACGCAAACAAAAAAATACATCATTATACTGATTTTCATGACAATCGGTTGAACGGGGGCAGAAGTTGCTACTCTGCAGTGCCACCTGGTGGCGAGTGGCTTCAATGAGCATATGATGCACCTTCTCCGTGGAAAAATACATATATATAGGAATTTTCATAATAATCGGTCCAGGTATCCAGTGAAGCCGTGACTATACTCAAATTGTGTACTCACGCAGTTTGCAAGATCAATCCATCGCTAAAAATATCAAATAGAAAAAGTTTTAAATCCCCCCGTTGAGCCATAAAACAATAAAGAAAGAATTTATTTGTTCAAAGTCAAGAAAAATGGCAACAGCTAACTTCTTATCAATGAGATCTTTCACGCGAATTAATTTTATTCGTATTTATCCAATGGATTGTGACTTAAATTGGAATAAAAAAGGAACTATCGATCGGATTTTTTTCGAACTGGTCTATAAACATTCCCAGTACCAAAAATAACAAACGGTGAAAGTTTCAGCCAAATGTGCCGGGTAGTTTTTGAGTTCATGGATGACATACAGACAAACATTCATTTATATATATATAGATGTATGCATGTATGTATCTTGTAACGGAATCTTGCAGCTCAAATTTCGTCCACTTCCTGCGATCGGATTTTTTTGAAATTTGGTACGCGACCTCAGACCCGATGACAATGCAATATTCTATAATCAAATTAATTAACTCTTTTAATTGTTAGTTTCCTCCAATTTTAATCAATATTTTGGCATAAATCCAACAATGTGAAAAAGGAAAAATTTTTAAAAATACATTAAAAAATGCTGGCAAAAATTATTTTAAAATATCTACAAAAACCTTTCATTTTTTTTGCATCAGACAAAATTTGTTCCAATGTTCGAAGGTAACTAGAACATGAAATATGATTGTTTTTAACTAATTTCATGCCAAAAGTTAGGTGAGCCTTCAATTGGAAATTCATTGCTGGTCAGACCATTGTTGAACAAAACTTTTATTCAAATGCATCTGAAATTTTCAAAGTAATATAAATATTATTTCCACAAACATGCATCGATGACTCACAGTAGCTTCCCATCGGGGTGCCCTTGTCTTAACTTTAAGATATTAACTCGCACTCGTTTTATAAATAATTTCGTCACCTGATAATTCTTCAACATAAGACTAAAAAACAGAAAAATAAAATAATAGTTTTAAAAAATTAAAAAAAACACGCTTTCGTAACAAAATGAACTAAAAAGTGAAAAATAATCTTTGAATGATAGTAGTTGGCCAATCATTTAATTTTAATGTAATACAAAAACGCGTGGGGAGCTTCTTATCAGTTGTCTTGAATTTCTTCCATTTGTTGTCCATGCAAAATTGTAAATAGACAGCACCTCACGCTTTTTTGTATTACATTAAAATTAAGTGATTATTCAACTACTATCATCCAAAGATTATTTTTCACTTTTTAGTTCATTTTGTTACGAAAGCATGTTTTTTTTTTAGTTTTTTCAACTATTATTTTATTCTGTCTCATGCTCGATAGTTGGCAAAAATATAAAAGCCAGCTGAAATATTGAGCCGTCTGTTCATTGGTGTCAATGTCGTTGTGAATGAAGACAGTGACGAAGATCAACCTTACTCTTAAAAAATCATCATAAATTGTTGAAAGTTATCATATCAACTGTCAGTTTTTTAAAATAATTATGTTCAACTGTGTCGAAATTTAAATAAAATTACTTTAATAATCGAAATTTTTGTCCTTATTGAATCAAGACAGAAAAATTATTCCCAATAGCATGGACAAATTATATAACCGTCTTATGTACAATTTAGCATTGAATAATATTTATTTAAAAGCTCTTTAATCATATAATTTACATTCCTACTAACTTCATGAAGGATATGTCTTAGGTTTTATGGTGTTCTTTATGTTTTTTCTCTGGCAAGATAGTATTTTCGAAAATCTTTACTAATAATAAAGCAGTAAGTCTCTCTGTCCGGAGGATGTCTGTAGGATGTCTGTAGGATGTCCGTAGGATGTCTGTGACGCGCATAGCGCTTAAACCGTTCGGCCGATTTTCATGAAATTTGGCACAAAGTTAGTATGTAGCATGGGGGTGTGCACCTCAAAGCGATTTTTCGAAAATTCGATGTGGTTCTTTTTTTATTCCAATTTTAAGAAAAAAAGTATCATAAATTACGAAATTATCGTAACGTGGAACCGTAACATGGGCACAAGCCAATTGGCGAGATACGAAATTATCATAACGTGGAACCGTAATGTCGGTACAAGCCAACTGGCGAGAAAATTCACCATACATTATTTGTAAATATACAGGCGAACCAAAAGACCTTTTGATTTTCAATTACGGGCAAAGCCGTGCGGGTACCACTAGTTACTAATAATAAAGCAGAAAGTCTCTCTGTCCGGAGGATGTCTGGATGTCTGTAGGATGTCTGTGACGCGCATAGCGCCTAAACCGTTCTACCGATTTTCATGAAATTTGGCACAAAGTTAGTATGTAGCATGGGGGTGTGCACCTCGAAGCGATTTTTCGAAAATTCGATGTGGTTCTTTTTTTATTCCAATTTTAAGAAAAAAAAACTATCATAAATTACGGAATTATCATAACGTGGAACCGTAACATGGGCACAAGCCAATTGGTGAGATACGAAATTATCATAACGTGGAACTGTAACGTCGGTACAAGCCAATTGGCGAGAAAATTCACCATACATTATTTGTAAATATACAAGCGAACCAAAAGACCTTTAATTTTTCTATTACGGGCGAAGCCGTGCGGGTGCCACTAGTAAATAAATAAATAAATAAATAAATTTCTTTTGTACTTAGCAGACGATTTTTTACTGACTTTGTTCAAATTAATTTTTTGGCAATAAAAAATATTTAAATTTGTTCAAATGCAAAAATATGAAGGAAAAAAATTTTTTTTTTTGTATTGTTTCACCCCTTCAAAAAAATTCGAAAAAATTCCTGAGTGTAGAGGAGTATAACAGACATTTTCTGACAAAATTTGGCGAGTGACACTTTTCAGAAATGCATTGAAAAAAAAAACTTAAATTTTACCTCCGTCGACAAAAATCGGCTTTTCGTTCAACATTTATGACTATAATAATTTATCATGTATTTTATTCGTAAGAATAAGGCAAAAAATTACCATTCATTAATTTCGAATTTTACTATGAAAAAAAAAATCGAAAAAACAGGTTTCTTTGAAATACTCGAAGGTTGTTTGAGATCAAGAGCTGAAAATTTGCCGAATAAGGAAATTTTTGGGAGATCGCAGTGACCTCTCATTTGGGGGGGGGGGGGGAGCTGCATGATATCCAGATCTGCCTCCAGCTCGGTTATTGTCTATTCCAGACTGATGAGTACACAGCAAGGACGAACCTGCAGTCTCTGGATGACATGACCGGGCTGTCGGTATAATGCAAAGGGCTTATATGCTGGTGTAGCATTGTTGATTGCCTCAAACGCTTGTTAGCATCAGAAACTAATTCATTTCCAAAAAACTTTTTTTTTCTACAAATTTCTGACAGCAAATGCTTCTATTTTTAGGAAAAAGAAAAAAATAAGCAAGGCTGAATTCGAAGAGTTTCTTGAACAGTTGGCTTCGGACAAAGGGATCGAGGCAGAAGAGATAAAGGGGAAACTTAGTTCTTGTGGACCGCCATCTTTATCCGGTACCACGGTGAGTTTCTTATTGAGATTCATAATGGATTCTTGAAACCGTTTCTTATTTCCTATTCCTATTCCTATTAAGAGTCACAACTGACTACAACTGTATTTATGTCGAGGACTGCATACTAAGTGCTTTGCCTCCATTATTTTATATACCGATAGATGGCAGCACCATCACCGGATCGAACAGTTAATGAGAATTTAGAACTAGTCCAGGAGCTAATAGCTACCTGGTGCTAGCACCCCCAGAGGTATCGTTTCACTTGGAGGACATTGAGACCACGAGCATATTTAACGTCGCCCAGTCCCCTTTAATGACGACGGTGGGTCTTCGACCATCGAGGTTCGAACCCAAGATCCTCCGGCCCCGAATCCGACACTACCGATCGGGCTACCACAGCCCGTTTCTTATTTAGGGTCTGGTGGGTCATAAAATCGTAGGTTTTCAACTTAGGTGGATAATAAAAACAATAAATTCTTTAAACACTTCAACTTTTTTTGTTGTTATTTTACATTGCATTATTAAAGAACACGGTACATTGCATTTCAGGAAAAAAATATTGAATTTAAGTAGTTTTATAACACTTTCATTTCCCTTTGTATTTATGACCACTTTACCCCATGGGATGGGGGAAAGTGGTCATAGCATGGGGTAAAGTGGTCATAGTTTAAAAAAACTGCAAAACCGTTACAAATAACCCTAATTTTTGTATATTTTGGTTATTTTTATAGTTAAAAGTATATGTACGGGTATATACGGGTATACACGAGTCTACTATACGTGTCGTGTAGACATGAGTAAACACGTTCATCTATGAATAGATACATATATACATCAAATGCATGCACATGCCTACTCAAGTATATACGTGTATACACGAGTGTATACATGTATATACTCACGCATGTATACGTGATTACCTATAGGAGTGTATACGTGTCTACAAGAGTATATACGTATCACGTGTATATGCGAGTAAAGCGTAGAAAAGAACATCATATGCGTGTTTTGCGCTTGTATCTCGAGTATATGCGTGCACACCTGAGTATATGCGTGCATACCTGAGTATATACGTGTACAGTCGACGTATATACGCATATATAAGTGTACATACATACTTATATGAGTGTACACGAGTTAATTCGTGGATATATCCAGTGCGTGTTTGTACGTGTCTACTCACGTAAATATATATGAAAGCACGAGTATTATTGGTATGTTTACGTGTAAGCACGATTATATACCTGTTAGACGTATATACGTGCATTTACGTGTATACACCAGTACATGTATCCACGTATATCCACGAGTATATCCGTTACTATACATGTATGCGTACAGAATGAATCCAAGATTTTTTGCAAAATCTAAGTGGTGTGAAAGGGGAGGATAAGAAGCAAAGAATCATAAGGAATTTATGGTCGCTGACGCGCTACATGCACAAAAGGTCAGAAACTGACGTTAGCAAAACAGGTCACAAATTTGTTACATAAAGATGATTTTACCCGACATTTTAGTTTTTAAGACATATTTAGAGCAGTTGGTAAAAGTTACGGCCTGTAGTAGTTCTAATACACGCTTCGCAACGAAAGTGCAGCGACTGATGAAAGTTTTTCAAAAGTCTTC